>NC_084746.1:11345161-11367661 GCF_033978785.1 Entelurus aequoreus | reverse complement strand
AACTAAAATAATGCTATTTGGTAACAGTAGAAGAGAAAGTCAGACACAAATACAAATAGACAGAGTAGACATTGAAAGGGTAAAAGAAAACACATTTTTGGGTGTAATAATAGATGATAAAATGAATTGGAAACCTCTTGTAAAAAATATACAACCTAAAGTAGCAAGAAGCACGTCAATAATGAATAAAACTAAACATGTTGTAGACCAAAAATCACTTCATAATCTCAAAATGTTTCAATCTCTATAAAAACGACATTTGTAAAGTTACAAAGGACTTAAAGTTAGTAATATTTGCAGATGATACAACTGTGTTTTGTACAGGAGACAACACACAGAAGATAATACAAATAATAACAGAAGAAATGAACACATTAAAAAGATGGTTTGACAAACACAGACTATCTTTGAATCTCAGGAAAACTAAAATAATGCTATTTAGGAGAAAAGAAAGTCAGACACAAATACAAATAGACGGAGTAGACATTGAAAGGGTAAAACACATTTGTGGGTGTAATAATAAATAAAATTAACTGGAAACCTCATGTAAAAAATACACAACATAAAGTAGCAAGAAGCACGTCAATAATGAATAAAGCAAAACATGTTCTAGACCAAAAATGACTTCATATTCTCTACTGCTCACTAGTGTTACATATCTGACTTATTGTGTAGAAATATGGGAAATAACTACAAAAGTACACTTCATTCACTAACTGTGTTACAAAAAAGATCAGTTATAATAATACATAATGTTGGATATAGAGAACGTACAAACACTTTATTTATTAAATCCCAATTATTAACATTCAATGATTTGGTGCATTTGCAAACATCTAAAATGATGCAAACTATAACCTGCTAGTCAAGAATGTACAACAATTATTTTCAACTAAAGAGGATAAATATAATCTTGGAGGAAAATGTAATTTAAAACATTTGTATGCACGTACAACACTGAACACCTTAAGTATATCAGTATGTGGAATTAGATTATGGAATGGATTAAGTAAAGAAATGAAAAAAAACAGCAATATGATTCACTTTAAGAGACTGTTGAAACTACAAGTGTTCACTAAGTGCACACATCAAGAATTATGATCAACATCTTGAATCTTTTTTTAAATGTTTTTATTGAGACAAAGATTATTTATGTATTTAATATTTGCATGCTTACAATGGTATATTATTTATTTATTAGAGTGTTACTTAATGAAACAGGTGTTGTTTGTAATTAAGACTGCAGCAATCCATCAGTTTGTTCCATTAATGTGTTTTAGAGAAAAAAAATGTCATACACATCCTTTTTCTTTCCTAATAAATGCACATCAACATTGTGCACGTTCAACATGTGTGCATTAATAAGGACTAAACACATCCTGTCTGCTCTCATGTGCGCTCTATTGTAGCGACCCTGTGGAAACTATGACCACCTGTTTAAAGTTCTGGGTAACTTCACACCAGTGGATAAACACTGCAAGTATATATATAATGTAGTAACAGACACCTTCATAACAATATGTAATATGTACAATATACACACTGCAAGTATATATATAATGTAGTAACAGACACCTTCATAACAATATGTAATATGTACAATATACACACTGCAAGTATATATATAATGTAGTAACAGACACCTTCATAACAATATGTAATATGTACAATATACACACTGCAAGTATATATATAATGTAGTAACAGACACCTTCATAACAATATGTAATATGTACAATATACACACTGCAAGTATATATATAATGTAGTAACAGACACCTTCATAACAATATGTAATATGTACAATATACACAATATACACACTGCAAGTGTATATATAATGTAGTAACAGACACCTTCATAACAATATGTAATATGTACAATATACACACTGCAAGTATATATATAATGTAATAACAGACACCTTCATAACAATATGTAATATGTACAATATACACACTGCAAGTATATATATAATGTAGTAACAGACACCTTCATAACAATATGTAATATGTACAATATACACACTGCAAGTATATATATAATGTAATAACAGACACCTTCATAACAATATGTAATATGTACAATATACACACTGCAAGTATATATATGATGTAGTAACAGACACCTTCATAACAATATGTAATATGTACAATATACACACTGCAAGTATATATATAATGTAGTAACAGACACCTTCATAACAATATGTAATATGTACAATATACACACTGCAAGTATATATAATGTAGTAACAGACACCTTCATAACAATATGTAATATGTACAATATACACACTGCAAATATATATAATGTAATAACAGACACCTTCATAACAATATGTAATATGTACAATATACACACTGCAAGTATATATATGATGTAGTAACAGACACCTTCATAACAATATGTAATATGTACAATATACACACTGCAAGTATATATATATAATGTAGTAACAGACACATTCATAACAATATGTAATATGTACAATATACACACTGCAAGTATATATATAATGTAGTAACAGACACCATAACAATATGTAATATGTACAATATACACACTGCAAGTATATATATAATGTAGTAACAGACACCTTCATAACAATATGTAATATGTACAATATACACACTGCAAATATATATAATGTAATAACAGACACCTTCATAACAATATGTAATATGTACAATATACACACTGCAAGTATATATATGATGTAGTAACAGACACCTTCATAACAATATGTAATATGTACAATATACACACTGCAAGTATATATATAATGTAGAAACAGACACCTTCATAACAATATGTAATATGTACAACATACACACTGCAAGTATATATATAATGTAGTAACAGACACCTTCATACTACTTGACACAGGTCAATAAATAAAAGGATTGTATGTTCTCTATATCCAACATGATGTACTATTCTGACTGACCTCCATCGTAACACAGTTAGTGAATGCAGTGTACAATTGTAGTTATTTTCACATATTTCCACACAATAACTCAAATATGGTAGTACTAGTGAGCAGTAGATATGGAGGCATTTTTGGTGTGGATTTGAACGGTGATTTTCAAACTGTAGTACTCGGCCTCTATCCAGAATCACTTGATTAAAGTACAGTCTTTTATTTTCCTATATTCAAACACAGTGTTACCGTTCAAACTGTGTGTAATGTTACAGTATGTTAAATATACATGTTAAATACAAACTCTGCCTTGTTTTTAATGAGTACTTAGGACTGCTACGCTACTGTATATTAATGCCGGTCATTAAGGTGGTACTTAATGAATACTTAGGTCTACTACGCTACTGTATTTTAATGTTGTCATTTGGGTGGTACTTAATGAATACTTAGGTCTACTACGCTACTGTATTTAATGTTGTCATTATGGTGGTACTTAATGAATACTTAGGTCTACTACACTACTGTATTTAATGTTGTCATTATGGTGGTACTTAATGAATACTTAGGTCTACTACACTACTGTATTTAATGTTGTCATAGTGACACTTGGAGAGCCAAGTGTTTTCAAAATAAAATGCATCAGCTTTGTTGACAAATGACAAATGTTCAAAGACTACATCCATGAGGTTAATAGTATTTATACATATATTTAATGTTAAAGACTACATCTATGAGGTTAATAGTATTTATACATATATTTAATGTTAAAGACTACATCTATGAGGTTAATAGTATTTATACATATATTTAATGTGTAAAAACTACATCTATGAGGTTAATAGTATTTATACATATATTTAATGTGTAAAGACTACATCTATGAGGTTAATAGTATTTATACATATATTTAATGTGTAAAGACTACATCAATGAGGTTAATAGTATTTATACATATATTTAATGTTAAAGACTACATCAATGAGGTTAATAGTATTTATACATATATTTAATGTTAAAGACTACATCTATGAGGTTAATAGTATTTATACATATATTTAATGTTAAAGACTACATCTATGAGATTAATAGTATTTATACATTTATACATATATTTAAGGTTTAAAGACTACATCTATGAGGTTAATAGTATTTATACATATATTTAATGTGTAAAGACTACATCTATGAGGTTAATAGTATTTATACATATATTTAATGTGTAAAGACTACATCTATGAGGTTAATAGTATTTATACATATATTTAATGTTAAAGACTACATCAATGAGGTTAATAGTATTTATACATATATTTAATGTTAAAGACTACATCTATGAGGTTAATAGTATTTATACATATATTTAATGTTAAAGACTACATCTATGAGATTAATAGTATTTATACATTTATACATATATTTAACGTTTAAAGACTACATCTATGAGGTTAATAGTATTTATACATATATTTAATGTTAAAGACTACATCTATGAGGTTAATAATATTTATACATATATTTAATGTTAAAGACTACATCTATGAGGTTAATGGTATTTATACATATATTTAATGTTAAAGACTACATCTATGAGGTTAATAGTATTTATACATATATTTAATGTTAAAGACTACATCTATGAGGTTAATAGTATTTATACATATATTTAATGTGTAAAGACTACATCTATGAGGTTAATAGTATTTATACACATATTTAATGTTAAAGACTACATCAATGAGGTTAATAGTATTTATACATATATTTAATGTTAAAGACTACATCTATGAGGTTAATAGTATTTATACATATATTTAATGTTAAAGACTACATCTATGAGGTTAATAGTATTTATACATATATTTAATGTTAAAGACTACATCTATGAGGTTAATAGTATTTATACATATATTTAATGTTAAAGACTACATCTATGAGGTTAATAGTATTTATACATATATTTAATGTTAAAGACTACATCTATGAGATTAATAGTATTTATACATTTATACATATATTTAACGTTTAAAGACTACATCTATGAGGTTAATAGTATTTATACATATATTTAATGTTAAAGACTACATCTATGAGGTTAATAGTATTTATACATACCGGTATATTTAATGTTAAAGACTACATCTATGAGGTTAATAATATTTATACATATATTTAATGTTAAAGACTACATCTATGAGGTTAATGGTATTTATACATATATTTAATGTTAAAGACTACATCTATGAGGTTAATAGTATTTATACATATATTTAATGTTAAAGACTACATCTATGAGGTTAATAGTATTTATACATATATTTAATGTGTAAAGACTACATCTATGAGGTTAATAGTATTTATACACATATTTAATGTTAAAGACTACATCAATGAGGTTAATAGTATTTATACATATATTTAATGTTAAAGACTACATCTATGAGGTTAATAGTATTTATACATATATTTAATGTTAAAGACTACATCTATGAGGTTAATAGTATTTATACATATATTTAATGTTAAAGACTACATCTATGAGGTTAATAGTATTTATACATATATTTAATGTTAAAGACTACATCTATGAGGTTAATAGTATTTATACATATATTTAATGTTAAAGACTACATCTATGAGATTAATAGTATTTATACATTTATACATATATTTAACGTTTAAAGACTACATCTATGAGGTTAATAGTATTTATACATATATTTAATGTTAAAGACTACATCTATGAGGTTAATAGTATTTATACATATATTTAATGTTAAAGACTACATCTATGAGGTTAATAGTATTTATACATATATTTCATGTTTAAAGACTACATCTATGAGGTTAATAGTATTTATACATATATTTAATGTTAAAGACTACATCTATGAGGTTAATAGTATTTATACATATATTTAATGTTAAAGACTACATCTATGAGGTTAATAGTATTTATACATATATATTTAATGTTAAAGACTACATCTATGAGGTTAATAGTATTTATACATTTATTTAATGTTTAAAGACTACATCTATGAGGTTAATAGTATTTATACATATATTTAATGTTAAAGACTACATCTATGAGGTTAATAGTATTTATACATATATTTAATGTTAAAGACTACATCAATGAGGTTATTAGTATTTATACATATATTTAATGTTAAAGACTACATCTATGAGGTTAATAGTATTTATACATATATTTAATGTTAAAGACTACATCTATGAGGTTAATAGTATTTATACATATATTTAATGTTAAAGACTACATCTATGAGGTTAATAGTATTTATACATATATTTAATGTTTAAAGACTACATCTATGAGGTTAATAGTATTTATACATATATTTAATGTTAAAGACTACATCTATGAGGTTAATAGTATTTATACATATATTTAATGTTAAAGACTACATCAATGAGGTTATTAGTATTTATACATATATTTAATGTTAAAGACTACATCTATGAGGTTAATAGTATTTATACATATATTTAATGTTAAAGACTACATCTATGAGATTAATAGTATTTTAATCATTTATACATATATTTAACGTTTAAAGACTACATCTATGAGGTTAATAGTATTTATACATATATTTAATGTGTAAAGACTACATCTATGAGGTTAATAGTATGCATACATATATTTAATGTTAAAGACTACATCTATGAGGTTAATAGTATTTATACATATATTTAATGTTAAAGACTACATCTATGAGGTTAATAGTGTTTATACATATATTTAATGTTAAAGACTACATCTATGAGATTAATAGTATTTATACATTTATACATATATTTAACGTTTAAAGACTACATCTATGAGGTTAATAGTATTTATACATATATTAATGTTAAAGACTACATCAATGAGGTTAATAGTATTTATACATATATTTAATGTTAAAGACTACATCTATGAGGTTAATAGTATTTATACATATATTTAATGTTAAAGACTACATCTATGAGATTAATAGTATTTATACATTTATACATATATTTAACGTTTAAAGACTACATCTATGAGGTTAATAGTATTTATACATATATTTAATGTGTAAAGACTACATCTATGAGGTTAATAGTATTTATACATATATTTAATGTTAAAGACTACATCCATGAGGTTAATAGTATTTATACATATATTTAATGTGTAAAGACTACATCTATGAGGTTAATAGTATTTATACATATATTTAATGTTAAAGACTACATCTATGAGATTAATAGTATTTATACATTTATACATATATTTAACGTTTAAAGACTACATCTATGAGGTTAATAGTATTTATACATATATTTAATGTTAAAGACTACATCCATGAGGCTAATAGTATTTATACATATATTTAATGTTTAAAGACTACATCTATGAGATTAATAGTATTTATACATATATTTAATGTGTAAAGACTACATCTATGAGGTTAATAGTATTTATACATATATTTAATGTTAAAGACTACATCTATGAGGTTAATAGTATTTATACATATATTTAATGTTAAAGACTACATCTATGAGGTTAATAGTATTTATACATATATTTAATGTTAAAGACTACATCTATGAGGTTAATAGTATTTATACATATATTTAAAGGCCTACTGAAACGCACTACTACCGACCACGCAGTCTGATAGTTTATATATCAATGATGAAATCTTAACATTATAACACATGCCAATACGGCCGGGTTAACTTATAAAGTGACATTTTAAATTTGCCGCTAAACTTCCGGTTCGAAACGCCTCTGAGGATGACGTATGCGCGTGACGTAGACCGGCGAACACGGGTATGCCTTCCACATTGAAGCCAATACGAAAAAGCTCTGTTTTCATTTCATAATTCCACAGTATTCTGGGCATCTGTGTTCTTGAATCTGTTGCAATCATGTTCATTGCATTATGGAGAAGGAAGCTGAGCAAGCAAAGAAGAAAGTTGTCGGTGCGAAATGGACGTATTTTTCGAACGTAGTCAGCAACAACAGTACACAGCCGGCGCTTCTTTGTTTACATTCCCGGAAGATGCAGTCAAGATGGAAGAACTCGGATAACAGAGACTCTAACCAGGAGGACTTTTGACTTCGATACACAGACGCCTGTAGAGAACTGGGACAACACAGACTCTTACCAGGATTACTTTGATTTGGATGACAAAGACGCAGACGTGCTACTGTGAGTATGCAGCTTTGGCTTCTAAACATTTGATCGCTTGACCGTATGTGCGCAACTTTTTTTTGCGTATGTACGTAACTTTTTAAAAATATATAAGCTTTATGAACCTTGGGTTAGGTGAACGGTCTTTTGGGCTGAGTGATTGTGTGTGTTGATCAGGTGTTTGAATTGTATTGGCGTGTTCTATGGAGCTAGGAGCTAGCAGAGGAGCTAGGAGCTAGCGTAACAAACACGCAGGTGTTTTTATGCAGGATTAATTTGTGGCATATTAAATATAAGCCTGGTTGTGTTGTGGCTAATAGAGTATATATATGTCTTGTGTTTATTTACTGTTGTAGTCATTCCCAGCTGAATATCAGGTCACCCCCGGCTCTCACAGCATCTTCCCTATCTGAATAGCTTCCACTCCCCACTAGTCCTTCACTTGCACTTTACTCATCCACAAATCTTTCATCCTCGCTCAAATTAATGGGGAAATTGTCGCTTTCTCGGTCCGAATCTCTCTCACTTCATGCGGCCATCATTGTAAACAATAGGGAACTTTGCGTATATGTTCAACTGACTACGTCACGCTACTTCCGGTAGGGGCAAGCCTTTTTTTTATCAGATACCAAAAGTTGCAATCTTTATCGTCGTTGTTCTATACTAAATCCTTTCAGCAAAAATATGGCAATATCGCGAAATGATCAAGTATGACACATAGAATAGATCTGCTATCCCCGTTTAAATAAAAAAAATTCATTTCAGTAGGCCTTTAATGTTAAAGACTACATCAATGAGGTTAATAGTATTTATACATATATTTAATGTTAAAGACTACATCAATGAGGTTAATAGTATTTATACATATATTTAATGTTAAAGACTACATCTATGAGGTTAATAGTATTTATACATATATTTAATGTTAAAGACTACATCTATGAGGTTAATAGTATTTATACATATATTTAATGTTAAAGACTACATCTATGAGATTAATAGTATTTATACATTTATACATATATTTAACGTTTAAAGACTACATCCATGAGGTTAATAGTATTTATACATATATTTAATGTGTAAAGACTACATCTATGAGGTTAATAGTATTTATACATATATTTAATGTGTAAAGACTACATCCATGAGGTTAATAGTATTTATACATATATTTAATGTGTAAAGACTACATCTATGAGGTTAATAGTATTTATACATTTATACATATATTTAACGTTTAAGACTACATCTATGAGGTTAATAGTATTTATACATATATTTAATGTTAAAGACTACATCCATGAGATTAATAGTATTTATACATATATTTAATGTTAAAGACTACATCTATGAGGTTAATAGTATTTATACATATATTTAATGTGTAAAGACTACATCCATGAGGTTAATAGTATTTATACATATATTTAATGTTAAAGACTACATCTATGAGGTTAATAGTATTTATACATATATTTAACGTTTAAGACTACATCTATGAGGTTAATAGTATTTATACATATATTTAATGTTAAAGACTACATCCATGAGATTAATAGTATTTATACATATATTTAATGTTTAAAGACTACATCTATGAGATTAATAGTATTTATACATATATTTAATGTTAAAGACTACATCTATGAGGTTAATAGTATTTATACATATATTTAATGTTAAAGACTACATCTATGAGGTTCATAGTATTTATACATATATTTAATGTTAAAGACTACATCTATGAGGTTAATAGTATTTATACATATATTTAATGTGTAAAGACTACATCTATGAGGTTAATATTTATACATATATTTAATGTGTAAAGACTACATCTATGAGGTTAATAATATTAATACATATATTTAATGTGTAAAGACTACATCTATGAGGTTAATAGTATTTATACATATATTTAACGTTTAAGACTACATCTATGAGGTTAATAGTATTCATACATATATTTAATGTGTAAAGACTACATCTATGAGGTTAATAGTATTTATACATATATTTAATGTTAAAGACTACATCCATGAGGTTAATAGTATTTATACATATATTTAATGTTAAAGACTACATCTATGAGGTTAATAGTATTTATACATATATCTAATGTTAAAGACTACATCAATGAGGTTAATAATATTTATACATATATTTAATGTTAAAGACTACATCTATGAGGTTAATAGTACTTATACATATATTTAATGTTAAAGACTACATTTATGAGGTTAATAGTATTTATCAGAGGTGTGGACTCGAGTCACATGACTTGGACTCGAGTCAGACTCGAGTCATGAATTTGATGACTTTAGACTCGACTTGACAAAATATAAAGAGACTTGCAACTCGACTTAGACTTTAACATCAATGACTTGTGACTTCACTTGGACTTGAGCCTTTTGACTTGACATGACTTGCTACTTTTCCCAAAACCTAAAGCTTAAAAAGTTATTTGGGAGCGCTCCGTAGCTTTCATTTTGTACGTGTCTGTCTATCAGCGTGTGTGCTGCTTGTCAGCGTGTGTGCTGTCAGTACAACAGCCAATCAAATTAGATCTACATTGTTTTCATCACACAGCATTCAGCCAATCAAATTGCAGGACAACCAATGAACAAGAGTTGTCAAACAATGCGCCAGTGAGAAAGATTTATACCAAAGTTGGTTTCGTTCGGGTATAAAAACTACGACTCGGTCAACAAAAAACGAATTGCCGTATGCAAATTACGCAGTTCGAATATTACAGACGGAGACGCAACAACTTCCAACTTCGTTCGACATTTGAAGTTGCACAAAGAAGGGTAAGTTTTGAATGTAAGATAACGTTTATTGGCTAAGTAACATGACTTTTATTTGCTGTGTAGTTAAATCAGTGAGGCTGTAAACTCACTGCTAACGTTATAACCATAGACATCTTATAAGTAGACGCAGCATCGAGGGCTACTGCCTACTGGCGCAGACGAGACGCGGGGCCGCCATCTTGGAGTGGTGATCCGCTCCACTCAGTGCAATTCATTTGGCAGGAGCAATGAACTGTCAGCGCATTTAATTAATCTTACCTCACTGAATACCACTGATTTTCACACGCTTTTTTGTCATACGTGTAGCTATGATAAAGGACACATGTTTTATTATTCATAGTTTGCTTAACAGTAATATAATATTCTTATATTCTATAAGTGACCAGACGTCCGAGATCAAAACTGGGAATATAATCCCAGAGAAGGGGGAAAAAAACGGTCAGCTATTTTCAAGTTGAAGAAACAATATGATTACGTTATATATACATGCGTATATCCTACATAAACAATGTATGAATACATTAGATATCTATATATCTTATAGACCGTATATTCTGTCTTGACACTTTGTATTGATATTTTCTATTACATTCTTCCCTTAAATGATCATGTTTACAGTGATTGTTATATATGTATTTTGTATGTATTTCGCTTTGGATAAAAGCGTCTGCCAAATACTTAAACATATATAAGCACCTGAAAGTCTTTATATCAGCTAAAACCACCAATCTGTTTCACTGGATTCAGAATAAAACCAAATGCTGTCTTACCCAACAATGTTAGTATTTGAATATTGTTACTTGAAGACTTATTCCTGGTTACAATTATACTGTTAAGAAAGTATTGTCTTATATTTTGCCTAAAATGAGAATGCACCATAATCAGTGGCGGCTGGTGAATTTTGTTTTAGGTGGGGCTGAAAGTTTGTAAACCAAACCCCTGTAGGGGCGTCATCCTCCCCCAGAAGATTTATTTGTGATTTTCACATACAAATATTGAAGATCTTTGCTCCTTCTCAACTCTGTGGTAATGTTATTGTCATAAAATACAACCAATAGTACATTAATGTTAAATCTTACTTGTGAAAAGTAATCCCCCGATTCCTATTTTCAACAGTCCGCTCATTTGAGCAGGAAAACGCTGAACACCATCTTTGTTTTCTACCTGTCAACTGTCAGTTTAGGCTGCTCGCCTGCTCCTCATCACCACTTCAAGATGCAAATTGCTCGCGTCACAGCAACCAATACTGCGTCTACTTATAAGATGTCTATGGTTATAACGTCATTGCAAACACGGCAATATGTTGCATCCACTGCAGTTTGCTACCTTATTCATACTTTTTATCAAGTGCTTTTTTTAAGCAGGGTTGCATGAGGTACCTAAACATAACGTTACGTTAGTCAATGTATCACACACAGTAACATAACGTTAGACGGCGGTCAGCAGCACCGCATATTTTAGCCACCTACAAAAAGACAAACAGTCAAATAAAGGTCAGTTAAAATGTATACTATATTAAGAATATGTGTACATATTGCATAGGGCCCTGACATCTAAGAAGTACAACTCTGTTCATTGTTATGTTCATGTATTTGTTATGTTTTTCATGTGTACGCACACATAAACACACATACAGTATGAGATGAGATCAATGAGATAAGGTAAGAACAGAATAGAAACTGCTGTGGAACTAGTTACAATGCAATATGCCATGGAAATACAATGTTAACACTTTTGTACAAATAAGGACAGTTTCACTTGTTTTTGCAAATGTGTTTATTCTGTAAAGGAATACGTTAAATGTTTAAAATTGTTTAAACTATTAAAATGACTGGTTAATAGTGCTATTATGAATTGCAATGTCAGTACTATTTTTTTTCTTGCTATTTCAAATGCACTTGTTTTAATAAATAAATACAGCGTTTTAAAAGCATACACAATCTGTGTAAAAATATTAGTCTGCGGTTAAAAGGACTTGAAAGGACTCGAAACTCAAAATGCAGGACTTGTGACTTGACTTGAGACTTTCCAGTCTTGACTTTGGACTTGACTCGGGACTTGCCTGTCTTGACTCGGGACTTGACTCGAGACTTGAGGGCAAAGACTTGAGACTTACTTGTGACTTGCAAAGCAATGACTTGGTCCCACCTCTGGTATTTATACATATATTTAATGTTAAAGACTACATCTATGAGGTTAATAGTATTTATACATATATTTAATGTGTAAAGACTACATCTATGAGGTTAACAATATTAATACATATATTTAATGTGTAAAGACTACATCTATCAGGTTAATAGTATTTATACATATATTTAATGTTAAAGACTACATCTATGAGATTAATAGTATTTATACATTTATACATATGTTTAACGTTTAAAGACTACATCTATGAGGTTAATAGTATTTATACATATATTTAATGTTAAAGACTACATCTATGAGGTTAATAGTATTTATACATATATTTAATGTTAAAGACTACATCTATGAGGTTAATAGTATTTATACATATATTTAATGTGTAAAGACTACATCTATGAGGTTAATAGTATTTATACATATATTTAATGTTAAAGACTACATCTATGAGGTTAATAGTATTTATACATATATTTAATGTTAAAGACTACATTTACGAGGTTAATAGTATTTATACATATATTTAATGTGTAAAGACTACATCTATGAGGTTAATAGTATTTATACATATATTTAATGTTAAAGACTACATCTATGAGGTTAATAGTATTTATACATATATGTAATGTTAAAGACTACATTTATGAAGTTAATAATATTTATACATATATTTAATGTGTAAAGACTACATCTATGAGGTTAATAGTATTTATACATATATTTAATGTTAAAGACTACATCTATGAGGTTAATAGTATTTTTACATATATTTAATGTGTAAAGACTACATCTATGAGGTTAATAGTATTTATACATATATGTAATGTTAAAGACTACATTTATGAAGTTAATAATATTTATACATATATTTAATGCGTAAAGACTACATCTATGAGGTTAATAGTATTTATACTTGGTAAGTTGCAGTTGACTTACGTCCAGAAATAGACAAGCAGGCATTAATGACGTCATCACTTACCTGCGCCTCCACACGCCCAACAACAACAACACCACCACCGCCACCAACTGCTTCCATTGAAGAAAAAACAAACAAAAAGAAGAATATTCCCGCGGCGCCTGTTCGAACTTTGTTGACGCCACAAACGAACTGGTTGGGGTCCGAATTGGCAGCAAACTTGAAGCCGCCCGAAAGTCCAGGAAACACAACAATGGCGATTGCGCGCGCAAAGCGATTCGAGACCTCGCTATTTCCTGCTTCTCCTGACAATTCCCTCATTAATCGGCAGCTATTCCTTGTTGGGAGTCATTTAATTTGCCTGCGTGGGAAAAAAAAAATCTCCCAGCGTAGGGGAAAAAAAAAAAAAAAGCACTTGAAGAGCGGAAAGTTGCACGGTGTGGAGTCTTCTTGAGAGGCGATGCAAGGTGCTCACCTCGCTAATCCCCACACACACTCCACTACTACTACTACTACTACTACACACCCACGCCCACGCTACTACTGCGTGTGTGTGTGTGTGTGTGTGTGTGTGTGTGTGTGTGTGGAGGACAGCTCCGTGACCTTCGTGTTTTGGCACTGCCCCACCTTTCTGACACGACGTGCCCGTACAGGCGTGGGAGTGTGTCTGTACCACAAAATGTGCCGTTGGCAAACGAGTCGAGTCTTTTGAGCGGCTCTTTTACGTCAACGACGAGAACCGGGTTGATCGCAGTTGTGAGCGGAGAGTCAACTTTTCTGACACGACGTGCCCGTACAGGCGTGGGAGTGTGTCTGTACCACAAAATGTGCCGTTGGCAAACAAGCCGAGTATTTTGAACGGCTCATTTAATTCAACGACGAGAACCGGGTTGATCGCAGTTTTAAGCGGAGAGTCAACTTTTCTGACACGATGTGCCCGTACAGGCGTGGGAGTGTTTCTGTACCACAAAATGTGCCGATGGCGAATGAACCGAGTATTTTGAACTGCTCTTTTAATTCAACGACGAGAACCGGGTTGATCGCAGTTGTGAGCAGAGAGTCAACTTTTCTGACACGACGTGTCCGTACAGGCGTGGGAGTGTTTCTGTATGACAAAATGTGCCTTTTGCGAACGAGTGTAGTCTTTTGAACGGCTCTTTTACGTCAACGGCGAGAACCGGGTTGATCCCAGTTGTGAGCGGAGAGTCAACTTTTCTGACACGTGTGGGAGTGTTTCTGTACCACACGTACCATTGGCAAACGAGTCGAGTCTTTTGAACGGCTCGTTTACGTCAACGGCGAGAACCGGGTTGATCCCAGTTGTGAGCGCAGAGTCAACTTTTCTGACACAACGTGCCCGTACAGGCGTGGGAGTGTTTCTGTACGACAAAATGTGCCGTTTGCGAACGAGTCAAGTCTTTTGAACGGCTCTTTTACGTCAAAGACGAGAACCGGGTTGATCCCAGTTGTGAGCGGAGAGTCAACTTTTCTGACACGTGTGGGAGTGTTTCTGTACCACACATGTGCCGTTGGCGAACGAGTCGAGTCTTTTAAACGGCTCTTTTACGTCAACGGCGAGAACCGGGTTGATCCCAGTTGTGAGAGGAGAGTCAACTTTTCTGACACGACGTGCCCGTACAGGCGTGGGAGTGTTTCTGTACCACACGTGTGCCGTTGGCGAACGAGTCAAGACTTTTGAACGGCTCTTTTACGTCAAAGACGAGAACCGGGTTGATCCCAGTTGTGAGAGGAGAGTCAACTTTTCTGACACGACTTGCCCATACAGGTGTGGCAGTGTTTCTGTAAAGCACATGTACCGTTGGCGAACGATTCGAGTCTTTTGAACGGCTCTTTTAATTCAACGACGTGAACCGGGTTGATCCCAGTTGTGAGCGGAGAGTCAACTTTTCTGACACGTGTGGGAGTGTTTCTGTACCACACATGTGCCGTTGGCGAACGAGTCGAGTCTTTTGAACGGCTCTTTTACGTCAACGACGAGAACCGGGTTAATCGCAGTTGTGAGCGGAGAGTCAACTTTTCTGACACGACGTGCCCGTACAGGCGTGGGAGTGTTTCTGTACCACAAAATGTGCCGTTGGCGAATGAATCAAGTCTTTTGAACGGCTCTTTTACGTCAACGACGAGAACCGGGTTGATCCCAGTTGTGAGCGGAGAGTCAACTTTTCTGACACGACGTGCCCGTACAGGCGTGGGAGTGTTTCTTTACCACAAAATGTGCCGTTGGCGAATGAACCGAGTATTTTGAACGGCTCTTTTAATTCAACGACGAGAACCGGGTTGATCGCAGTTGTAAGCGGAGAGTCAACTTTTCTGACACGACGTGCCCGTACAGGCGTGGGAGTGTTTCTGTAAGACAAATTGTGCCGTTGGCAAACGAGTCGAGTATTTTGAATGGCTCTTTTAATTCAACGATGAGAACCGGGTTGATCGCAGTTGTGAGCGGAGAGTCAACTTTTCTGACACGACGTGCCCGTACAGGCGTGGGAGTGTGTCTGTACCACAAAATGTGCCGTTGGCAAACGAGCCGAGTATTTTGAACGGCTCATTTAATTCAACGACGAGAACCGGGTTGATCCCAGTTGTGAGCGCAGAGTCAACTTTTCTGACACGACGTGCCCGTACAGGCGTGGGAGTGTTTCTGTACCACAAAATGTGCCGTTGGCAAACGAATCAATTCTTTTGAACGGCTCTTTTACGTCAACGACGAGAACCGAGTTGATCCCAGTTGTGAGCGGACAGTCAACTTTTCTGACACGACGTGCCCGTACAGGCGTGGGAGTGTTTCTGTATCACACGTGTGCCGTTGGCGAACGAGTCAAGTCTTTTGAACGGCTCTTTTACATCAAAGACGAGAACCGGGTTGATCCCAGTTGTGAGCGGAGAGTCAACTTTTCTGACACGTGTGGGAGTGTTTCTGTACCACACATGTGCCATTGGCGAACAAGTCAAGTCTTTTAAACGGCTCTTTTACGTCAACGCCGAGAACCGGGTTGATCCCAGTTGTGAGAGGAGAGTCAACTTTTCTGACACGACTTGCCCATACAGGTGTGGGAGTGTTTCTGTACAGCACATGTACCGTTGGCGAACGATTCGAGTCTTTTGAACGGCTCTTTTAATTCAACGACGTGAACCGGGTTGATCCCAGTTGTGAGCGGAGAGTCAACTTTTCTGACACGTGTGGGAGTGTTTCTGTACCACACATGTGCCGTTGGCGAACGAGTCGAGTCTTTTGAACGGCTCTCTTACGTCAACGACGAGAACCGGGTTAATCGCAGTTGTGAGCGGAGAGTCAACTTTTCTGACACGACGTGCCCGTACAGGCGTGGGAGTGTTTCTGTACCACAAAATGTGCCGTTGGCGAACGAATCGAGTCTTTTGAACGGCTCTTTTACGTCAACGACGAGGACCGGGTTGATCCCAGTTGTGAGCGGAGAGTCAACTTTTCTGACACGACGTGCCCGTACAGGCGTGGGAGTGTTTCTGTACCACAAAATGTGCCGTTGGCGAATGAACCGAGTATTTTGAACGGCTCTTTTAATTCAACGACGAGAACCGGGTTGATCGCAGTTGTAAGCGGAGAGTCAACTTTTCTGACACGACGTGCCCGTACAGGCGTGGGAGTGTTTCTGTAAGACAAATTGTGCCGTTGGCGAACGAGTCGAGTATTTTGAATGGCTCTTTTAATTCAACGATGAGAACCGGGTTGATCGCAGTTGTGAGCGGAGAGTCAACTTTTCTGACACGACGTGCCCGTACAGGCGTGGGAGTGTTTCTGTACCACAAAATGTGCCGTTGGCGAACGAGTCGAGTCTTTTGAACGTCTCTTTTACGTTAACGGCGAAAACCGGGTTGATCCCAGTTGTGAGCGGAGAGTCAAATTTTCTGACACGACGTGCCTGTACAGGCGTGGGAGTGTTTCTGTACGACAAAATGTGCCGTTGGCGAATGAACCGAGTATTTTGAACTGCTCTTTAATTTCAACGGCGAGAACCGGGTTGATCGCAGTTGTGAGCGGAGAGTCAACTTTTCTGACACGACTTGCCCATACAGGCGTGGGAGTGTTTCTGTACCACAAAATGTGCCGTTGGCGAACGAGTCGAGTCTTTTGAACGGCTCTTTTACGTCAAAGACGAGAACCGGGTTGATCGCAGTTGTGAGCGGAGAGTCAACTTTTCTGACACGACGTGCCCGTACAGGCGTGGGAGTGTTTCTGTACAGCACATGTACCGTTGGCGAACGAATCGAGTCTTTTGAGCGGCTCTTTTACGTCAGCGGCGAAAACCGGGTTTATCCCAGTTGTGAGCGGAGAGTCAACTTTTCTGACACGACGTGCCCGTACAGGCGTGGGAGTGTTTCTTTACCACAAAATGTGCCGTTGGCAAATGAACCGAGTATTTTGAACGGCTCTTTTAATTCAACGACGAGAACCGGGTTGATCGCAGTTGTGAGCGGAGAATCAACTTTTTTGACACGACTTGCCCATACAGGCGTGGGAGTGTTTCTGTACCACAAAATGTGCCGTTGGCGAACGAGTCAAGTCTTTTGAACGGCTCTTTTACGTCAAAGACGAGAACCGGGTTGATCCCAGTTGTGAGCGGAGAGTCAACTTTTCTGACACGACGTGTCGTACAGGCGTGGGAGTGTGTCTGTACCACAAAATGTGCCGTTGGCAAACGAGTCGAGATTTTTGAGCGGCTCTTTTACGTCAACGACGATAACCGGGTTGATCCCAGTTGTGAGCGGAGAGTCAACTTTTCTGACACGACGTGCCCATACAGGCGTGGGAGTATTTTTGTACAGCACATGTACCGTTGGCGAACGAATCGAGTCTTTTGAACGGCTCTTTTACGTCAGCGGCGAGAACCGGGTTGATCGCAGTTGTGAGCGGAGAATCAACTTTTCTGACACGACTTGCCCATACAGGCGTGTGAGTGTTTCTGTACCACAAAATGTGCAGTTGGCGAACGAGTCAAGTCTTTTGAACGGCTCTTTTACGTCAAAGACGAGAACCGGGTTGATCCCAGTTGTGAGCGGAGAGTCAACTTTTCTGACACGTGTGGGAGTGTTTCTGTACCACACATGTGCCATTGGCGAACGAGTCGAGTCTTTTGAACGGCTCGTTTACGTCAACGGCGTGAACCGGGTTGATCCCAGTTGTGAGCGCAGAGTCAACTTTTCTGACACGACGTGCCCGTACAGGCGTGGGAGTGTTTCTGTACGACAAAATGTGCCGTTTGCGAACGAGTCGAGTCTTTTGAGCGGCTCTTTTACGTCAACGGCGAGAACCGGTTTGATCCCAGTTGTGAGCGGAGAGTCAACTTTTCTGACACGTGTGGGAGTGTTTCTGTACCACACATGTACCGTTGGCAAACGAGTCGAGTCTTTTGAACGGCTCGTTTACGTCAACGGCGAGAACCGGGTTGATCCCAGTTGTGAGCGCAGAGTCAAATTTTCTGACACGACGTGCCCGTACAGGCATGGGAGTGTTTCTGTACCACAAAATGTGCCATTGGCAAACGAATCGAGTCTTTTGAACGGCTCTTTTACGTCAACGACGAGAACCGAGTTGATCCCAGTTGTGAGCGGAGAGTCAACTTTTCTGACACGACGTGCCCGTACAGGCGTGGGAGTGTTTCTGTACCACACGTGTGCCGTTGGCGAACAAGTCAAGTCTTTTGAACGGCTCTTTTACGTCAAAGACGAGAACCGGGTTGATCCCAGTTGTGAGCGGAGAGTCAACTTTTCTGACACGTGTGGGAGTGTTTCTGTACCACACATGTGCCATTGGCGAACGAGTCGAGTCTTTTAAACGGCTCTTTTACGTCAACGGCGAGAACCGGGTTGATCCCAGTTGTGAGAGGAGAGTCAACTTTTCTGACACGACTTGCCCATACAGGTGTGGGAGTGTTTCTGTATAGCACATGTACCGTTGGCGAACGATTCAAGTCTTTTGAACGGCTCTTTTAATTCAACGACGTGAACCGGGTTGATCCCAGTTGTGAGCGGAGAGTCAACTTTTCTGACACGTGTGGGAGTGTTTCTGTACCACACATGTGCCGTTGGCGAACGAGTCGAGTCTTTTGAACGGCTCTCTTACGTCAACGACGAGAAACGGGTTAATCGCAGTTGTGAGGGGAGAGTCAACTTTTCTGACACGACATGCCCGTACAGGCGTGGGAGTGTTTCTGTACCACAAAATGTGCCGTTGGCGAACGAATCGAGTCTTTTGAACGGCTCTTTTACGTCAACGACGAGAACCGGGTTGATCCCAGTTGTGAGCGGAGAGTCAACTTTTCTGACACGACGTGCCCGTACAGGCGTGGAAGTGTTTCTGTACCACAAAATGTGCCGTTGGCGAATGAACCGAATATTTTGAACGGCTCTTTTAATTCAACGACGAGAACCGGGTTGATCGCAGTTGTAAGCGGAGAGTCAACTTTTCTGACACGACGTGCCCGTACAGGCGTGGGAGTGTTTCTGTAAGACAAATTGTGCCGTTGGCAAACGAGTCGAGTATTTTGAATGGCTCTTTTAATTCAACGATGAGAACCGGGTTGATCGCAGTTGTGAGCGGAGAGTCAACTTTTCTGACACGACGTGCCCGTACAGGCGTGGGAGTGTTTCTGTACCACAAAATGTGCCGTTGGCGAACGAGTCGAGTCTTTTGAACGTCTCTTTTACGTTAACGGCGAAAACAGGGTTGATCCCAGTTGTGAGCGGAGAGTCAAATTTTCTGACACGACGTGCCTGTACAGGCGTGGGAGTGTTTCTGTACGACAAAATGTGCCGTTGGCGAATGAACCGAGTATTTTGAACGGCTCTTTTAATTCAACGACGAGAACCGGGTTGATCGCAGTTGTGAGCGGAGAGTCAACTTTTCTGACACGACTTGCCCATACAGGCGTGGGAGTGTTTCTGTACCACAAAATGTGCCGTTGGCGAACGAGTCGAGTCTTTTGAACGGCTCTTTTACGTCAAAGACGAGAACCGGGTTGATCGCAGTTGTGAGCGGAGAGTCAACTTTTCTGACACGACGTGCCCGTACAGGCGTGGGAGTGTTTCTGTACAGCACATGTACCGTTGGCGAACGAATCGAGTCTTTTGAGCGGCTCTTTTACGTCAGCGGCGAAAACCGGGTTGATCCCAGTTGTGAGCGCAGAGTCAACTTTTCTTACACGTCGTGCCCGTATAGGCTTGGGAGTGTTTCTGTACGACAAAATGTGCCGTTGGCGAATGAACCGAGTATTTTGAACGGCTCTTTTAATTCAACGACGAGAACCGGGTTGATCCCAGTTGTGAGCGGAGAGTCAACTTTTCTGACACGATGTGCCCGTACAGGCGTGGGAGTGTTTCTGTACCACAAAATGTGCCGTTGGCGAACGAGTCGAGTCTTTTGAACGTCTCTTTTACGTTAACGGCGAAAACCGGGTTGATCCCAGTTGTGAGCGGAGAGTCAAATTTTCTGACACGACGTGCCTGAACAGGCGTGGGAGTGTTTCTGTACGACAAAATGTGCCGTTGGCGAATGAACCGAGTATTTTGAACGGCTCTTTAATTTCAACGACGAGAACCGGGTTGATCGCAGTTGTGAGCGGAGAGTCAACTTTTCTGACACGACTTGCCCATACAGGCGTGGGAGTGTTTCTGTACCACAAAATGTGCCGTTGGCGAACGAGTCGAGTCTTTTGAACGGCTCTTTTACGTCAAAGACGAGAACCGGGTTGATCGCAGTTGTGAGCGGAGAGTCAACTTTTCTGACACGACGTGCCCGTACAGGCGTGGGAGTGTTTCTGTACAGCACATGTACCGTTGGCGAACGAATCGAGTCTTTGAGCGGCTCTTTTACGTCAGCGGCGAAAACCGGGTTGATCCCAGTTGTGAGAGCAGAGTCAACTTTTCTTACACGTCGTGCCCGTACAGGCTTGGGAGTGTTTCTGTACAACAAAATGTGCCGTTGGCGAATGAACCGAGTATTTTGAACGGCTCTTTTAATTCAACGACGAGAACCGGGTTGATCCCAGTTGTGAGCGGAGAGTCAACTTTTCTGACACGATGTGCCCGTACAGGCGTGGGAGTGTTTCTGTACCACAAAATGTGCCGTTGCCGAACGAATCGAGTCTTTTGAATGGCTCTTTTACATCAACGACGAGAACAGGGTTGATCCCAGTTGTGAGCGGAGAGTCAACTTTTCTGACACGACGTGCCCGTACCGGCGTGGGAGTGTTTCTGTACCACACATGTGCCGTTGGCGAACGAGTCGAGTTTCTTAAACGGCTCTTGTACGTCAACGGTGAGAACCGGGTTGATCCCAGTTGTGAGCGGAGAGTCAACTTTTCTGACACGACGTGCCCGTACAGGCGTGGGAGTGTGTCTGTACCACACGTGTGCCGTTGGCGAACGAGTCGAGTCTTTTGAACGGCTCTTTTACGTCAACGGCGAGAACCGGGTTGATCCCAGTTGTGAGCGGAGAGTCAACTTCGCACAGGTGCA
>NC_084746.1:11325161-11337661 GCF_033978785.1 Entelurus aequoreus | reverse complement strand
GTCGTTCTTAAACAATTTGCTCAGGCATTTGTTGACAAAGTGGTGACCCTCGCCCCCGTCCTTGTTTGTGATCGACCGAGCATTTCATGGAAGCTGCTTTTATACCCAATCATGGCACCCACCTGTTCCCAATTAGCCCGTTCACCTGTGGGATGTTCCAAATAAGTGTTTGATGAGCGTTCCCTCAACTTTCTCAGTCTTTTTTGCCACTCGTGCCAGCTTTTTTGAAACATGTCGCAGGCATCAAATTCCAAATGAGCTAATATTTGCAAAAAATAACAAAGTTTTCCAGTTCGAACGTTAAATATCTTGTCTTTGCAGTCTATTCAATTGAATATAAGTAGAAAATGATTTGCAAATCATTGTATTCTGTTTTTATTTACCATTTACACAACGTGACAACTTCACCAGTTTTGGGGTTTGTACGTTTACCTTACAAGGCACAGGAGAAATATACCTAGCTGCGGTGAGAAGGTGAGTGGTCCCCATGTCACTCCTGGCTGGCTCGTCTCTTCTCCAGCTTCATTTTCAGCTCCTCGTTGAGGCCTGCGCGGTGGGGGGGTGGGGGGGGACAGGCAGGAAGGCAGGAAGTAAAGGGGTCAGAGTTGAACAAAGAGCCAACGGCGACGGCGGGGCGCTCACTTTGTGCGAGAGGGGAAGGGGACAGGATGAGGCGTCTCATGGGGTTGGTGGGCGAGGCAGGCACGGGCGAGGTCAGGATCCGGCGGTCCGGGGCGGGGGACCGGGGCGGGGGGCCGCCGGGCCAGCGATCTGCGGCAGCGAGTCGTTTGAAAGGAGTCTGCGTGGATGTTGCGTACCGAAAGAAGCGCACCTTGCTTGGGGGGCAGCGCCGGCGCTCTGGGCAGGGGGCTGGCGGGCGCGGTGTGGAGGGTCCTCTCCCCGTTCTCGTCGTTGGCAGAGACGTAGGCTGAGGACGCAAAACGACGCTGGAAAAAGGCGAGCGGGACGTTAACGGCGCCGGGCGCGTACTTACTGATGTTCTCCTCGTAAGGCTCCTCCAGGAGGAAAGGCTGCAGAGTTCCGGCGGTCTTCTCCACCAAGGCGTCAATGACATCGTGAAGCGTTGCGCAGGGGATCTGCAGAAGCCCGGGGAAAAAAAACGTAATCGCACTGATACTCAAACCGCGGTTGTCAGGTTCAAACACTGATGACATCTATTAAACAAGACAAGAGGCAAAGAATTAAACAGAGACAAAATTCAATTTGAACTCAATATTGAGGAGAGTCGTCTGTACACTGCACCCTTGTACAGTATCTCAGCACGCTCTGCCAAAAGATCGCACGCCTCCTTCTTTTATTTTGGACCCTCCCCGACCACGTGGGCACCGCTGTTCCCAAAGGACAAAGGTCGCAAAAAGTTCACAGAAAAGGTCGTAAACAATTCGCAGAAAAGGTCAGTTCAAAAAGAGTTCGTAAAATAGTTCCAAAAGAGGTCCATAAAATAGTTCAAAAAGACGTTCGTAAACCAGTTCAAAAAGGAGGTTCAAAAAGAGGTCGTCTGGAAATTGGGCGGATCCTGTCTTCTCTCCGCTTTGAAGTCCTTGGGTTAGAACAATATCTTTCTGTTGATTACCATACATGAAAGAACACACCTTCATCTTGCTTCCACCCCCTACACAGTGGAGTTTTACGAGCCTTACTCTTGGTAGGTTTCAAAGACAGCTTTTGTCTTCTCACCAGACCCTCAATGTAACATAAAGTTTTTGTGATAATTTAGAAACAATTATTCTAACAGCGGTACGCGCCAATGAAGCACCTCATTAAATATCCCAACACAGTGTTACTGTTCAAACTGTGTAACAAAACATATGCAACCTCTGGATTGTTTTTCCATTGAATAGATAGGTTTCTCATTTGTATACACTAGCCTTTAAATAGATCCCCCCTTTTTAGACAAGTTGATCTGCCGTCTCTGTTTTCCGCTCTGCCCCTTCTCCTGCGTGGAGAGGTTGTCAGGTGACCACAGATGAAGTGCTAGCTGTTCCAAGTCAGGACACAGGGTGGACCAGTCCTCTGTGCATCAGTCGGTGACGTCTCTGCGCCCCAACTTGTCTCCATGCAGAATGATCTCCTGCTGGCCCCACTATGGACTGGACTCTCACACTATTATGTTAGATCCACTATGGACTGGACTCTCACTATTATGTTGGATCCACTATGGACTGGACTCTCACACTGTTATGTTAGATCCACTATGGACTGGACTCTCACACTATTATGTTAGATCCACTATGGACTGGACTCTCACTATTATGTTGGATCCACTATGGACTGGACTCTCACTATTATGTTAGATCCACTATGGACTGGACTCTCACTATTATGTTAGATCCACTATGGACTGAACTCTCACACTATTATGTTAGATCCACTATGGACTGGACTCTCACACTATTATGTTAGATCCACTATTGACTGGACTTTCACTATTATGTTAGATCCACTTTGGACTGGACTCTCACTATTATGTTAGATCCACTATGGACTGGACTCTCACACTATTATTAACTAGATCCACTATGGACTGGACTCTCACACTATTATTAACTAGATCCACTCCACATCCATTGCACCGGTCGCCCAGAGGGGGGGTGGGGGGGGGGGGTCCCCACATCTGCGGTCCCCTCCGAGGTTTGTCATTGTTTCTCACTGTTATAACTATGAAAAAATGTAAAAGAAGTAAAAAGAATAATCCTTTTTTTAATCTCGAAAAACAATAAGATGTACTCAGTATTTTAAATTATAAAATATTTCATTTACTGTATTAAAAAATCCTTCATTTTTCAACGTTAAAAAATAATTAAAAATGTGTTTAAGAAAAGAAAAAAAAGTAATCTAATATTTCTAAACACAAAAAAGTAATACAGTAATAAAAGTAAATATGCTGGAATAATTAAAATGTTTAAAGAAGAATATTTCAAAGTGTTACGAACCAATTTGTGTTAGTCCATAATTAATAGAACACAGTTTACACATTACTTGATTTGTTTTATTTATGGCCTATAATATGTTTTTATTGTTACAAAACTTGTTTTGTTTTTATTTTATTTTTTAATGATTTCATTATTCAAAAAAGTGTTCATGTCTGATCCGCCATACCTAAATATTATTTTGTTACCAACGACAAATTTAATAACTGAATAAAAATAAAAATAACTGAATTTATTTCATTGAAGACTTTTAAGTCCAGATTGAGAGCACTTTTTAAATGGTAACTGTTTTTCTTCATGTGTGTGACATGTATTTTGATGTAACTATCTTTTGGCCAGGACTCCCTATTTTTTTTTTTTTTAACTTAAATGGGACTTTCTTGGTTTAATAAAAGTTAAATAAAATAAAATAAAATATAATTCAATAAAGAAAAACAACATATTACTGTTTATACCAGGGGTCACCAACCTTTTTGAAAGCAAGAGCTACTTCTTGGGTACTGATTAATGCGAAGGGCTACCAGTTTGATACACACTTAAATAAATTGCCAGAAATAGCCAATTTGCTCAATTTACCTTTAACTCTATGTTATTATTAATAATTAATGATATTTACACTTAATTGAACGGTTTAAAAGAGGAGAAAACACAAAAAAAATGACAATTAAATCTTGAAACATAGTTTATCTTCAATTTCGACTCTTTAAAATTCAAAATTCAACCGAAAAAAAGAAGAGAAAAACTAGCTAATTTGAATCTTTTTGAAAAAATTAAAAAAAGAATTTATGGAACATCATTAGTCATTTTTCCTGATTAAGATTAATTTTAGAATTTTGATGACATGTTTTAAATAGGTTCAAATCCAATCTGCACTTTGTTAGAATATATAACAAATTGGACCAAGCTATATTTCTAACAAAGACAAATCATTATTTCTTCTAGATTTTCCAGAACAAAAATTTTAAAAGAAATTCAAAAGACTTTGAAATAAGATTTACATTTGATTCTACAGATTTTCTAGATTTGCCAGAATAATTTTTTTGAATTTTAATCATAATAAGTTTGAAGAAATATTTCACAAATATTCTTCGTCGAAAAAACAGAAGCTAAAATGAAGAATTAAATTAAAATGTATTTATTATTCTTTACAATTAAAAAAATAAATTTACTTTAACATTGATTTAAATTGTCAGGAAAGAAGAGAAAGGAATTTGAAATGTAAAAAGGTATATGTGTTTAAAAATCCTAAAATCATTTTTAAGGTTGTATTTTTTCTCTAAAATTGTCTTTCTAAAAGTTATACGAAGCAAAGTAAAAAAAAATATGAATTTATTTAAACAAGTGAAGACCAAGTCTTTAAATTATTTTCTTGGATTTTCAAATTCTATTTGAGTTTTGTCTCTCTTAGAATTAAAAATGTCGGGCAAAGCGAGACCAGCTTGCTAGTAAATAAATAACATTTAAAAAATAGAGGCAGCTCACTGGTAAGTGCTGCTATTTGAGCTATTTTTAGAACAGGCCAGCGGGCTACTCATCTGGTCCTTACGGGCTACCTGGTGCCCGCGGGCACCGCGTTGGTGACCCCTGGTTTATACCATTATCATGACTATGAGTAGTACAATCATACTCAGAATTAAAATACACATTTTTTGGAAAATCTCAAAAAATGTAAAAAATAGTAAGCTTCTATTTTTGTTACTATATTTTTTTTTTTTATTGTAAAATATTTGGGTCAATTATATTTTTTTAGTGCACAGAATTTGATTGAATATTTTCAAACACATAACAAAATACGGAAAGTAAATATACTGCAAGAGTTAAAAAATTTAAATTAGTAGATTGCATAATTTCTGCTTGTGTATAATTGATAGAACACAATTTACAAATTCATATTTT
Organism: Entelurus aequoreus; assembly: GCF_033978785.1. Classification (NCBI taxonomy): domain Eukaryota; kingdom Metazoa; phylum Chordata; class Actinopteri; order Syngnathiformes; family Syngnathidae; genus Entelurus; species Entelurus aequoreus. The sequence continues at coordinate 11,332,814 of NC_084746.1, read as the reverse complement.
CCATATACTGTATACCGTATTTTTCAGACTATAAGGCGCACTTAAAATCTTTTCATTTTCTCAAAACTCGACAGTGCGCCTTATAACCCGGTGCGCCTAATGTACGGGAATCATTTTGGTTATGACCTAAAAGCTATTTTATTTGACATGTGGTGTGATGATAAGTGTGACCAGTAGATGGCAGTCACACATAAGAGATAGGTGTAGACTGCAATACGACTCAAGTAAACAACACCAACATTTTAAATGTTCCATTGAAAATATAGAACATTACACACGGCGCTCAAAAATCTGTCAAAATGTTTTAGTAGGACTTTGGTAAGCTATGAAGCCACATTGCTTGATAGATTGTACTTTGCTTCAACATCGGAGTAACCACATACCCTATTTTCCGGACTATCAGGCGCACTTAAAATCATTTTTCCCCCCTTAAAACTCGACAGTGTGCCTTATAACCCGGTGCGCCTAATGCAATGATAACTGTGACCAGTAGATGGCAGTCACACATAAGAGAGACATGTAGACTGCAATATGATGGCAATACGACTCAAGTAAACAACACCAACATTTTATATGTTCCATTGAAAATATAGAACATTACACACGGCGCTCAAAAATCTATCAAAATGTTTTAGTGGGACTTTGGTAAGCTATGAAGCCACACCGCTTGATAGATTGTCGGAGCATTACGGCTACCATAGTCAGACGTACTGTGCTTCAACATAGGAGCATTATTATGGTGTGTGTATAAGGTATAACGTATTATCTGGTGTTTTGTTTTGCAATATTATGCAAAAGCAACTTTTCTTACCTTCTGGTACCTAATGATCTGTATTTGGGATCTGCATAAGTCCTGAAAATGTATATACTGTATATTCTCTATTTTTTCTACAAGCGGTAGAAATGGATGGATGGCAGTTAAAGGCCTACTGAAACCCACTACTACCGACCACGCAGTCTGATAGTTTATATATCAATGATGAAATCTTAACATTGCAACACATGCCAATACGGCCAGGTTAACTTATAAAGTGACATTTAAAATTTCCTGGGAAATATCCGGCTGAAACGTATGCGCGTGACGTAGTCAGTTTAACGGAAGTTATGGTACCCCGTAGAATCCTATACAAAAAGCTCTGTTTTCATTTCATAATTCCACAGTATTCTGGACATCTTTTGCAATTTGTTTAATGAACAATGAAGGCTGCAAAGAAGACAGTTGTAGGTGGGATCGGTGTATTGGCAGCGGACTACAGCAACACAACCAGGAGGACTTTGTTGGAGAGCAGACGCGCTAGCCGGCGACCTCACCTTGACTTCCTACGTCTCCGGGCCGCCAAACGCATCGGGTGAAGTCCTTCGTCCTTCCGCCGATCGCTGGAACGCAGGTGAGCACGGGTGTTGATGAGCAGATGAGGGCTGGCTGGCGTAGGTGGAGAGCTAATGTTTTTAGCATAGCTCTGTGCGGTCCGGTTGCTAAGTTAGCTTCAATGGCGTCGTTAGCACAACATTGTTAACCTTCGCCAGCCTGGAAAGCATTAACCGTGTATTTACATGTCCACGGTTTAATAGTATTGTTGATTTTCTATCTATCCTTCCAGTCAGGGGTTTATTTTTTTTGTTTCTATATGCAGTTAAAGCACGATGCTATCACGTTAGCTCGTAGCTAAAGCATTTCGCCGATGTATTGTCGTGGAGATAAAAGGCACTGAATGTCAATTTCGCGTTCTCGACTCTCATTTTCAAGAGGATATAGTATCCGAGGTGGTTTAAAATACAAATCCGTGATCCACAATAGAAAACGGAGAGAGTGTGGAATCCAATGAGCCAGCTTGTACCTAAGTTACGGTCAGAGCGAAAAAAAATATGTATTTCACTGCATTCGAGTCCGTCACTCTAACGTTCCTCGTCCACGAATCTTTCATCCTCGCTGAAATTAATGGGGTAATGGTCCGAATCGCTCTAGCTGCGTTGAAAACAATAGGAAAATATGAGGGCGTGAACAACTGACAACGTCACGCTACTTCCGGTAGAGGCAAGGTTTTTTTTTATCAGAGACCAAAAGTTGCGAACTTTATCGACGTTGTTCTATACTAAATCCTTTCAGCAAAAATATGGCAATATCGCAAAATGATCAAGTATGACACATAGAATGGATCTGCTATTCCCGTTTAAATAAAAAAATTTCATTTCAGTAGGCCTTTAAAGTGTTCATGTCTGACTAAATAAAGACGTCTTCCCATAAAACCCATTCAATAAAGAGTCATTGTATCCCTTACAGCTGCCAGGAATGAACAATTGCACCAGAAATGTTGCAGGAACAAGTTGAATTTACCGGATTTTCGACATCAATCACGTAGCCCCCTTGGTCCCTCTGTGTTACTCGGTAATGTCTGAACACGGACCTGACGGAGCACAGAAGCCACATTGTTTTTCCAATGCTCTTAATTTGAAAAGCAGAGTTGTCGTCGTGGTTTATTTGCACAGCAGAAGTCCCTACCCGTTTAGGTCCTGTCGAGTAGTGACGGCCAGTGAGCATCCATCCCTTCCAGGTCGCAGCAGCATGTTGCCACAGTCCGGGTGTCGCTCTAGGAGGACTTCGGCCTCTGTTCGGGACACGGGGCGAAAACACCTGCGGCCACACCCCACCCGTGTGTGTCAATAAACACGGCCATTGTTTATGTCAAGGTTGAAAAAGCATGCCTGAACAGAGGAGGTGGTCTGCGACACCGCCTGTCTCCCACATACAACACTGTCCTTTCAACCGGTCCTAAAAGACTCTGCAATTTAGCCTCCAACAAATAACAGGACTTAGAAATATTCTGCTCACAGAATGTGACCAGAATGCCATTTGTGCCATTTGTTTACAACTGAATGGAACGCTAACGTGGGGGATTCTGACTATTTTGGACTGGTAGTAGTGGATCCACAGCCATGGTTCTGCCACACAATACCTCAATGCTAACGAGGGGAAATTACACTTCAACCACTGTCGTTGGCTTTGACAATTAGGATTGTTTGTTTGCATCAAAACAGTTATTTTTCTCACTACCATAGGGCGAAACTATCCTTGCCCAGGTTTTTTGGAGTATCTGAGCAATTTAAGTCTAAGACTAGATCTGACCAATCTAAATCTCAGACTACATATGACCAATCTAAATCTCAGACTAGATGTGACCATTTTAAGTCTCAGAATAGATGTGACCAATCTAAGTCTCAAACTAGATGTGACCAATCCAAGCCTCAGACTAGATCTGACCAATCCAAGCCTCAGACTAGATCTGACCAAGCCAAGCCTCGGACTAGATCTGACCAATCCAAGTTTCGGAGTAGATGTGACCAATCCAAGTCTCAGACTAGATGTGACCAATCCAAGCCTCAGACTAGATGTGACCAATCTAAGTCTCAGTCTAGATGTGACCAATCCAAGCCTCGGACTAGATGTGACCAATCCAAGCCTCAGACTAGATGTGACCAAACTAAGTCTCAGTCTAGATGTGACCAATCCAAGCCTCGGACTAGATGTGACCAATCCAAGCCTCGGACTAGATGTGACCAATCCAAGCCTCGGACTAGATGTGACCAATCTAAGTCTCGGTCTAGATGTGACCAATCTAAATCTCAGTCTAAATGTGACCAATCTGAATCTCAGTCTAAATGTGACCAATCTGAATCTCAGTCTAGATGTGACCAATCCGAGCCTCAAACTAGATGTGACCAATCCAAGCCTCAGACTAGATGTGACCAATCCAAGTCTCAGACTAGATGTGACCAATCCAAGTCTCAGTCTAGATGTGACCAATCCAAGTCTCAGTCTAGATGTGACCAATCCAAGCCTCGGACTAGATGTGACCAATCCAAGTCTCAGTCTAAATGTGACCAATCCGAGCCTCGAACTAAATGTGACCAATCCAAGTCTCAGACTAGATGTGACCAATCCAAGTGTCAGATTAGATGTGACCAATCCAAGTGTCAGACTAGATGTGACCAATCCAAGTCTCAGACTAGATGTGACCAATCCAAGTCTCAGACTAGATGTGACCAATCCAAGTCTCAGACTAGACTAGACTAGGGGACGGCGTGGCGAAGTTGGTAGAGTGGCCGGGCCAGCAATCGGAGGGTTGCTGGTTACTGGGGTTCAATCCCCACCTTCTACCACCCTAGTCACGTCTGTTGTGTCCTTGGGCAAGACACTTCACCCTTGCTCCTGATGGCTGCTGGTTAGCGCCTGGCATGGCAGCTCCCGCCATCAGTGTGTGAATGTGTGTGTGAATGGGTGAATGTGGAAATACTGTCAAAGCGCTTTGAGTACCTTGAAGGTAGAAAAGCGCTATACAAGTATAACCCATTTATCATTTATTTATTTATTTACCAATCCAAGTCTCAGACTAGATGTGACCAATCCAAGTCTCAGACTAGATGTGACCAATCCAAGCCTCAGACTAGATGTGACCAATCTAAGTCTCAGTCTAGATGTGACCAATCTGAATCTCAGTCTAGATGTGACCAATCCGAGCCTCGAACTAAATGTGACCAATCCAAGTCTCAGACTATATGTGACCAATCCAAGTCTCAGTCTAGATGTGACCAATCCGAGCCTCGAACTAAATGTGACCAATCCAAGTCTCAGACTAGATGTGACCAATCCAAGCCTCGGACTAGATGTGACCAATCCAAGTCTCAGACTATATGTGACCAATCCAAGTCTCAGACTAGATGTGACCAATCCAAGTCTCAGACTAGATGTGACCAATCCAAGCCTCGGACTAGATGTGACCAATCTAAATCTCAGATTAGATGTGACCAATCTAAGTCTCAGACTAGATGTGACCAATCCAAGTTTCGGAGTAGATGTGACCAATCCAAGCCTCGGACTAGATGTGACCAATCTAAATCTCAGATTAGATGTGACCAATCTAATTCTCAGACTAGATGTGACCAATCCAAGTTTCGGAGTAGATGTGACCAATCCAAGTCTCAGACTAGATGTGACCAATCCAAGCCTCGGACTAGATGTGACCAATCCAAGCCTCGGACTAGATGTGACCAATCCAAGCCTCGGACTAGATGTGACCAATCCAAGCCTCGGACTAGATGTGACCAATCTAAATCTCAGTCTAGATGTGACCAATCTGAATCTCAGTCTAGATGTGACCAATCCGAGCCTCGAACTAAATGTGACCAATCCAAGTCTCAGACTAGATGTGACCAATCCAAGTCTCAGACTAGATGTGACCAATCCAAGTCTCAGACTAGATGTGACCAATCCAAGTCTCAGACAAGATGTGACCAATCCAAGTCTCAGACTAGATGTGACCAATCCAAGTCTCAGACTAGATGTGACCAATCCAAGTCTCAGACTAGATCTGACCATCCTAAATCCAAGACTAGTTCGAAGGAGCTGCTCGTGTTGGAGTACGACTTCTCCCACTAGAGGGACAGAAAAAAGGGTGGACTTACGGAGGGATCTCTCCCACTAGAGGGACAGAAAAAAGGGTGGACTTACGGGGGTATCTCTCCCAATAGAGGGACAGAGAGAGGCGAAGGTGGCGCTCGCGTTGGAGTACGACTTCTCCTCCTGGAGCGTTCCTTGTCCACCACCTCCTTCAGCATCTGCAGCTGGCCAGGCAGCAAGGTGAGGCTGGAGGGAACGTTGAGCTGTGGTGGGACGGGAGAGAAGAGGCGGTCTTAAAGTCACACAACACACAGACACTGCACATGTCGTCATAAGCGGGGGGAAAAAGGATGTTTACGTCTGTGACCGAGTAGAGGAAACCCTTCCACAGCTCCCTCGATTCCAAGTTGGGGGCCTAGAAGAAGAGAGACCACTTGCTTGAATAGTTGCTCAGCTTTCTTGTAAAGTAGGAGATTTTTTATTGTTTTTTGAAACATTTGTAGAAACACAGACAATTAAGTAGGGCAGCTGACATCCATCCGCAGTCGGCAGTGTTTTAGCTACTTCTAAATCACTAATCCTGGCCTCCATGGCAACAAATAAAGTTTCTTACAAGTAGCATTATCACTGGAGGACGAGGAATAGCTGAACATGCTTCACTACACACTGTAGGAGGATACAATAGCTCACCAGCGTCACAATGTAAACAAACGCCATGGGTGGATCTACACCTGACATCCACTGTAATGATACCAAGTACAATAGTGTATCTAGTCAATACTACTATGATTACATCGATTGTTTTTGACATTAAAATTATTGTTATTTTTTTTAATTCATATTATGTTTATAAAGTCAGTAAATACGTCCCTGGACACATGAGGACTTTGAACATGACCAATGTATGATCCTGTAACTACTTGGTATCGGATCGATACCTAAATGTGTGGTATCATCCAAAACTAATGTAAAGTATCAAAGAAGAAAAGAATAAGTGATTGTTACATTTTAACAGAAGTGTTGATAGAACATGTTGAAACAGAAAATAAGCAGATGAATGTGAATGAACAAGTAGATTAATAATCCATTTTTACAGTTTGTCCCTCATAATGTAGACAAAATAATAGGTATCGCATCGATACCTACATGTGTGGTATCATCCAAAACTAATGTAAAGTATCAAAGATGAGAGGAATAAGTGATTATTACATTTTAACAGAAGTGTAGATAGAACATGTTAAAACAGAAAATAAGCAGATATTAACAGTAAATGAACAAGTGGATTAATAATCCATTTTTACAGTTTGTCCCTCATAATGTGTACAAAATAATAGGTGTTGAATGACACAATATGTCACTGCAGACTAATTAGGAGTCTTTGTTTGTTTACTTACTACTAAAAGACAAGTTGTCTAGTATGTTCACTATTTTATTTAAGGACTAAATTACAATAATAAACATATGTTTAATGTACCTTAAGATTTTGTGTAAAAAATAAAGACAACAACATTTTTTGTGGTCCCCTTTATTTTGAAAAGTATCGAAAAATATTTCGGTACCAGTACCAAAATATTGGTATCGGGACAACCTTATTACTAATTCAGTGTTAATATTTGAGTGGGCCCCGGGCCCCTCTGTAGTGGAAAGGTTGGTCCCTGAGGTGTAAAAGGTTAAGAGGTTAAGTATGCGTGCATGGGGCGTGGTGGGGAGCAGGGGGGTGAGGTAGGAGGGGGTTTTAGGGCTTTTGTAAAATTTGGAGGGTTTTTTTCCGCCTGTCATTTAAATATCTAAGTGCGGGGAAAAAAACCTGACATCATATAAAATAAATATAGGTGTGAATGTTAATAAGGGTGCTTGAACCCCCATATCAAAAATATAAAATGGTTCGTTCCACCTGGACTCAATTAAGAGGTGTCACTAGTTTATAAAGACTTCACTAATAATAATACAAACATCATTATTATTATCCACTGACTACAATCTGACGTGAATCAGCTAATATCTACTTGACATGTTTAGAATCATATTTAGCTGAACAATGACAGCTTATGTGATTATTCACTATCATATTCTGGCTTTATGTTGAATTTGGGCCACGTTGTTGCCCTAGGGCAGTGTTTTTGGGGCGGTACAGCTCGGTTGGTGGAGCGGCCGTGCCAGCAACTTGAGGGTTGCAGGTTCGATCCCCGCTTCCGCCATCTTAGTCACTGCCGTTGTGTCCCTGGGAAAGGCACTTTACCCACCTGCTCCCAGTGCCA
>NC_084746.1:11245161-11315161 GCF_033978785.1 Entelurus aequoreus | reverse complement strand
ATTCATGCGATACCACAGTTCATGTTGCTCGTTTCCATAGTTAAAGCTATTTGTTTCATGTCACAGTTTAGTGCGGGTTTCATGTTCTAAGTTTTTGCCTTAGCTTCCACGTGCGATAAGCACGCTTGCCTTCGGGTTGTTTTCTGTTTTTTTGTACTTCGTTGGGTTTTAGAGAATAATTAAAAATGTTCCTACCGGCCACCTTTGTCCGGAAAAGTCAGATTGCATCCCGGGAGAACAATCCTCGCAGTAAACTGCGAAAAACTCCTCGCCATGACAGGGAGATTTTCGAATTTTACCTATTTGGGTTAAAAATATTTTTTTGCAAAGCAGTAATTATAGTCTGCAAATGATGTGTTGTTGTGGAGTGTCGGTGCTGTCTAGAGCTCGGCAGAGTAACCGTGTAATACTCTTCCATATCAGTAGGTGGCAGCAGGGAGCTAATTGCTTTGTAGATGTCGGGAACAGCGGGAGGCAGTGTGCAGGTAAAAAGGTGTCTAATGCTTAAACACGGCAAAATCTGGAGAAGAAGAAGAAGTAGTTGAAGAACTAGATACATTTTGGGGTAGAAAACCATATGTGTGAATGCTTTGGAGCATTCACACAATGAAACTCAGCAGCTGATATTGACAGTAAAAAGTCATTCTCGCAATTGTTTGATATGAATTTAAACCATAGCCAAGCATGCATCACTATAGCTCTTGTCTCAAAGTAGGTGTACTGTCACATCACGCCGTGACTTATTTGGAGTTTTCCTGTGTGTAGTGTTTTAGTTCTTGTCTTGCGCTCCTATTTTGTTGTTGATCATCATGTCTTGTACGGATGTACTTTGTGGACGCCGTCTGCTGCTCTACAGTAAGTCTTTGCTGTCGTCCAGCATTCTGTTTTTCTTTACTTTGCAGCCAGTCCAGTTTTAGCCTCATTTTGCATAGCCATCCCCAAGCTTCATTGCCTTTTCTTAGCGGCACTTACCTTTTGTTTATTTTTTGTTTAAGCATTAGATACCTTTTTACCTGCACGCTGCCTCCTGCTGTCGTCTGCATATTGTGATCACGACAAACCATGTTCCCGACATCTACAAAGCAATTAGCTACCTGCAATGGAAGAGTATTACATGGTTACTCTGCCGATCTCTAGATAGCACCGACACTCAACAACGGCACATTTGTGGATTATAATTACTGGTCTGCAAAACATATTTTTAACCCAATTAGGTGAAATGACAATCTCCCACGGCACACCAGACTGTATCACACGGTACACTAGTGTGCCGCGGCACGGTGGTTGAAAAACACTGGATTATACATTCATTTGGAAGGGGAATATATTCATGCACATTCACGTAAACCCACGAATTGAAGACAAGATGTGTGCTTTGTAAAATGTCCTAAAACAGGCACGTGAGGAGTATTAAAACACCACATTTATTTGATGAAGCAAAACGTACAGCCTTCATTCCCCGTTACATACATCAAATAAACATCACAAAGAGGTAATCCACATATCCTGAAGATAATCCAGGATAATCCCACTTCTAGTGTCCCGGTGTGTCACAGTTACAAGACATTGCTTCAAAACAGATAACGTAGTAATGCATGCAAAGAGGTTAATAATAAAATAAAGCTTTAATAACACTTAACATTAAATGTGACATTTTAAGGATATTAGGGACATGCCACATCATCTAGTGCTGCATAGCATTTACAACGCAAAAGTTGATCGAAGCCCTTTTGTTCCAAGACCTTATTTATCTTCAGCGTCCCCGTACCCAACTTCCTACATGTAGTGTATTGAGAGGCCTGTAAACACACACCTGAACCATGTAGGTGTTACCCTGCAGACGATTAAATAAAAGAAAGAAAACAGGAGGCATGCAGTAGGACAAAAATGAGATGAGTCCAGAGATGGGTTCCAAAAGGCATCATGGGGATTGGGGTAGGGGGCGGATAATGAGAAAGGGGCCAGGTGGTGAATAAAGAGGAGAGGGGGAGGGCATAATCCACGACTGGGTGTCTTTGCCTGCTGAAAAGGCCTGTCTGTTCCAGTCCAGCTTCAAATAGAGATGGCAGACTAACAAGGGGATCGCCCTGGCGAAGAAGAGAAAGTTGGCATTTTGGGTGACCGGGTCGACCCTCGCCTGATGTCATGGGCGAAGTGAAAAGAGTCTTTGTGGATAGAGCTTGCTCGAGTTGGGTCAACACTCCGCACAATGGATTGGGGAGAGGGGAGCATTTCTCCAAGGTTGGAGACGGTGCTAGAAGGCCCCGATACACCTCGGATTCATTTACACGCTTCTAATTTCAGGTCAAATACAAAAAAGGCTAACTTTATAAAAACTACTCACAGACAACGTTGGAAGCGACAATGCCAGCATTGCAAAGAGGATGTTTTGGTGTTATGCTTTTACATTTTAACCTCAATATTATCCATGAGTACAGGCAAAACCTTCTGTAGAAATAGCATTAATCGGAGACTGATTGGAGATAACTTTGCACTTTGTAGTACCTTTTTTTCGGCATAGTTGTGCATATCCTTTTACAGATACCGGTCACTTATTTCAGAAATGACACCGAAACACATTCTGTGTAAATTATTCCACCCATATCACCACTAGTGTTTCCTGTAAAAAGATGTCAACAGTCCAGTTCAGACACTGGTGGTAGTTCAAACCAACCGCCACCAGGTGGCAGCATAGGATCGGCTCAAACAGCTGAATTGCCATGACAAAATATTCAGATTAAAATGAAAGTGGATGTACTTTTTTAGTGTTACCTGGAATCTTCCAGGAAAAAGTGATAATGTAGTAGTGTAAAAAGTGCACCGGTGCATATGGGCTGAAAAACCGGAGTGTGGTATCGCACAAAAATAGCATTTTGGTCCTTTTTTAAAATGAAATCTATGATAATTTAACACGGTGTTATATTGGACCCAATGGGTTCTAGTGCCAATTCAATGACATGGTTAGTTTTTCCCACATTGGGTTAATAATACTCCTTCCTGCTTTTATCCCGTGCGACGTGTTCACCCGTTACAGTGGGACAAGCACTTCCACGTAGTTGTTGGGGAAGTATCCCGTCCTGCCACGAAGCCTTCCCTCTAACCAGTTCTCATCGATTTGACTGACCAAAGTGATGACATCTCCCTCGCGGAAGCCCATCTCGCCCTCGTTCTCGGGGTCAAAGTCGTACAGGGCTTTGCAGCACGGCTCGGCGGCTGAAACGGCACAAGGCGCAGCAAAGTGAGGCGGGAGAATCTATATAGACAAGGTAAGTATTGAATGGAAGAAGATTTCATTAGAAGGTGTGCGTGACCAGCATGTTTCCACCAGAAGTCTGCAGGAGAAACCAGGAGATGTTCCTGCTCAAAGTGAAACTCAACACCTGCACCCACCACACGTTATATAACAGCAACATGTTTTGTTATTACTTCCACCAAGGAGGTTATGTGCACAACTTAACACAGAAGCCTGCATCTTTCCAAAGAAGGAACAGAGTAATGCAATTTAGATGGAATGGATTGAATCAATAGGAGGAAATCTGCAATGCAGGATGAGAAGCTGTAATGTGACGCCAAGTTTCATGGATAAGATCAAACTTGGCAACACCATCAATGCCTTGGTGGAGGTTTTGCTATAATATACAGTCGTCCCTCATCAATTGCAGATCTAAATGTTTTTATAAACATAATTACATGTTTTAGCCTAAATTAAGTGTTAAAGGAGAACTGCACTTTTTTGGGGAATTCTACCTATCGTTCACAATCATTATGAGAGACAAGAACACACGTCTTTTTTATTAGGATTTCAAAGATGGTAAGAAGGCTTCGAAGATGCGACTAATAGGAGGAAATGTTACCTTTAAAGCCTCTAACACAATTTCAAAATGTTTTATATACACACTGCAAGTGTTATATATATAATGTAGTAACAGACACCTTCATAACAATATTAATATGTTTTATATACACACTGCATGTATATATATATACAGTATAATGTAGTAACAGACACCTTCATAACAATATTAATATGTTTTATATACACACTGCATGTATATATATATACATACAGTATAATGTAGTAACAGGCACCTTCATAACAATATGTAATATGTACAATATACACACTGCAAGTATATATATAATGTAGTAACAGACACCTTCATAACAATATGTAATATGTACAATATACACACTGCAAGTATATATATAATGTAGTAACAAACACATTTATAAAAATATGTATTATGTACAATATACACACCAAGTATATATATAATGTAGTAACAGACACCTTCATAACAATATGTACACTGCAAGTATATATATAATGTAGTAACATACACCTTCATAACAATATGTAATATGTACAATATACATACTGCAAGTATATATATAATGTAATAACAGACACCTTCATAACAATATGTACAATATACACACTGCAAGTATATATATAATGTAGTAACAGACACCTTCATAACAATATGTAATATGTACAATATACACCCTGCAAGTATATATATAATGTAGTAACAGACAGCTTCATAACAATATGTAATATGTACAATATACACACTGCAAGTATATATATAATGTAGTAACAGACACCTTCATAACAATATGTAATATGTACAATATACACCCTGCAAGTATATATATAATGTAGTAACAGACACCTTCATAACAATATGTAATATGTACAATATACACACTGCGAGTATATATATAATGTAGTAACAAACACCTTTATAAAAATATGTAATATGTACAATATACACACCAAGTATATATATAATGTAGTAACAGACACCTTCATAACAATATGTACAATATACACACTGCAAGTATATATATAATGTAGTAACATACACCTTCATAACAATATGTAATATGTACAATATACATACTGCAAGTATATATATATATAATGTAGTAACAGACACCTTCATAACAATATGTACAATATACACACTGCAAGTATATATATAATGTAGTAACAGACACCTTCATAACAATATGTAATATGTACAATATACACCCTGCAAGTATATATATCATGTAGTAACAGACACCTTCATAACAATATGTAATATGTACAATATACACACTGCAAGTATATATATAATGTAGTAACAGACACCTTCATAACAATATGTAATATGTACAATATACACACTGCAAGTATATATATAATGTAGTAACAGACACCTTCATAACAATATGTAATATGTACAATATACACACAGCAAGTATATATACAATGTAGTAACAGACACCTTCATAACAATACGTAATATGTACAATATACACACTGCAAGTATATATATAATGTAGTAACAGACACCTTCATAACAATATGTAATATGTACAGTATACACACTGCAAGTATATATATAATGTAGTAACAGACACCTTCATAACAATATGTAATATGTACAATATACAAACTGCAAGTATATATATAATGTAGTAACAGACACCTTCATAACAATATGTAATATGTACAATATACAAACTGCAAGTATATATATAATGTAGTAACAGACGCCTTCATAACAATATGTAATATGTACAATATACACACTGCAAGTATATATATAATGTAGTAACAGACACCTTCATAACAATACGTAATATGTACAATATACACACTGCAAGTATATATATAATGTAGTAACAGACACCTTCATAACAATATGTAATATGTACAATATACAAACTGCAAGTATATATATAATGTAGTAACAGACACCTTCATAACAATATGTAATATGTACAATATACACACTGCAAGTATATATATAATGTAGTAACAGACATCTGGTGCGCCTTATATAGGAAAAAAGATAGAAAATAGACCATTAATCGGCGGTGCGCCTTATAATCCGGTGCGCCCTATGGTCTGGAAAATACGGTACTGTAATCTACACTAGAACAAACCCAATGCTACTATATTGGGAGAAAGTAGTGTAAAGGTGGGTGTTACTTCATGTTAAATTATGTAAAAAAGAAAAAGGTTTAGGGAGCTTCATATACTCCTATGAAAATTATTTATTTATATGCAGTTATCTTACTTTGTGGAAATCTTTATATGTTGGGTCATGTAAGTTTTCAATTAACAGTGATAAACAAGGGACGACTGTAATTGTAATGATAGTGCACAGTTCATGTCAGGTGAGGAGAGTCAAGTGACGAGTAAAACCCAGTAAAGAGGCTGTCAGACGCATACCATCAAAAAAAGATATGGCTTGAATTGATGGATTCATGACTGCCAAGTGTATGTCTCTGCAGCCTCATCAACAGTCCCCATTTAAAAACTGAATGCAGTTGACCCCCCCAAGCATCCTCTAGAAACGTTAGTGGAACCGCCTCACAATTTCCCACATTTCTGCCTCGCAAATGTGCAACAGTTAGTGAGTGAAAGAAAAATCATCCTTTTCGGTCTCACTCACGCGCACTGTTCCTGAACGACCCGCGTCGGAAGGATGAACCTGGATGTGGTGGGGGTTCTTTGTGTTGCGGAAGGAAAGGCATGAGTCACATCAAATGGGGGAGTATGTGTCGCACGTGAGCTGGCGAGCATTTAAACGTGCTAACAGTCGATTGTATAGGAGTTGCTTTACCTGGGGAGTAAGCTGGAGGGCTGGACATGGCTGGCGAGGGTCCTCCGTTGGATCGCTCGGTGTCGCCATAGTCAAAGGACGGTCTTGGCTTGGGTGTGTATTGTCGCCTAGGTTGAGACTGACTCTCAGACACCCTGCATGGCATGAAAACAACAAAAATCCTTTGAACATTAGTCGTTTATAATCATTTTAAGTAACTACAAAACATTCACTGCTTTGTTAAAGGGGGGAAAAAGCAGAATGAAAAATTGTGTGTTAAGTGTCTGATAACCACATACCCTATTTTACAGACTATAAGGTGCACTTAAAATCCTTTTTTCCCCCTCAAAACTCGACAGTGCGCCTTATAACCCGGTGCGCCTAATGTACGGACGGATTGTGGTTTTGCTTACCGACCTCGAAGCAATTTTATTTGGTACATGGTGCGATGATAAGTGTGACCAGTAGATGGCAGTCAAACATAAGAGAGTCATGTAGACTGCAATATGACTCAAAGTAAACAACGGCAACATTTTATATGTTCCCTTGAAAATATTAAACATTACACACGGCGCTCAAAAATCGATCAAAATGTTTTAGTAGGACTTTGGTAAGCTATGAAGCCACACCACTTGATGGATTGTACTGTGCTTCAACATAAGAGTATTATTATGGTGTGTGTATAAGGTAAGACGTATTATCTGGCGTTTTGTTTCGCAATATTATGCAAAAGTAACTTTTCTTACCTTCTGGTACCTGTTGATCGGTATTTGGGATCTGCATAAGTCCTGAAAAATTGCGCACGTCCGCCTTTGTAGTATGTTAATCTTCTTCTTTGTCTCTATCTTCTTGTTATGGGACATTCACCCTCCGCTGTTGCCATTTTTAATATAAAGTAGTGTAAAGTTCTTACTTATATCTGTCAGTAAACTCGCCATGAAAGCACTAAAACATACCGGTGTAGTGAGTTTACATTATTCACCCAAGAAACTTTAGTTATTAGAGAGTTCCGGTCGAACGGTTTTTCACGTTACTTGGCTACTTGTTGTTTCCGGATGAGGAGATGCTGCTCTGTTATTGATTAAAGTAAAGGGTTAGGGGTTGGGGGTAGGGTTAGCGGGGGGTGTATATTGTAGCGTCTCAAAAGAGTTAGTGCTGCAAGGGGTTCTGGGTATTCGTTCTGTTGTGTTTGTGTTGTGTTACGGTGCGGTGCGGATGTTCTCCCAAAATGTGTTTGTCATTCTTGTTTGGTGTGGGTTCACAGTGTGGCGCATATTTGTAACAGTGTTAAAGTTGTTTATACGACCACCCTCAGTTTGACCTGTATGGCTGTTGACCAAGTATGCCTTAAGTGGACCCCGACTTAAACAAGTTGAAAAACTTATTCGGGTGTTACCATTTAGTGGTCAATTGTACGGAATATGTACTTCACTGTGCAACCTACTAATAAAAGTCTCAATCAATCAATTAATCAATCAAAAGCCTTGCATTCACTTGTGTGTGTGAAAAGCCGTAGATATTATGTGATTGGGCCGGCACGCAAAAGGCAGTGCCTTTAAGGTTTATTGGCGCTCCGTACTTCTCCCTACGTCCGTGTACCACTCCGTACAGCGGCGTTTTAAAAAGTCATAAATTTTACTTTTTGAAACCAATACCGATAATTTCCGATATTACATTTTAAAGTATTTATCGGCCGATAATATCAGCAGTCCGATATTATTGGACATATCTAATAATAATATGACTCCTTTAATGCGCCCTATAATCCGGTGCGCCTTATACAGTATATGAAAAAATATGAAAAATAGACCATTCATCGGCAGTGCGCCTTATAATCCGGTGTGCTCTATGGTCCGGAAAAGTACGGTACAATACAAAACGTATCACCAAAAAGCAATAACATGGGATCTGCTTGTTATTCACTGCTTATACACAGCTGGTAAAACAGACCAGACCTGCTGAATTGTTTAGGAACCCCAAGGACCACAAATAGTCACAGTACTGACCTGTTTGTCAGTTTTTCAGAAAGAGCCTCCAGGATGTTTGCGGCACTCTTATGGTAGTCCAGCATAGACTCCACAAGAGAGCTCAGCTGACTCACCTGCTCCACCTGCAGATGAACAATAACAAGAGACACACAAAGCTCTGTCAAGCCAAACAATGAATTAGTTTTTATTTTCTTCTCATCTCTTAATATTGTCCCCGTCTTAAAGTTATTCAAAAAGGCCTGCCTAACAAAGTCTGAAACAGACGACAAAACGAGTTAGGCAAGTTCATAATACTCAGAGGTGGGTAGTAACGCGCTACATTTACTCCGTTACATCTACTTGAGTAACTTTTGGGATAAATTGTACTTCTAAGAGTAGTTTTAATGCAACATACTTTTACTTTTACTTGAGTATATTTATAGAGAAGAAACGCTACTTTTACTCCGCTACTTTCATCTACATTCAGCTCGCTACTCGCTAATAATTTTTATCGATCTGTTAATGCACGCTTTGTTTGTTTTGGTCTGTCAGACAGACCTTCAAAGTACCTGCATTTCACCAAACACAGTCACTGGTGACGTTTCACTCCGTTCCACCAATCAGATGCAGTCACTGGTGACGTTGGACCAATCAAACAAAGCCAGGCGGTCACATGACCTGACTTAAACAAGTTGAAAAACTTATTGGGGTGTTACCATTTAGTGGTCATTTGTACGGAATATGTACTGTACTGTGGAATCTACTAATAAAAGTTTCAATCAATCAATCAAAAGTGTGAAGGAAAAAAGACACTTTTATTTTAACCGTACTTCCCGTCAAAAGCCTAAAGACTGACTGCACAGTTCCTGTCTTCACAATAAAAGTGCCGCTCCATCGCTCCTGCGCTTACAAAATAAGAGTCTCCGAAAGCCAGCGCAAACAAGCTAGCAAGCTACTGAGTTTGCCGCCAATGTATTTCTTGTAAAGTGTATAAAAACGAATATGGAAGCTGGACAAATAAGATGCCAAAAACCAACCACTTTCATGTGGTATTAGACAGAAAGGAGGAACTTTTTTTCTCCTCCATTTGAAAACGTGGACGTTATCATTACTACTGTCTGATTCCAATCAATGCAAGTCATCAGAATCAGGTAATACACCAACTTATATTCTTGTCTTCATGAAAGAAAGGAATCTATATGTTAAACATGCATGTATATTCATTAAAACACCTTTAACATGTAAACAAAAACGGCAAAATAAATAAATATAAATTATATCTGTATATATCAATGTATGTGTATATATATATATATATATACACATATATATATATATACACATATATATATATATACACATATATATATATATACACATATATATATATATATATATATATATATATACACATATATATATATATATACACATATATATATATATATACACATATATATATATATATACACATATATATATATATATACACATATATATATATATACACATATATATATATACACATATATATATATACACATATATATATATATATATATATATATATATATATATATATATATATATATATATATATATATATATATATATTAATTAGGGCTGCAACTAACGATTAATTTGATAATCGATTAATCTGTCGATTATTACTTCGATTAATCGATTAATAATCGGATAAAGGAGACAAACTACATTTCTATCCTTTCCAGTATTTTATTGAAAAAAAACAGCATACTGGCACCATAGTTATTTTGATTATTGTTTCTCAGCTGTTTGTAAATGTTGCAGGTTATAAATAAAGGTTTATTTAAAAAAAATTATATATATATATATTTTTTTTAAAAGCCTCTGCGAATGCGCATAGCATAGATCCAACGAATCGATGACTAAATTAATCGGCAACTATTTTTATAATCGATTTTAATCGACTTAATCGATTAGTTGTTGCAGCCCTAATATATATATATATATACATACAGTATATATATATATACAGTGGGGCAAAAAAGTATTTAGGCAGCCACCCATTGATTGTCAATGGGTGGCTGACTAAATACTTTTTTGCCCCACTGTATATATATATGATATGTGTGTGTTTGTTACTCATCAGTTACTCAGTACTTGAGTAGTTTTTCACAACATACTTTTTACTTTTACTGAAGTAAATATTTGGGTGACTACTCCTTACTTTTACTTGAGTAATAAATCTCTAAAGTAACAGTACTTTTACTTGAGTACAATTTCTGGCTACTCTACCCACCTCTCATAATACTGCAATGAAGGAACAAAAAAACAACCATATTTGACACATCGCACTGCTCCTTTTCCATACTCCTTCAAAGATACAGTTGGGATGCAGAGATGCATGAGCATACGCAGAAGTAAACGCAAAAGGAACTAGTTTTATCCAGCGTCATACTTGAACTCGTTTAAATGTGAACTACACTCCCACACAGCGCTGTTGTTTGCAGCCACAATAATTGACATAGCCGCATAAAAGCTTCAAATAATTGTGTAGCTGCTGACAGAAGCACATTGTATTTACGTTATATGATTTCATAGTTGGTTAGTGTCAGGTTCAAACACTGATGACATCTATTAAACAAGACAAGAAGCAAGGAATTAAACAGAGACAGGATTCAATTTGGCTCAATTGAGGAGAAAGCCGTAGACCTGTGCCCTTGTACAGTGTCTCACCACGCTCCGACGAAAGATTGTACGCCTCCTCTTTTATTTGGACTTTCCCTGATTACATGGCAACAGCTGTTTCTAAAGGAAGGGGGTCGTAAACAGCCGCTGCCTTTGGTCACAAAACAGTGCAAAGAAAAGGTGCCTGGAGGGGGGTGAGGCCCTGCTTCCTCTCCGCTTTGTAGATCTCGGGTCACGACAAAATCTTCCCGTGGATTACAATACAAAGAAACCGACACCTTCATGTCGCTTCCCATCCTACACAGTGGAGTTTTTCAAGCCTTTTGCTTGGTAGGATCAAAGACAGCTTTTGTCTGCTCGCCGGGAACTCATTGAAACACAAAGTTTTGTGATAACTTAGATACAATTATTCTGACAGTTAGAATAAATAAATACAATGTATAAATATAAGTTCATATTCACATATAATGTGATTAAAAATGTATTTCCTTTGGTAATTTAATGCAAGTATATGTTAACTTTATTTTTTGTTACAAAACCCATGTCAATTGGAGGGGAACATATTTTTTTTATTCCGGTTTGGTCACATTGTTGGGGGGACAATTAATATGTGACGGAATAAGGGAAGCAGCACGAGACAGCAAGCATTAGATGGAAGAGGTTAATGGAGTCTCGGCTTGAAAATAAACTTTATTCCCTCTGAGTTTGTGAGGCCAATGAGGTATGATGCTTTCTGATGATGTATGTGAAATCAATGTGTTTTCTTTTATTTGATGTCAGACTAATTGTAAGTTCTGTTTTTCTTATTTATTAGTTCTGACGGCATTATTTTGCCATCGTTGTTAACGAGAAGAAGGCGTGGCTGAAATAAATGTCTGTGGGAGAAAAACGAACAACTTGTGCCTTGATTAAGACCCGGAGGGAGTAAGAAATTGTTTGAGTGTAACTAATGAAATAACATGGAGTGGACAGAACTTTAAATAGGATAACGTAGTTTCTGCTACTGAGCGCACATATAGTCGTGGTCAAAAGTTTACATACGCTTGTAAAGAACATAATGTCATGGCTGTCTTGAGTTTCCAATCATTGCTACAACTTTTATTTTTTTGTGATATAGTGATTGGAGCACATAAATGTTGGTCACAAAAAACATTCATGAAGTTTGCTTCTTTTATGAATTTATTATGGGTCTACTGAAAATGTGAGCAAATGTGCTGGGTCAAAAGTATACATACAGCAATGTTGAAGGCCTACTGAAATGAATTTTTTTAAATTTAAACGGGGATAGCAGATCCATTCTATGTGTCATACTTGATCATTTCGCGATATTGCCATATTTTTGCTGAAAGGATTTAGTAGAGAACAACAACGATAAAGATCGCAACTTTTGGTATCTGATTAAAAAAAGCCTTGCCCCTACCGGAAGTAGCGTGACAGTCAATTGAAAGGCTCCTCACATTTTCCTATTGTTTTCAACGCAGCTAGAGCGATTCGGACCGAGAAAGCGACGATTACCCCATTAATTTGAGCGAGGATGAAAGATTCGTGGATGAGGAACGTTCGAGTGAAGTACTGGAATGCGGTGCAAGACATATCTTTTTTCGCTCTGACCGTAACTTAGGTACAAGATGGTCCATTGGATTCCACACTCTCTCCTTTTTCTATTGTGGATCACGGATTTGTATTTTAAACCACCTCGGATACTATATCCTCTTGAAAATGAGAGTCGAGAACGCGAAATGGACATTCACAGTGACTTTTATTTCCACGACAATACATCGACGAAACACTTTAGCTACGGAGCTAACGTGATAGCATCGTGCTTAACTGCATATAGAAACAAAATAAATAAACCCCTGACTGGAAGGATAGACAGAAGATCAACAATACTATTAAACCAGGGACATGAAAATACATGGTTAATGCTTTCCAGCCTGGCGAAGGTTAACAATGCTGTTGCTAACGACGCCATTGAAGCTAACTTAGCAACCGGATATCACAGAGCTATGCTAAAAACATTAGCTTTCCACCTACGCCAGCCAGCCCTCATCTGCTCATCAACACCCGTGCTCACCTGCGTTCCAGCGATCGACGGTGCGACGAAGGACTTCACCCGATCACAGATGCGGTCGGCGAGACGGAGGAAGTTAAGGTGAGTTCGGCGGCTAACGCGTCTGCTATCCATCTCTGTCTTCCTGGTTGTGTTGCTGTAGTCCGCCGCTAATACACCGATCCCACCTACAACTTTCTTCTTTGCAGTCTCCATTGTTCATTAAACAAATTGCAAAAGATTCACCAACACAGATGTCCAGAATACTGTGGAATTTTGAAATTAAAACAGAGCTTTTTTGTATTGTATTCAATGGGGTACCAATACTTCCGCATCAACTGATTCCGTCACGCGCATACGTCATCATATCTAGACGTTTTCAACCGGAAGTGTGGCGGGAAATTTAAAATTGCAATTTATAAGTTAACCCGGCCATATTGGCATGTGTTGCAATGTTAAGATTTCACCATTGATATATAAACTATCAGACTGCGTGGTCGGTAGTAGTGGGTTTCAGTAGGCCTTTAATATTTGCTTACATGTTCCTTGGCAAGTTTCACTGCAATAAGGCGCTTTTGGTAGCCATCCACAAGCTTCTCCTTGAATTTTTGACCACTCCTCTTGACAAAATTGGTGCAGTTCAGCTAAATTTGTTGCTTTTCTGACATGGACTTGTTTCTTCAGCATTGTCCAAACGTTTAAGTCAGGACTTTGGGAAGGACATTCTAAAACCTTCATTCTAGCCTGATTTAGCCATTCCTTTACCACTTTTGAGGTGTGTTTGGGTCATTGTCCTGTTGGAACACCCAACTGCGCCCAAGACGCAACCTACGGGCTGATGGTTTTAGCTTGTCCTGAAGAATTTGGAGGTAATCCTCCTTTTTCATTGTCTTATTTAAAGCACCAGTTCCATTGGCAGCAAAACAGGCCCAGAGCATAATACTACCACCACCATGCTTGACAGTAGGTCGGGGGTTCCTGGGATTAAAGGCCTCACCTTTTCTCCTCCAAACATATTGCTGGGTATTGTGGCCAAACAGCTCAATTTTTGTTTCATCTGGGGACCACTGATCTAGTATGTTCACTATGTATTTTAATTAGAGATGTCCAGTACTGGCTTTTTTGCTGATATTCTGATATTGTCCAACTCTTAATTACCGATTCCGATATCAACCGATACCGATATATACAGTCGTGGAATTAACACATTATTATGCCTAATTTTGTTGTGATGCCCCGCTGGATGCATTAAACAATGTAACAAGGTTTTCCAAAATAAATCAACTCAAGTTATGGAAAAAAATGCCAACATGGCACTGCCATATTTATTACTGAAGTCACAATAATAAATGGAATTTGGGACATGCTCTCCCTGAGAGAGCATGAGGTGGTTGAGGTGGGCGGGGTTGGGGGTAGGAGGTTTGCAGGGGGTGTATATTGTAGCGTCCCGGAAGAGTTAGTGCTGCAAAGGGTTCTGGGTATTTGTTCTGTTGTGTTACGGTGCGGATGTTCTCCCAAAATGTGTTTGTCATTCTTGTTTGGTGTGGGTTCACAGTGTGGCGCATATTTGTAACAGTGTTAAAAGTTGTTTATACGTACACCCTCAGTGTGACCTGTATGGCTGTTGACCAAGTATGCCTTGCATTCACTTGTGTGTGTGAAAAGCCGTAAGATATTATGTGATTGGGCCGGCACTCAAAGGCAGTGCTTTTAAGGTTTATCGGCGCTCTGTACTTCTCCCTACGTCCGTGTACCACTCCGTACAGCGGCGTTTTAAAAAGTCATACATTTGACTTTTTGAAACAGATACCGATAATTTCCGACGTTACATTTTAAAGCATTATCGGACATCTCTAATTTTATTGCTTAAATTGTTATTTGATTACTATAAGACATGTTTAATGTATCATAATTATGCCTAACATTTTCTGTTAAAATTAAGCTAATATTGAAATTTGTTTTGTGGTCACCTTTACTTTGAAAAGTATCGGAATAGATTTCGGCGCTCTCTGGTACCGGTACCAAAATATTGCTATCGGGACTACCCTAGTGTTAACGCAATTATGAACAATTATGTGGCGACAGTGGCATATGTCCAACCATAAATCAACCAACTGGCCCACTCACATCTGTCTGAAGCAGGTGGTGCATGGAGCTCTCAGCCATCTCTTTGGACTCGTAGAATTTGTCCAGGGACTGGCTGATTTCTTCGTCTTGTATTTTACCCTGGCGTTTCTTTTTATAGTCATAGTCCAGGCGGCGTCCCTCCATTTTTTTCAGGTGGTGCTGATCGTGTCAAAAGATAGAGTGGGAGAGAGAAATGAAGACTTCATTTTCAGTTCACATTTTTGACAACTTGTTAGTTTCTTATAAATATCTAGGCTGACAAGTACTTTCTATTGTTAAGACTCTACGGTAGCACACGGCTTTGTCACGTGTCGGCATGTTTACACCTCCTCTGTTTGTACCTGAATATCCTTAATGTCCTTGTCAACCACTCCTTGCATCGGATCAAGGAAATTCTGCTTAACGTCAATATCCAGCCTGTCCTTGGCCTCGGCCAGCATCGTCATTGACTCTCCAATATCAACGAGAGCGCCACCTGCAGGAGGTACGCATGAAATATGATCTTCGTTAAAAGACAGTAAATTCACGTTAAATGCAACTTGAAAAAATGACATCCTTTACCAAAGTTGCTGTCTGGCCCCATGCCTTGTCCATATTTCATCATGCACTCCCCCAGCAGGCCCTCCGGCTGCGGGTAGCCAGGACTTTTCACCTGCCCGCGGATTTTGGACACGGTGTTGAGCATGGTCAGTTTAGCTCTGGAGGCGGGGTTAGGTTGGAGGTATTCTGTTGTTTTGTTGACGACATCGATGAACGCTTTGCTGGTAACATCTGCTCTCTGGGGGCACAGTTCAGGGAGACAATGTAATATTCTGTCCCACGTTTATCTTACAATGCATGCGGTACCCTTTCAAGGTCCTTGAAGTCTTCATCCAGCTTTGTTCCCTCAGCCCCGCCGACCTTCTCACTCACCAACTGAGAACACAAAGAAAAAACAACCCTAAGCTTTTTTAAATTCATCCAAATTAGGTACTAAAGAAATGCTAAATTCTCTATTGTTCATAAGATAGACAGTGGAACGTAGTGATTCTCAACTGGTGGGTCGTGGACCTGTTTTCAGTGGGTTGCCGGCCTTTGCCTCGTTGAGATGTGACGATTTGAGTCTTTTGAACGGCTTAATGGGAACTGCTTTACTATTGCAAGTGGTTAGTTTGCAAGCCTTTGATTGATTGATTGATTGATTGAAACTTTTATTAGTAGATTGCACAGTACAGTACATATTCCGTACAATTGACCACTAAATGGTAACACCCGAATAAGTTTTTCAACTTGTTTATGTCGGGGTCCACGTTAATCAATTCATGGTAATCCATTCATACACATGCATCTCAGGCCCCTTCTACACTAAGCTGGCTAAGGTTACCCAGGTTAAATCTAGGGGTGTAACGGTACACAAAAATTTCGGTTCGGTACATACCTCGGTTTAGAGGTCACGGTTCGGTTCATTTTCGGTATAGTAAGAAAACAACAAAATATAAATTTTTTGGTTATTAATTTACCAAATTTGTAAACAATGGCATAACATACATATACACACAGGGTCCATTGCCAGGGTTAATGTGGTCAACATATATAAAATAAAAACTAAATAAGATAAGGCTCAGAATGGTTTCTTAACAAAACCTTTCTACGTATAAAGTGCTTTTTTTGATTGATTGATTGAGACTTTTATTAGTAGATTGCATAGTACAGTACATATTCCGTACAATTGACCACTAAATGGTAACACCCCAATAAGTTTTTCAACTTGTTTAAGTCGGGGTCCACGTTAATCAACATTAAACTGCCTCAAGTTGTTGCTCAGATTAAATAAAATGACAAAACTTGTCTTCTACATATAAAAAGTGCAACGTTTAACAGTTTCAAGTCAACTCAGCCTCAGATTAACTTTACCCCCCCCCCCCCCCCCCCCCCCAGCCTGGCTAACTTGGCAGTAAGAGGATACAGTATGTGGGCTCATTGTTCTTCCACCATAGAAGTGGGTCAAAATATAGTTTTTAAAACAATATGGTCTTAAATCTGCTGCTATAAAAACATTTGTTATTGCTTTAGCCCTGCCTGACTCGCCGAGGAGAGGCTGCTTGAATGCGGTGGGAGCTGTTTGCTCGTCTTTATCTTTGTTGAAGCGATGTTCACTTGGGGGTGGTGACGCTTCAAATAGATTAGCATGTTTGACGTGTTGGCAGAAGCATGCCTTACTGCTGCTGAACAATGTCGGCAAACCTCCGTCCTCCATTGTTGTATCGCACCGCGCAGCCAAAGTGTTCCCAAACGGGAGATCTTAACGAGGCAGGAGGGTCTTCCAGCTCTGGCTTTTACATGTTGTTGTAGCCCCGGTCGTTGCTAGCATGCCGTGTGTTGTGCCTCGGTGTGCATTGTTTACACAACGTGCGGTGCGCTACTTAATATGTCCGTGTGGAAACTCGTTCGGTACACCTCCGAACCGAACCCCCGTACCGAAACGGTTCAATACAAATACACGTAACGTTACACCCCTAGGTAAATCCCACCTAACCTTATCCTTGTCCACACACACACAAAATGGTCGTTTAAGACCCCCTCGCCCCCTCCGTGACCTAATACGCATGCGCGGAAAATGCGCACGTCACAGTCACCTCCAGTGTTGCTTTGTGTGCAAGTTCTTAAATCTAACTTATCTGAACAATATCCAGTGTTGTGGTATTTCAATTAACTGGAGTCCAGTGTGCTGTGGGGCCCTATTGTAGTGCGTCACACCTGAGCCATCATGAATTAATAAAATCTTTATTGGACACGAAAGTACACAATGTGATAAAGAACATTTTACAACAATCAATGTAGGGATCTAGATATCTGGTCAGGACACTCTTCACTCTTTTGCCTTCACCTTCATTGTCCATTCCTTTTTGGTGACTTTATCAGGCATGTGAATTGACCACAATGAAAAAGACTGAAAACACTTCCGGGGGTCTGGGGGACGAAGGCCAGGTCCAGCCGAAGCTCCTGGTTTTTCACCAATTTAACATGCTAAAATTAACAAAGACAGCACCATTTGAAGAAAATATTTTAGTGTTTAAAGACATGAAAACATCATTAATAGAACATACATAACCCAATTATCCTAATGAATCACTGTATATGGTTCAGTCCCAACAGTATTAGTCACTAATATTTACATCTTGTGTTCATTTCACATCCACAGGTGTCACATTGATCAGTGTTATTATCTACAGTTTATTTAAAGTATTACCACATTACTTCAGTTCATGTAATGTAATGTAATGTAAACATTTCATTCTTTTCGCCAAAATATATACATATACATATACATTTATGAAAATAATTAAACATGTTTAGTATTGTTTACTCATATTTGAAAATAGGAAATAATAATAATGTGAGGACACTGACCTATTGCATGAAACAAGTGTGAAAATATTTACCTTTAAGATTGTTACACCACTGACAATAGTTTCAACAGACTACATAAGAACTTAATATTACAAAATAGTATTATATGCAAATTTATTTCAAATAAATTGTTAACTGGAATCAATAATGCAACTCTTTGAATTTCTGTAATTTCATAATATATTTTCCCGTGGATTTTTATTTTTAGAAAAACCCATTTATATTTCGCTAAGCAATAATTGGTTAATATTTAAAACAAAACATGCGTATTTCGCAAGCAACATTTTTTTAGCTTACCTCATTATTAAAGGCCTACTGAAATGAAATTTTTTTATTTAAACGGGAATAGCAGATCCATTCTATGTGTCATACTTGATCATTTCGCGATATTGCCATATTTTTGCTGAAAGGATTTAGTAGAGAAAATTGACGATAAAGTTCGCAACTTTTGCTCGCTGATAAAAAAAGCCTTGCCTGTACCGGAAGTAGCGTGACGTCACAGGAGCTAGTATTCCTCACATTTCCCCATTATTTACAATGGAGCGAGAGAGATTCGGACCCGAGAAAGTGACGATTACCCCATTAATTTGAGCGAAGATGAAACATTCGTAGATGAGGAACGTTACAGTGAAGGACCTGAGAGGCATTGATGGACGTATCTTTTTTCGCTCTGACCGTAACTTAGGTACAAGCTGGCTCATTGGATTCCACACTCTCTCCTTTTTCTATTGTGTATCACAGATTTGTATTTTAAACCATCTCAGATACTATATCCTCTTGAAAATGAGAGTCGAGAACGCGAAATTGACATTCACAGTGACTGAACATGTAAATACACGATTAATAATTCAGCTTTGCGAAGCTAAAAAAATAGAAGCTAACCTAGCTACGTAGCCAACATGATAGCAGCAGTCTCAAATGCAGATATAAACTAAATTAAAAAAAACCTGACTGGATGGATAGACAGAAGATCAATAATACTATTAAACCATGAACATGTAAATACACGATTAATAATATTCCGCTTGGCGAAGCTAAAAAAACAGAAGCTAACCTAGCTGCGTAGCCAACATGATAGCGTCAGTCTCAAATGCAGATAGAAACTAAATTAAAAAAAAACCCTGACTGGATGGATAGACAGAAGATCAATAATAATATTAAACCATGAACATGTAAATACACGATTAATAATATTCCGCTTGACGAAGCTAAAAAAACAGAAGCTAACCTAGCTGCGTAGCCAACATGATAGCAGCAGTCTCAAATGCAGATAGAAACTAAATAAAAAAAAACCCTGACTGGATGGATAGACAGAAGATCAATAATAATATTAAACCATGAACATGTAAATACACGATTAATAATATTCCGCTTGGCGAAGCTAAAAAAACAGCAGCTAACCTAGCTGCGTAGCCAACATGATGGCGTCAGTCTCAAATGCAGATAGAAACTAAATTTAAAAAAACCCTGACTGGATGGATAGACAGAAGATCAATAATACTATTAAACCATGAACATGTAAATACACGATTAATAAAATTCCGCTTGGCGAAGCTAAAAAAATAGAAGCTAACGTAGCTGCGTAGCTAACTTAGATGCGGCGGCGGGCGTTGTACGCTTTTGACGACACCACCGGCCGCCATCAGAGTCGGCAAGAAACATATATTTCCCCAAAGTTACGTACGTCACATGCACATATCGACACACACGTACGGGGCAATCGATCAAATGTTTGGAAGCCAAAGCTAGATTCACCGTAGTGCGTCTGTTATCCTGCTCAAAACACAACACAACCTCCTGGTGTTGGTGTAGTCCGCCGCTCCATCGATCGCACCTACAACTTTCTTATTTGCAGTCTCCATTGTCCATTAAACAA
The DNA here is from genome assembly GCF_033978785.1 of Entelurus aequoreus. Taxonomy (NCBI): domain Eukaryota; kingdom Metazoa; phylum Chordata; class Actinopteri; order Syngnathiformes; family Syngnathidae; genus Entelurus; species Entelurus aequoreus. The sequence continues at coordinate 11,294,479 of NC_084746.1, read as the reverse complement.
ATTGCTCAATCGCTTTATTAACAAGCGGTAACTGGTTGTAGTTCAAAAAGTAACGCACACACATACACGAGCTGCTGTTAGCCACAACTCACGCTCACACACACTCAAGTTCTCCGCCAACTCACTCGCGCATGCGCGTTCCCCAAACCCTTAAAGACACAGTACACTAATGCAAATATCACAGATATTACAGTGTTGTACTTAGCCGCTAAGACACCGATCGATCCCACCTACAACGTTCTTCTTTGCAGTCTCCATTGTTCATTAAACAAATTGCAAAAGATTCACCAACACAGATGTCCCGAATACTGTGGAATTTTGTCGAAGAAAACAAGAGGCTTTTCTATCGGGTCTGATGGGGTCCAACCACTTCCGTTGCTTTTGTGACGTCACGCGCATAAATCATATCCAAAGGAGTTTTTCAACCGGAAGTGTGGCAGGAATTTTAAAATTGCACTTTATAAGTTAACCCGGCCGTATTGGCATGTGTTGCAATGTTAAGATTTCATCATTGATATATAAACTATCAGACTGCGTGGTTGGTAGTAGTGGGTTTCAGTAGTCTGCAACTGAAGTGGGTGGATCTTTCCTCTCGATGTCTACGGTAGTTGTCGATGTAAACAAAAGATGAAGTCCGTAAGGTTTGCTCACTTTCGGTTGACATCCAAAAGTACCAGCTAGTGAAAAGTTTGTTTTCCTTGCTTCAAGTTGTTTCATATGTTTTTTGCGTTTCACATGTACTTCCAAAGCCTTGAAACCTTGTGATCCATAGTCAAAATTATCATGACACCACGTGCACAAAACCTTTCCGGGACGATCGATTTTCCGAATAAAATCACAGAACAAAGTCGTAACTTTCTTCTTCCCAACAGTATCAGTGATTTCCCTTTCCATCCAGTCCCATCGAAACTTATTTTTGACATGTTTATCAATTTCTTTTACTCGTAAAGCGTCCTTTCTCTCGAGAACCGACATCGTTTACATATGGAAAATGGCCGTAATAACCATTATGAATGATGACGTTATTAACGTCATCATTCATAACAGATGTCCTGATTGGTCACAAGGAACATATCGACCAATCAACTACGGCGTAATATAAACTACGTCTCGAATCTTGATTTAGGGTCGGGAAAAAAAACGTAAAAACGGGAGATAATTTTTTTTCTTTTTTCCCTGAGATTAAAAAAGACGGAATTCCGACTTTAGACGGAAAAATCACATGCCTGCTTTATATACTCTGGACCTAGACGTTGAGTGTGCGACATACATAGCAGGCAATAACTGATACAGTCTGCTTTGCCAGTCCAAAAGCATTCGCCGTTTTCCGTAGTCTTCCCTCGACGGCCAGGTAATACAAAGCACACATTTACCTTTTTTTTTTTTTAAATTCACATCCACGGAAGCCCGCAATCTCGTTGACTCTCCTTCGACAAAGTTTTTCCGTAAGTAGAATCACAGCTGACCTGGACATTCGAAAGTTCTCTTGCCGCCTGAGAAGTGTTGTATCCCAAATAGCTGCAATCGCTTTCTCTTAAGGTATTCATGGGTGATTTCCACAAATGTCTGTGCATGTAGTAGAAGGAGAAACACGGCCATGTCTGGACGACTCGCGTCCATATTTCCAGTGGTTACCTCCCGCTTTATTATGAAGCTGGCTGTGGCGCGTTCTTTCTGACGTCACTTCCTGTGTGGAGCGCGGTCTTTGTGGCGTCACTTCCTCTCCAAAGTCAGTTTGTAAAGGATCAAAGAGTCCATACAAAGCTAAGAGCCGGCGTCAGAATAATTGTATCTAAATTATCACAAAACTTTGTGTTGCCATGAGTTCCCGGGGAGCAGACAAAAGCTGTCTTTGATCTTACCAAGCAAAAGGCTAGTAAAACGCCCCTGTGTAAGATGGGAGGCGACATGAAGGTGTCGGTTTCTTTGATCTATTGTAATCCACAGGAAGATTTTGTCTTGACCCGAGATCTACAAAGCGGAGAGGAAGCAGGACCTGACGCAAGCTCCAGGCATCTTTTCTTTGTACTGTTTTATGACCGAGGGCAACGGCTGTTTACGACCCCCCTCTCCCCTTAGAAACAGCTGTTGCCATGTAATCAGGGAAACTCCAAATAAAAGAGGAGGCGTGCAATCTTTTCGTCCGAGCGTGGTGGAAGACTGTACAAAGAGTACAGCCCAGACGTTTCTCTTCAATGAGCTAAATTGAATTGTGTCTCTGTTTAATTCCTTGCTTCTTGTCTGTTTAATAGATGTCATCAGTGTTTGAACCGGACAGCCGGAGATTCAAGAAATACACGGCACACTTACCCGTGAAAAAATTGTCAGAGGAGGGGGGAACTTAAACGATAGTTTAGTGTGGTATCGGGACAACACTAGTTAGAGGTATTGATCCTGGTTTGTTTTAAATTTTCAAAAAACTAAGCCCACTTGAGTGTGAAACTGGTCTGGGTGGTGTAGACATCACTAAGATTCCAAGTTACCATGATGTAAGAAACTCCCGCCGAGTTCAGAGCTTTCTCCAATCACATTTTGTTTCCGGCAAAGCAGTAACATGCAAAACAACATCATCATCGTATACCGGTTTTACCAGTTCTGTCATGCTTCTGTTGCACATCACCTTTCTAATAACAAGGAACTGCAGCACCAATATAAACTTGCACAATTAAGTATTTGGAATGCATCAGATCTTTGTCCTGACTTTAATCTCAGGCATTTGCTTAAACATTGTTGCATCTTTGTCCATTTTATTGTTTAGAATAAAGACTGGAGTTATAAGTCCCAGTGAGAAACAAGGTCAAAGCACACATACTGGGCCTTTTCTTCAATAAATCCACTAAATAGCAATTATCACTGATGCACTTTGCTGGACAGATGGTCCAGGATGCTGCTAAACTCTTTAAATCTGTTCTCAGATTAAGTGCTTTTTCATCTCAAATCTGATAGAACTTCGACGAGAAGATTCTTGAATGTAACCTATTGTTACTATAACAATCTACAAGGTTAAAATAGTTGGCTTCTTTTTCTTCTCCTCCCTTTATCTGCTTTCTTTTGTATTGCAAGTTATCATGACATATATGTATTGTTGCATTTGAACAATTGTATTGTAATAAAGGTAATTATTGCTATTATTCATTATCAATGGTGCTATTTCTATTGGTATTTGTATTGCTCCATTTGTAGTGTAATAATGCTCATTGTCATTTCTGTATTAATATTTATTTCACTAACTGCTTCTTTGCTATCACTTTTACTATCATATTTGTACATATCCTATTTGCTGATGTTGTTCTATTGTTGTTATTGTTGTGTTTTGCTGTTGTTGTCTCTCTGTCTTATCCCCCTCTTGTCCCCACAATTCCCCCCTTTGTCTTCCTTTTTTCTCTTTCTATCCCCTCCTGCTCCGGCCCGGCTACACCAATGATAATATAAATACATTTAATAAAGTCAAATGCAAATAAGGAACAACAGAAGTATCCCACACATCTCTTTTGTAAAGTAAATGTGTACAGCCGATATGGGCATCTACCATCTACATCTAAAATATGATTTGCCTGAGAAGCTGGACAGGACAAAAAAATAAAATAATAAAGACTCCTGAATGATCACCATATCGCAGTGTTTTTCAACCTTTTTTGAGCCGAGGCACATTTTTTTTAATTGAAAAAAATCCAGAGGCACGCCACCAGCAGAAATCATTAAGTTTCATTGGATATGAATTTAAACCATAACCAACTATGCCTCACTATAGGTCTTGTCTCAAAGTAGGTGTACTGTCACATCACGCCCTGACTTATTTGGAGTTTTTTGGTTGAACTCCTGTGCATAGTGTTTTTAGTTCTTGTCCTGCGCTCCTATTTTGGTGGCTTTTCCTGTTTGTTGGTATTTTCCTGTAGCAGTTTCATGTCTTCCTTTGAGCGCTGTTCCCCGCACCTGCTTTGTTTTAGCAATCAAGAATATTCAAGTTGTCGTCATGTACGGATGTACTTTGTGGACGCCGTCTGCTGCTCCACAAGCTGTAAGTCTTTGCTGTCGTCCAGCATTCTGTTTTTGTTTACTTTGTCGCAAGTTCAGTTTTAGTTTTCGTTCTGCATAGCCATCCCCAAGCTTAAATGCCTTTTCTTAGCGGCACTCACCTTTTGTTTATTTTTTAGTTTAATTTCACCTAATTGGGTTAAAAATATTTTTGGGCAAACCAGTAATTATAATCCACAAATGTGCCATTCTTGAGTGTCGGTGCTGTCTAGAGCTCGGCAGAGTAACCGTGTAATACTCTTCCATATCAGTAGGTGGCATCGGGTAGCTAATTGCTTTGTAGATGTCAGGAACATGGTTTGTCGTGATCACAATATGCAGACGACAGCGGGAGGCAGCGTGCAGGTAAAAAGGTATCTAATGCTTAAACCAAAAATAAAGAAAAAGGCATTGAAGCTTAGGGATGGCTATGCAAAACGAAGCTAAAACTTAACTGGCTGCAAAGTAAACAAAAACAGAATGCTGGACGACAGCAAAGACTTACAGCGTGTGGAGCAGCAGACGGCGTCCACAAAGTACACCCGTACATGACATGACAATCAATAACAAAATAGGAGCGAAAGACAAGAACTAAAACACGACACACAGGAAAACACCAAAAAACTCCAAATAAGTCAGGGTGTGATGTGACAGGTGGTGACAGTACACCTAGAAGAGACAAGAGCTATAGTGATGCATGATTGGTTATGGTTTGAATTCATATCCAACGATTGCGAGAACGACTTTTTAATTGTCAATATCGGCTGCTGAGTTTCATTTTTTAATGTTTTCTGCTGGTGGTGTGCCTCTGAATTTTTTCAACGAAAAAAATGTGCCTTGGCTCAGAAAAGGTTGAAAAACACTGCACTAGTGTGCCGCCGCGGCACAGTGGTTGGAAAACCCTGCCATATTGTATCAACACATTCTTGTCATTAGGTGTCAGCATGAGTCAACATAATGTCACATTAAATCATGTTGACAAGGGAATATCATAACTAGATATGTAGCAATACAAGCAAACTTTTGAATTCACAATAGCAGAAACACGGACCAAATTACCGACATTAATAAAGTTTTAAAACCCTACACCAGGGGTGTCAAACTCATTTTAGCTCAGGCGCCGCATGGAGGAAAATCTATTCCGAAGTGGGCCGGAATGGTAAAAAATCATGGCATAATAACTTAAAAATAAAGACAGCTTCAGGTTGTTTTCTTTGTTTTACTTTGGCCAAAAACAGAACGTACAAATCACAAATAATCCTCTGGACAAAACACTCAAATTTGTTGAAAATTCTGAGGAAATTAGTGCAGTTTCAAAAACCACGAGTTTGCACTTTGTCTCAGTGGATCTGCAAAGCCAGATTAAAGGCCCACTGAAAGCCATTACTACCGACCACGCAGTCTGATAGTTTATATATCAATGATGAAATCTTAACATTGCAACACATGCCAATACAGCCGGCTTAACTTATAAAGTGCAATTTTAAATTTCCCGCTAAACTTCCGGTTGAAAACTCCTTTGGAGGATGACGTATGCGTGTGACGTAGCCAGTGAAACAGAGGTATGGACCCCCCATTGAAGCCAATACAAAATAGCTCTGTTTTCATGTCATTATTCCACAGTATTCTGGACATCTGTGTTGGTGAATCTGTTGCAATTTGTTCATTGCATTATGGAAAAAGAAGCTGAGCAGGCAAAGAAGAAAGTTGTCGTGCGAAGTGGAGTATTTTGCGAGGGAAGTCAGCAACACAACACAGCCGGTGTTTCATCGTTTACATTCCGAAGAAGCAGTCAAGATCGAAGAACTCGGACAACAGAGACTCTTACCAGGAGGACTTTGACTTCGATACACAGACGCCTGTAGAGAACTGGGACAACACAGACTCTTACCAGGATTACTTTGATTTGGATACACAGACGCGGTACCGTGAGTACGCAGCTGCGCTTTCAAACATTTGATCGCTTGCCCGTACGTGCGTGTCACGTACGTAACTTTGGTTAAATATATAAGCTTTATGAACTTTGGGTTAGGTGAACGGTCCTTTGGGCTGAGTGAGTGTGTGTGTTGTGCAGGTGTTTGAATTGTATTGGCGGGTTATACGGACGGGAGCTAGTAGCTAGCATAACAAACACGTAGGTGTTTTTATGTGGGATTAATTTGTGGCATATTAAATATAAGCCTGGTTGTGTTGTGGCTAATAGAGTATATATATGTCTTGTGTTTATTTACTGTTGTAGTCATTCCCAGCTGAATATCAGGTCTCACCCGCGCGCTTCCAAACATTTGATTGCTTGCCCGTACGTGCGTGTCATGTACGTAACTTTGGTTAAATATATAAGCTTTATGAACTGGGACTTTAAGGTTTTACTACTTGCGTATAAAATACTACACAGTCTAGCTCCAGCCTATCTCGCCGATTGTATTGTACCATATGTCCCGACAAGAAATCTGCGTTCAAAGAACTCCGGCTTATTAGTGATTCCCAGAGCCAAAAAAAAGTCTGCGGGCTATAGAGCGTTTTCTATTCGGGCTCCAGTACTCTGGAATGCCCTCCCGGTAACAGTTAGAGATGCTACCTCAGTAGAAGCATTTAAGTCCCATCTTAAAACTCATTTGTATAATCTAGCCTTTAAATAGACCCCCCTTTTTAGACCAGTTGATCTGCCGTTTCTTTTCTTCTCTCCTCTTCTCCCCTGTCCCTTGGGAGGGGGAGTTGCATAGGTCCGGTGGCCATGGATGAAGTGCTGGCTGTCCAGAGTCGGGACCCCGGGTGGACCACTAGCCTGTGCATCGGTTGGGGACATCTCTGCGCTGCTGACCCGCCTCCGCTCGGGATGGTTTCCTGCTGGCCCCACTATGGACTGGACTCTCGCTGATGTGTTGGATCCACTGTGGACTGGACTTTCACAATATTATGTCAGACCCACTCGACATCCATTGCTTTCGGTCTCCCCTAGAGGGGAGGGGTTACCCACATATGCGGTCCTCTCCAAGGTTTCTCATAGTCATTCACCGACGTCCCACTGGGGTGAGTTTTTCCTTGCCCGTATGTGGGCTCTGTACCGAGGATGTTGTTGTGGCTTGTGCAGCCCTTTGAGACACTTGTGATTTAGGGCTATATAAATAAACATTGATTGATTGATGGTTGTGTTGTGGCTAATAGAGTATATATATGTCTTGTGTTTATTTACTGTTGTAGTCATTCCCAGCTGAATATCAGGTCCCACCCACCTCTCACAGCATCTTCCCTATCTGAATCGCTTCCACTCCCCACTAGTCCTTCACTTGCACTTTCCTCATCCACAAATCTTTCATCCTCGCTCAAATTAATGGGGAAATCGTTGCTTTCTCGGTCCAAATCGCTCTCACTTCTGGCCGCCATCACTGTAAACAATACACGTCTACGTCACGCTACTTTCGGTAGGGGCAAGGCTTTTTTTGTCAGATACCAAAAGTTGCTATCTTTATCGTCGTTGTTCTCTACTAAATCCTTTCAGCAAAAATATGGCAATATCGCAAAATTATCAAGTATGACACATAGAATAGATCTGCTATCCCCTTTTAAATAAAAAAAAAAATCATTTCAGTAGGCCTTTAAACTCAAGTCAGTCTTTCTGGGATTGTTAAATTAAAAGTAGGGCTGCAACTAACGATTAATTTGATAATCGATAAATCTGTCGATTATTCCTTCGATGAATCGATTAATAATCGGATGAAAGAGACAAACTACATTTCTATGCTTTCCAGTATTGAAAAAAAACAGCATACTGGCACCATACTTATGTTAAATATTGTTTCTCAGCTGTTTGTAAATGTTGCAGTTTATAAATAAAGGTTTATTAAAAAAAAAAAAATAGAATAATATTTTTAAAAAATGCATGCGCATAGCATAAATCCAACGAATCGATGACTAAATTAATCGGCAACTATTTTTATAATCGATTAGTTGTTGCAGCCCTAGTTAAAAGTTCAAGTTAAAGTACCGATGATTGTCACTCACACACACTAGGTGTGGTGAAATTTGTCTCTCTGCATTTGACCCATCCCCTCGTTCACCCCCCTGGGAGGTGAGGGGAGCAGTGAGCAGCAGCGGTAGCCGCGCTCGGGAATCATTTTTGGTGATTTAACCCCCAATTCCAACCCTTGATGCTGAGTGCCAAGAAGGGGATAATGGGTCCCATTTTTATAGTCTTTGGTATGACTCGGCCGGGGTTTTAACTCACGACCTACCGATCTCAGGGCAGACACTCTAACCGATCAGGTTGAACAAAAACACAACATGTAAATAGAGATGTCTGATAATATCGGACTGCCGATATTATTGGCCGATAAATGCTTTAAAATGTAATATCGTAAATTATCGGTATCGGTTTCAAAAAGTAAAATGTATGACTTTTTAAAACGCCGCTGTGTACACGGACGTAGGGAGAAGTACAGAGCGCCAATAAACCTTAAAGGCACTGCCTTTGCGTGCCGCTCCAATCACATAATATCTACGGCTTTTCACACACACACACAAGTGAATGCAATGCATATTAAGTCAACAGTCATACAGGTCACACTGAGGGTGTCCGTATAAACAACTTTAACACTGTTACAAATATGCACCACACTGTGAACCCACACCAAACAAGAATGACAAACACATTTTGAGAGAACATCTGCACCGTAACACAACAGAACAAATATCCAGAACCCCTTGCAGCACTAACTATTCCGGGACGCTACAATATACACCCCCCGCTACTCCCTACCCCGCTCACCTCAACCTCCCCATACTCTCTGAGAGAGAGCATTTCCCAAATTCCAAGCTGCTGTTTTGAGGCATGTTAAAAAAAATAATGCACTTTGTGACTTCAATAATAAATATGGCGGTGCCATGTTGGCACTTTTTTCCCATAACTTGAGTGGATTTATTTTGGAAAACCTTGTTACATTGTTTAATGCATCCAGCGGGGCATCACAACAAAATTAGTCATAATATTGTGTTAATTCCACGACCGTATATATCGGTATCAGTAGATATCGGAATCGGTAATTAAGAGCAAAAAAGCCATTATCGGACATCTGTACATGTACACTCTTCTCGGTATCGAATACCTCCTTTGTCATGTCCACCTATCAATCCAGAGCTAACTCTACAAACTAGGGCTGTGAATCTTTGGGTGTCCCACGATTCGATATCAATTCTTGGGGTCACAATTCGATTCAAAATCTATTTTTTTTCAATTCAACACGATTCTCGATTCAAAAATGATTTTTTCCCGATTCAAAAGGATTCTCTATTCATTCAAGACATAGATTTCAGCAGGATCTACCCCAGTCTGCTGACATGCAAGCAGAGTAGTAGATTTTTGTGAAAAGCTTTTATAATTGTAAAGGACAATGTTTTATCAACTGATTGCAATAATGTAAATTTGTTTAAACTATTAAATGAACCAAAAATATGACTTATTTTATCTTTGTGAAAATATTGGACACAGTGTGTTGTCAACCTTATGAGATGCAATGCAAGTGTAAGCCACTGTGACACTATTGTTCTTGTTTTTTTTATAAATGTCTAATGATAATGTCAATGAGGGATTTTTAATCACTGCTATGTTGAAATTGTAACGAATATTGATACTGTTGTTGATAATATTCATTTTTGTTTCACTACTTTTGGTTTGTTCTGTGTCGTGTTTGTGTCTCCTCTCAATTGCTCTGTTTATTGCAGTTCTGAGTGTTGCTGGGTCGCGTTTGCTTTTGGAATTGGATTGCATTGTTATGGCATTGCTTTGTTGGATTGATTAGTTTAAAAAAAAATTTTTTTTTAAATAATAAAAAAAAAAAAAAACGATTTTTTAAAAATGAGAATTGATTCTGAATCGCACAACTTGAGAATCGTGATTCGAATTGATTTTTTCCCGCACCCCTACTACAAACCATAGGAAACGGTGGTGAAAACTATTCAAAAGTGTTAAGTTCACTTTTCTCGTGTTTGACGGGCATTTTGGGGGCAACAAGGGTGCCAAATGACGGTGCGTTCGAAGCAGAAGACATAAAACGGACGGTTTTAAGTTCCATGTGGGTCGAGGAGGAGGAGCCACAGTCCCCCTTTCCTGTGAACCGTTTGCTTGCCAAACAGAATTGCTATTGTGACATCCAGTGGACACATTTGGAACAGAAGTTTCTTAAAAAATATCTAAAAAAACAGCTCATTTTTAAACTTAGTAAACTCATCCCGCAGGCCGGATAAAACCTGTTTGCGGGCCTGATCCAGCCCGCGGGCCGTACGTTTGACACCCCTGATTATGAAAACAAAACAAGCAGCAGGTTAGCGTTAGCTTGAGTGACTAATTAATTGTTTAGCTTTTGATTTGAAGCTAAACAAAGTAGCCAACATGTTTTGATGGTAATTAGCATTTAAGCACGTTCTATTACGAACTTGTTTGACTTAGTTTAAGCGGCTATATGGAGGCTAAATGACGGCGCGACGGACAAGCTAGCTGAGCTACATAGCTACGTAGCTGCTAACTCAAGTTGGAAAAGCCCGACTTACCTGGCTGGCTTTGTAAAACTGCTTCCGAATTCCCGCCACGGACATCTTTGCACCGTCTTGTCCTTCGCACGGGCAGGAGAATGTTTGACGAGTGGCACGGAGAGAGCGAGTGGCACCACGTCTTCAAACTTTTGTGGAACTTCCTCGGGGCCACCGCAGCTTCCTGGCTCCGGCTGCTGGTGGGAGGAGCCACGGCGGGGGGGAATGGGAGGAGCCACGGCGGGGTGAAATTGGGAGGAGCCACGGCGGGGAAGCGGCTCACACCATAGACATTCTTCCCCGCGCTGACGAGACGCGGGGCCGCCATCTTGGAGTGGTGCTCCGCTCCACTCAGTGCAATTCATTTGGCAGGAGCAATGAACTGTCAGCGCATTTAATTCATCTTACCTCACTGAATACCACTGATTTTCACGCGCTTTTTTTGTCATACGTGTAGCTGCGTATATCCTACATCAGTGTTTTTCAACCTTTTTTGAGCCAAGGCACATTTTTTGCGTTGAAAAAATCCGGAGGCACGCCGCCAGCAGAAATCATTAAATAACAAAACTCAGTTGACAGTAAAAAGTTGTTGTTGCAATTGTTGGATATGACTTTAAAGCATAACCAAGCATGCATCACTATAGCTCTTGTCTCATGTAGGTGTACTGTCACCACCTGTCACATCACACCCTGACTTATTTGGACTCTTTTGCTGTTTTCCTGTGTGTTGTGTTTTAGTTCTTGTCTTGCGCTCCTATTTTGGTGGCTTTTCCTCTTTTTTTTGTGTGTATTTTCTTGTAGCAGTTTCATGTCTTCCTTTGAGCGATATATTCCCCACATCTGCTTTGTTTTAGCAATCAAGAATATTTCACTTGTTTGTATCCTTCTTTGTGGGGACATTGTTGATTGTCATGTCATGTTCCGATGTACTTTGTGGACGCCATCTTTGCTGTCGTCCAGCATTCTGTTTTTGTTTACTTTGTAGCCGGTTCAGTTTTAGTTTCCATCAGTTTAGCCTTCCCTAAGCTTTAATGCCTTTTCTTAGGGGCACTCAACTTTAGTTAAATTTTGGTTTAAACATTAGACACCTTTTTACCTGCACACTGCCTTCCGCTGTTTCCGACATCTACAAAGCAATTAGCTACCTGCTGCCACCTACTGATATGGAAGAGTATTACACGGTTACTCTGCCGAGCTCTAGACAGCACCGACACTCAACAACAACACATCATTTGCAGAATATAATTACTGCTTTGAAAAAAAAAAAAATATATATATATATATATATATATATATATGTATATATATATATATATATATATATATATATATACATATATATGTATATATATATATATATATATATATATATATATATATGTATATATATATATATATATATATATATATATATATATATATATATATATATATATATATATATATATATATATATATATATATATGACTCTATATATATATATATATATATATATATATATATATATATATATATATATATACATATATATATATATATATATATATATATATATATATATATATATATATATATATATATATATATATATATATACATATATATATATATATATATATATATATATATATATATATATATATATATATATATATATATATATATATATATATATTTTTTTTTTTTTTTTTTTTGTCCTGCCCAGCTTCTCAGGCAAATCACATAGTAGATGTAGATGCCCATATCGGCTGTTCAGATTTACTTTACAAAAGAGAAGTGTAGGATACTTCTCTTGTTGCCTTATTTGTATTTTGACTTTATTAAATGTATTTATATTATCATTTGGTGCAGCCGGGCCACAGCAGGAGGGGATAGAAAGAGAAAAAAAGGAAGACAGAGGGGGGAATTGCGGGGACAAGAGGGGCATTAGACAGACAGAAAAAAACAACAACAGCAAACACAACAACAACAACAACAACAACAGAGCAACATCAGCAAATACGACATGTACAAATATGATGGTAAAAGTAATAGCAAATAAGCAGTTAGCGAAAATAAAAAATAATACAGAAATGACAATGAGCATTATTACACTAAAAATGGAGCAATATGAATACCAATAGAAATAGTGCTATTGATAATAAACAATGCCAATACTTTTCCTTTATTATCAACAATACAATTGTTCAAATGCAACAATACATATACGTAATGATAGCTTGAGATACGAAAGAATGCAGAAAAATGGAGGGGAAGAAAGAGAAACAACCTGTATTAACCTTGTAGATTGTTATAGTAACAATAGGTTAAGCTTTGTCAGTGTGCCATGTGTTGTACCCAGTTTACCCTAGGGCAACAACGTTAATATATGTTTGATGGAACGTGATTATGTGCATGAGTGTATGTGTGCATATGTACTTGTATATTTACAGTATGTGTATATGTGTGCTTGTACAGTGAATGTATATGTACAGTATGTGTATATGTGTGTTTGTACAGTGAATGTATATGTATAGAATGTGTATGTGTGTGTTTGTACAGTGAATGTATATGTACAGTATGTGTATACAGTATGTGTGTTTGTACAGTGATTGTATATGTACAGTATGTGTATATGTGTGTTTGTACAGTGAATGTATATGTACAGAATGTGTATGTGTGTGTTTGTACAGTGAATGTATATGTACAGTATGTGTATGTGTGTGTTTGTACAGTGAGTGTATATGTACAGTATGTGTATATGTATGTTTTTACAGTGAATGTATATGTACAGTATGTGTATACAGTATGTTTGTATGATGAATGTGCGTGTGGATGTACGAACTTTGAGTGTGTAAATATGTACTGTATTTGTATATGTATGTGGGAGCGTAGGTACCTATGTATGTGTGTATGTATGTATGTGAGTATATGTGAATTTGCATGTACAATACATTTGACTCCCAGTGTGTGCGGGAGCCAGAGTACGGCCCCAGCCTCCTCGAGAGCCCATCCCACAAACAGTAGGTGTGGTGCCCAGGGAACCAGGGACCACCGCCCCCACGCAGCCAAGCCGGACAGTGACAGGAACCCCAGAGCCTGCCCCACCGCGCCGCCCACAAGGGCCAGCAGCAGGCTGCAGACAGACGCACCCGGCAGAGGACAAGGCACGAGAAAAGCAGGGGGCAGCCAGACCCCAAGTCAGCGAGAGACCACACCCCACACGGACAGAAAGGCGGGACGCCCCGCCCGAGGGGCCCGGAGACCCCCCGCAACCGGACGGGAAGACCGCCCCCGCCCCACCGGCAACCGGGCCCCCACGAGCCCACCCACACCCCCGGAGAGCGTGGCGAGGCCAGCCCATGGCCATCCCACCCAAGCCAGCCGCCACAGGACCACCCAGCACGGGGCCACGGGAACCACCCACCCCCCCTCCCCGCAGGGACCCCAACGATGGAGATGGAACAACCAGCAACCGCCCCCGCCGAGTCCCCCCCCTGAGCTAGGGGAAAATAAATAAATAAAATTAATAATAATAATAATAATAATAATAATAATAATATTAATAAAATATATTAAAAAATAAGAATAAATAAAGAATTAAATCTATTTAAAAACATTTAAAAAAGAATTAAAAGAAGATCACAGACATGCTGACACACAAGGTCGCTACCCCAACAACTGGCCGACTCGCAGCACCCCGGAATACCCTGCAGCACCAAGCTACCACAGTAGACGCAGGGACAAGACCCAGTAGGCCCCAACCAAGACGGGCAACCGGAAGGGATGGACGGTGGGACCCAGGAGCTCCAGACACGCAGTCCGGATGCAGTAGCCTGAGGCGCCGACCCCCACCCGACAGGCAGACCCAGAACGTACCCCCAGAAATATACATACATATCTATATACATACACATACACATACACATGTACACATACACACACATACATATACATACATACATACATACATACATACATACATACATACATACATACACACACATACACACACATACACACTATTTGTCAGCCCCGACAACCACCACCACGCGCGTGCGCTGCCATCAGTCACAATATCAGCCACCCCCCTGCACCAGACCCAGCAGCCACGGGCGCCCACACCACAAACAAACGGCAGCAGAAACAGCAGCCACAACACCCCCAGACAGCCAGCACCACCCAATCAAATCAAAGCGATAAAAAAAAACCCCGCGACCGGCAACCACACGCCAACAGGATCACAGAGACCAGCCAGCGCCAGCCCGCCGGCCAGCCCAAACGCCAACACGCAAACAAGAGACACCAACACCCCCCCCCACCAAAAGACCCCACCACCCCAACCCAAACCCGCACAAACACACCACCGCCCAAACAACCGAGACACAGCATCCAGACCAGACACGGGCGCCACGCCGCCACCACATCAAGTCGCCAACAGAGACCCCACAGCGCAAGGTCGGGCCACACGGGCACGGACCCCACCCAACAGGAAGCGAGACCCGCGCGACGCCACACACAAATAAATAATAAGATTAAACAAAAATAATAATAATAATTAAAAAATAAAAATAATAATAATAATAAAATAAAATAAAATAAAATACAAATCTAATTCAATTAAATTGAAAAAATATTTTTAACCCAAATAGGTGAAATTTGATAATCTCCCACGGCACACCAGACTGTATCCCACAGCACACTAGTGTGCCGCGGCACAGTGGTTGAAAAACACTGTCCTACATAAACAATGTATGAATACATTATATATATATATATCTTAGGGACCTACAGACTGTATCAGAGTTTAATCTGTCTTGACACTTTGTATTGATATTTTGTATTACATTATTCCCTTAAATGATCATGTTTACAGTGATTGTTTTATATGTATTTTTTATGTATTTCACTTTGGATAAAAGCGTCTGCCAAATACTTCAACATAAATAAACACTTGAAAGTCTTTATATCAGCTGAAACCACCAATCTGTTTCACTGGATTCAGAATAAAACCAAATTCTGTCTTACCCGACAATGTTAGTATTTGAATATTGTTACTTGAAGACTTATTCCTGGTTACAATTATACTGTTAAGAAAGTATTGTCTTATACTTTGCCTAAAATGAGAATTGAGAATGCATCATAATCAGTGGCGGCTGGTGAATTTGGTTTTAGGTGGGACTGAAAGTTTGTAAACCAAACCCCTGTAGGGGGGTCATCCTCCCCCAGAAGATTTCTTTGTGATTTTCACATACAAATTAAGCATTCTGGTGCATTCTGACAAAATAATGAAGACAAAATAGAACACTTCATAGATTTGCAGAGAACTATGTACAATATGCACACTGAAGGCATGATGCCACTATAGGTTTCAGAGAACTATAATAATATAGTAGTATTCTTTTCACAAAATACAACCAATCGTACGTTAATGTTCAATCTTACTTGTGAAAAGTAATCCACCGATTCCTATTTTCAACAATCCGCTCATTTGAGCAGGAAAACTTTGTTTTCTACCTGTCAACTGTTAGTTTAGGCTGCTCGTCGGCTCCTCATCACCACTTCAAGATGGCGGCCAAATTTCTCGCGTCACAGCACCCAATGCTGCCTCTACTTATAACATGTCTATGAAGACGCCAGCTTGTCTTTCAACAAGCTAAAATCATGACTTTTATTCATAGCGCATTCCTTTGACCTAAGTCACGGAACTAAATCAACCTTGTTCTGGCAACACGGTGACAAGTAACTAAACATGGGACCTTTAACTTTTACATTTTAAAACCAAGCTGTGGTTATTAACGTGTCGAAGTGATGTCTCGCTACATGAAAACTACTAAACTTTACTGTGGAGCAGTGTTTTTCAACCACTGTGTGTGCCGCGAGATATTGTCTGGTGTGCCGTGGGAAATTATGAAACTTCACCTAACTGGTCCAAATAATATTTTTTGCAAATCCATAATTATAATCTGCAAATAATGTGCCGTTGCTTAGTGTCTGTGCATAGGTGGATTAATGACCGGGCCTACCGGGCCCAGGCCCAGGGGGCCAGAGGCCCCAAGGGGCCAGGCCAACTTGGCCCCGCGGCCGCGACCCAAGCAAAACTACTTTTGCAAAAATAATAATCTTAAGCCCCAAGGGGCCAGGCCAACTTGGCCCTGCGGCCATGATCCATAGAGGGTAAGAGGCCCCAAGGGGCCAGGTCAACTTGGCCCCGCGGCCGCGACCCACAGAGGGCCAGAGGCCCCAAGGGGCCAGGCCAACATGGCCCCGCGGCCATGATCCATAGACGGTCAGAGGCCCCAAGGGGCCAGGCCAACTTGGCCCCGCGGCCACGATCCATAGAGGGTCAGAGGCCCCAGGGGGCCAGGTCAACTTGGCCCCGCGGCCACGATCCATAGACGGTCAGAGGCCCCAAGGGGCCAGGCCAACTTGGCCCCGCGGCCACGACCCACAGAAGGCCAGAGGCCCCAAAGGGCCAGGCCAACTTGGCCCCGCGGCCGCGAGCCACAGAAGGCCAGAGGCCCCAAGGGGCCAGGTCAACTTGGCCCCGCGGCCACGATCCATAGAGGGTAAGAGGCCCCAAGGGGCCAGGTCAACTTGGCCCCGCGGCCGCGACCCACAGAGGGCCTGAGGTCCTAAGGGGTCAGGCCAACTTGGCCCCGCGGCCATGATCCATAGAGGGCCAGAGGCCCCGAGGGGTCAGGCCAACTTGGCCCCGATCCATAGAGGGTCAGAGGCCCCAAGGGGCCAGGCCAACTTGGCCCCGCGGCCACGACCCACAGAGGCCCCAAGGGGCCAGGCAAAATTGGCCCCGCGGCCATGATCCACAGAGGGCCAGAGGCTCTCAATCATTATTATCAAAGCTAATTCTCAAATTGGATGGATCACACAACCTCACTCACATATTCTTTATCAATTATTAAAGGTTGTTTCTGAATTTTGATCACAGAACTTAATGCAAATATTCTTGATTGATTGACAAAGCTCATTCTCAAATTTTGATTACACAACCTTACTCTGACAAATTATCATTATCAAAAAGCTCTATCTCGAATTTGGATCACAGAATCTCACTCAAGTATTCTTAGCTGTGCCCCTCCCCCATCAAGTCTTTCATAAACCGGTCTGTTCTTTTAGAATCTCCTCATTTGGTATTTTGAACTCGTGAGAGACTGCTCAAAATTTGGTTTCCTTTCCCTCAGTTCAGACTCAGAGATAATTTGAAATCATTCAACAAGAAGTTTAACGCGCGCACACACACACACACACACACTTGAGTTGAGCATTACTTGGAAATTCTTATATTTTCCATTTTGCTGTTATTATCAGCATCTTCCCATTTTGTCCTTTTCTTTCGAGAAAGTTTACAGTCTGACATTTGTCACTGCTGTCAGTTAATAACTTTTTGGTCTTTGACCCATTTTGTCATTTTCTCGATTCGATCGTCACTGACCACTCTCTCCTGTCTGGCAGACATCGTTGCTGCCATCATAGCTAGCAAGCTGCCTGCAGCGGGTCATCCCTATGTTCCCCGTCCCTATGTTACCCGGGTCCTATGTTCCCCTCTACCGGGGAACTAAGGACCCTTTTTAAAAAAAAGGGTTCTATGTTCCCCGCTGCGGGGAACGTACAACACTTTTTCCAGAAAAGGGTTCTATGTTCCCCGCTGCTTCCAATGCGCGACTAAGTAAGACGCACGCAGACACGCATGACAGAGACGCGTTTAAGTTGTCGAAGGAAGGAAGTTTGCGTTTGAGTTGCTCTATCTGCTGCCGCACGCCCTGTGACAGGTTAGGTTTAGGGATGGTTTTGGTCAGGGCACAATTTCGCCAAAAAAGTGCTCCACAACGCCCTGTGACAGGTTAGGTTTAGGGATAGTTTTGGTCAGGGCACAATTTCGCCAAAAAAAAGTGCTCCACAACGCCCTGTGACAGGTTAGGTTTAGGGATGGTTTTGGTCAGGGCACAATTTCGCAATTTCGCCAGATACAATGCAGGGAACATAGGACCCTTTTTTAGAAAAAGGGTCCTAAGTTCCCCGTTCGCATACAAAGACCCAGGAACAACCGGGGAACATAGGACCCGGGGAACATAGGACCCGGGGAACATAGGCACGCTCCCGCCTGCAGATAGCAACATTTTGGTGTCCTTTGGGAAAATATTTAGAAAGAAGACAAAAGTACACACAGTTGTACAACTATTATCTTTATGATCTTTTTTTTGTTAGTTTCTCTGTTACTGTGTGTGGCCAATTAAGCGACTTTTGGCCATACCTGGCTGGTGACATTTAGCGACTTTCTGGTTGATGTTAAGATTAATAATAGCAACAGTTCTCTTCATCTTAATGCAATTTATTGTGTCTGTCTCTCCACATTTTGCCATTAGGTACTTTGAGCTCTTGTTGGTCAGTCACTCTAAGGTACATTGTTGCTGCCATCATAGCTAGCAAGCTGCCTGCAGATAGCGACATTTTGGTGTCCTTTGAGAAATATTAAGAAAGAAGACAAAAGTACAAGACATTGTACGATTACTATCTTTTTAAAATTATTTGTTTCACTGTGTGATTGACCGACTTTGCCGCTAGATTTCGCGTCTTTTGGCCATACCTGGCTAGCGACTAAAAACATCATTTAGCGACTTTTTGGTTGTGAAGATAAGTGGTAAAAGCAGATCTTCCTGTTGGTCTTCCCACATTTTGCCATTTGGTACTTTGCACTCTTCTTGGTCACTCCAAGGCATTTGTCCCTGCCTTCAGCTAGTCACTTGGCTCTTTTGGAATATATTTCACTGTAATTGGCTCTCTCTCTCTCTTTCTCCTCAGTACAAATCAGCCTGTTCCCTTGCCATTCATCACTGACCACTCTGCTCTCCTGTCTGTCAGACATTATTGCTGCTTGCAGATAGCTTGGGGTCCTTAGAGAAAATATCAGAAGAGAAAAGTACACAATTATCTTAATTATCTTTTTTATTCAGTCAGTCCTTCAGTGAGTCCCAGTGTGTTGGCGATTAAGCAACGTTGGCATTCAATTAGCGACTTTTGGCCATACATGGCTGGCGACTCAAAAAACTAGAAAAAAAGTACAAAAAGTTGTACAATTAATATCTTTATTATCCTTAATTCCCCTGAATCCTAGAGTGTGTTGCAATTAAGCAACTTTGCTGCTAGGTTTAGCGACTCTTGTTTTGGGCATACCTGGCTAGCGACTACAAACATTATTCAGCAACTTTTTGGCTGTTAAGATTAACGTTAATAAATTAAATCCTAATACAATTTATTGTGTTGGTCTCGCCATCTTGCTATTAGGTACTTTGAATTCTTGTTGGTCTCTGCTAAGGTATCTGGCTGTTGTCTTTGCCTTCAGTTAGTCACTTGGCTCTGGAATATATTTAACTGTACTTGGCTCTCTCTTTCTCCTCAGTACAAATCAGTCTGTTCCCTTGCCATTTAGACATTTTCTTGATTGGATCATCACTGACCACTCTGCTCTCCTGCTGTCTATCAGACATTGTTGCTCCCATCATAGCTAGCAAGCTGCCTTGGTGTCCTTTGTGAAAATATTTAGATAGAAGACTAAAGTGCACAAAGGTGTACAATTATTATCTTTTCAAAATATTTGTTTCACTGTCAGTGTGATTGACCGACTTTGCCGCTAGATTTCGCGTCTTTTGGCCATACCTGGCTAGCGACTGAAAACATCATTTAGCAACTTTTTGGTTGTGAAGATAAGAGGTAAAAGCAGATCTGCCTGTTGGTCTTTCCACATTTTGCCATTTGGTACTTTGCACTCTTGTTGGTCACTCCAAGGCATTTGTCCCTGCCTTCAGCTAGTCACTTGGCTCTTTTGGAATATATTTCACTGTAATTGGCTCTCTCTCTCTTTCTCCTCAGTACAAATCAGTCTGTTCCCTTGCCATTTAGACATTTTCTTGATTCGATCATCACTGACCACTCTGCTCTCCTGCTGTCTATCAGACGAATCAGTTGATTCTCTGCTCTCAATTGTCTATGCTAGTAAGCTGTTATTCTCTGCTTTGGAGTGTTGATGCTGGGTTGCTAGTTTTCTAAATCACCTCACACACTTGAAGGAAGCAGCACCGATCATAAACACACAAACAAACTCACACACACACACACACACACACACACACACACACACACACACACACACACACACACACACACACACACACACACACACACACACACACACACACACATAGTTGGTTTATCTGTTGTGATAGGCAAAGAGCCAATGTGCAAAGAAAGAAGGGAAATATGGATCATAAACGTTTAAGTGGAGGAGCTAGAAAAAAAATTCAGCAAGAAAAGAAAAAAAAGGAATCAGTTTTACTTGAGAGTGTTCCAAATATCTCCAGCTTCTTCAGTACAAAGACATCTGCTGAAAGCAATTCTATAAATGCTACTGCAAATTCAGCTAAGGTTAGCAATGCACCTGAGCTAGCATGTAGCTCCCAAGATCCTGAGACCACTACAAGTGTAGACACTGAACCAAATGCTTCTGATGCTTATGATTCAACCAATTCAGCAGTAGCCAGTTGCTCGGATGAATGTGAGGTCACTGCACCTCTGGACAGCATAGAAAATGAGCTGAATCTTTCTTCAACACCATCTACAGTGACAACTCTACCTAGTGATCCCGCTAAATGGGCTGAGACCCTCACTGAGTCAATGAAGGAAGTTCTTATTCAAAGAGGTGCAAAATCATTTCACAACCGTCACAGCCATTATCCAGCTTCTGTGAGGAACAGTGGGCTAGGAGGCAAAACCCGATGCCTAAACAATGAACATTTTACTTCACACTTGCCCAATGGACAACGAGTACAAAGAGAGTGGCTGATGTACTCTCCCTCTACTGGTAATGTTTACTGCTTTGCATGCAAACTGTTTTCCCCAAAAACGCATTCTTTTGTGACAGGCTATTGTGATTGGAAACACTCAGAAAGATTTGGTGAACATGAGCGAAGTGCTGAGCACATAACCTGCATGCAAGCAGTCTTGAACCGCGCCAAAGGTGCCACAGTTGATGCAGACCTGTTCAAACAGTTTCAGGCAGAGAGCAGCTATTGGAGGCAGGTGTTACAAAGAGTTGTTGCAGTCATTAAATTCCTTGCAGAAAGGGGCCTTGCATTTAGGGGTAAAAATGAATCGTTAGGGTCTCCTCTCAATGGGAACTACCTTGGTATTCTGGAGGTCCTGGCTGAATTTGATCCCTTTCTAAAGGATCACATCAGAAAGTTTGGGCAGATGGGTCGAGGTAATACCTCATATCTGTCCTCCACCATTTGTGAGGAATTCATTGAATTGATGGGTGCAAAAACCAAACAGGCTATAGCAGATGAACTGCAAGCAAGCAAATACTACTCTATCATTGTGGATTCAACCCCAGATTTATCTCATGTGGACCAATTGACATTCATATTCCGTTTTGTTAGCAAAGAGGGCAGTGTTGTTGAACGCTTTGTGGGTTTTGAGCCCATTACTAGCCATACAGGTGAAAGTTTGGCTAACTGTGTCATGTCTGTGTTGGAAAATCTAGGGTTAGAGCTGTCAAATTGCAGGGGGCAGGCTTATGATAATGCCAGCAACATGTCAGGGAGGTATAATGGGTTGCAGGCTCACTTAAAGAAAAGCAACCCATTAATACACTATATTCCATGTGCAGCTCACTCTTTGAATTTGGTGGGAGTCAACAGCATTGACAGATGTGGAAATGAAGTCTCTAAGTATTTTGACTTGATTCAGTCTATTTACAACTTCACAACTGCATCCACACACCGATGGGACAGGGTATTTGGCAATTCCAACATAGATCTCACACTTAAAGCTTTATCCAACACGCGTTGGAGTTGCCGTGCAGAATCTACCAAAGCACTGTGGCAGAACTACAGTAAAATAAAAGCAGCACTACAGGTTATTTCCACTGATGACACAGAGAAACGAGACACACGAACTGAAGCTGACAGTCTAGTGCGGAAGCTGGATTCACTTGAGATGGCCTTCATGGCAGGCTTTTGGGACACTGTTCTGTCCAGATTTCAGGCCACAAGTCTGCAACTTCAAAAAGCAGACATGGACCTTGGTACAGCAGTTAGATTGCTGGAATCTCTGCGCACCTTTGTTCTCTCCCAAAGAGATCTATTTGATCATTTTGAGCAGAAAGCCTTAAACATGTTGGGTGGCACCCCATCTTACAGGGCTGAACGGACGAGGAAACGTAAAAAGTTTGCTGATGAATCAGCATCCCCAGATGTTGTGCTTGAGGGAAGGCAACTGTTTCAAATAGAGACATTTATTGCCTCTATTGATCAACTGAGTTCAAGCCTTAATCACCGTCTGGAGGCCTACAAACATCTGAACAATTTGTTCAGTGTCCTTTTCTCTTTGGATACAGAGTCCAATGCTTCAGTCCTTCACAAGGCCAAGATTCTCACTGAATCATACCCATCTGACCTCAATGAAAGTCTTGGACAGGAGCTTATACAGTTCAAATCTTTTATACAGCTCAACAACACTGATGAGGAGAGGACCCCTTCAGGACTGCTCAAAACAATAATACATTTTGGACTACAGCCTACGTTTCCTAATACATACATTGCGCTACAGATTTTTCTCACTCTACCGGTCAGTAACTGTGAGGGAGAACGCTCATTCTCTCTTTTGTCAAGAGTAAAAAATGAGCTGCGCACAAGAATGACTCAGAAAAGATTAAATGCGTTATCTCTAATGGCAATTGAGAGTGAGCTGACAAGAGAGTTGGACTTCAATGATGTGGTGGATGATTTTGCAAAATTGAAAGCACGAAAGAAACCCCTTGCTTAAAGGTGCACTGTGTAAGATTTTTAGGTTATTTCCAGAATTCACCCATTCACTAATGTTAGGCTACCTGTTTTCATGAATACTTACCACCACCATAAAATTCTAAGTATCCATTATGACTTGGAGAATTGCACTTTTGCCATTTCTGGGAAGTGTCACCTGGATTGTGAAGATAGGATTGACTTTAGGCAGAAGCTTGGTGCTTTCTCTGGCAAACTGAACCTCAAGCTTCATTCTCTGCAGCTTTGCATTCTTGTGCAGACTTTCATCCACAAGGAACTTTTCAACTTCCCCACTATCGTGAAGGGGCCATCAAAAGATTTCAGTGTGTCCAGCATGTCTAGTCTCTTACTCTCCTTTCTTTGAGCCATCTCTTGTTTCTCATCTGCCCTACTCTCGAATTTTGCCTTCATGAATTTACTCCAGTTGAGTTCAACCTCCCTTTTTGCTTGTGCTGCTGCCTTGAAACCTCTGAAGCTCCTGGCTCTTCTGTAAAATTATTGACCTATTGACTGCGTTCAGTGTGCCCAACTTCTTCAGTTTGTAGTCCACCTTGCCACATTGTCTCTCCATCCCAATGTTGTGCACAGGGGTGCCATCAATGTTACTAGCCTGTTCACTGACAGGGTCCATTGGGAAGGTCTCCTCATCCATCCTCTGCCTGGCCAGGACAGTCTTCAGATGGGGCAGCATGAGATCTGTCAGCTGCTTCACTTCATCCAAGTATTCGGCAGCCACGTCTGACACTGAGTTCAGGACATGTCCAGTGCCTGTCCAGCCACTATAGCATTCTTGGAAATGGGCTATCTTGACCTGCATGCAGCCCTTGTACCATGAACTGGCCTACACCTTTCTTTGTGGTGCTCTCCGATGCATGTTATCATTTTACCTTTCTCCTTCTCCTCAAGCTTAACCACAAATAGATACAGACTTTGAGCCTCAATTTGCTGCACAGCTGCCGTTATGCCAATGTGTTTTCCTAAGATATTATTTTATTTTTAATGATAGAAGGGAGGAAAAGGGGGCAAAAATCATGTCCGATTTAGTTTTTTGGGTGGGTTGGGGGGTTTATTTCATGATAGCTACCAACTTCCAATACATAATATCTCTCAAATGACCCAATGCACCATCACTGAAGTGGGCGTAATCATTTTCAAAAATGTTTATTTTTAGGCCATTTATCCCCTCCCCCTGTGTCTGTGTGAAACCTGTGCTTGTCAGTGTCTGTGTGGTATACCTAATAGTGTGTGTGCAGTATGTGCACTCTTCTGTACAGTACAGTGTGCATGTCTGTTCACAGTATACAGTATTTCTTGCATAGTGCGTGCGTGTGTGTGCGCCCACACGCGCGGGGGGTTGAGGGGCCAAGACCATGTCAGGCCCAGGGGGCCAAAATTTCTTAATCCGCCCCTGTGTCTGTGTTGTGTAAAACCCGGCAGGGTAACCACGTAATACTCCATGTCAGTAGATGGCAGCAGGTAGTTAATTGCTTTGTAAAAGTCGAAATGTGTCGGGTGAGACGAGGATGGTTTGTTGTGATCCCAATATGCAGACCACAGCCTGCAGGTAAAAAGGTATGTAACGCTTAAACCAAAAATGAACAAAAGGGAAAGGAAAAGGCAATGGCTATGCAAAACCAAAGTCAAACTGAACTGGCTACAAAGTAAAGAGAAACGAAATGCTGGACGACAGCAAAAACTTACGGCGTCCACAAAGTACATCCGTACATGACATGACAATCAACAATGTCCACACCAAAGAAGGATAGCAACAACATAAATAGCCTTACTTGCTAACAAAAAGCAGGTGCGCGGAATAGCGCTCAAAGGAAGACATGAAAGTGCTACAGGAAAAGACCAACAAAACAGGAAGTGCCACCAAAATAACAGCGCAAGACAAGAACTAAAGCACAGGAAAACACCAACAAGCTCAATATGCAGACCACAGCGTGCAGGTAATAAGGTATGTAACGCTTAAACCAAAAATGAACACAAGGGAAGGGAAAAGGCAATGACTATGCAAAAAAAACTAAAGTAAAACTGAACTGGCTACAAAGTAAACAGAAACGGAATGCTGGACGACAGCAAAAACTTACGGCGTCCACAAAGTACATCCGTACATGACATGACAATCAACAATGTCAACAAAACAGGAAGGGCCACCAAAATAACAGCGCAAGACAAGAACTAAAGCACAGGAAAACACCAACAAACTCGAAATAAGGCACGACGACCTGGTGGAGTTTAATTTTTTTTTAACGTTTTCTGCTGGTGGTGTGCCTCTGGATTTTTTAATGAAAGAAAATGTGCCTTGCCTCAAAAAAAGTTTGAAAAACACTGCTTTAAGGCAACACTTGCCTTGACCTTAAAAAGTTAAAATTCGAAGTCTGAATAGTTATACCCCTGAAAATATACGAGAGGTACAAACTGAAATAAAATGACACATTTCCAAAGAAGAAACCATTTATTACATTCTTAAAACCACATATAATGCATCCCGACGGACAACAATATATATCGAGCTGTGCGACTCACTAGTAATACACCTCTTGTACATTTTTGTTCATACAAGGAAAGGAAAAAGGGGGAGACAAACTAGTCCTGTTTTGTCCGTACTCTTCCTCGTAGTTCACCAATTTAAAAAAATAGATTACCGACTTTACGAGACAAAAGTGGAGACACTTAAAAGAAATAAGTGGATCAAAGACAAACGTGAAAATCACAGCAAAAATTTTTTTATCGTTAAACTTAAGATTGATTTTTTTTTTTCCTTTGTGTAAATTTGAATGGTACAATATTAGGACAATTCACAAAAATAGAACTGGCGTCCACAGTGATTATGGTGAGTACAAGGCTGGTGACGAAGGGACGAGAGACCACAGCGAGCTCCCTGAGTGGCAGGCGGCAGGCCCCTTAGACTCTGAACCCCCTCTCTATGAAAAAAAACAAAACTTCACAGCACCCCCGAGCAGTGTTGGGACTAACTTACTGTAACGCCGTTACTTTCGGCGGTAAATAGTAATCTAACACGTTATTTTTTATATCCAGTAACTCAGTTAGCGTTACTACATGATGCGTTACTGCGTTATTTTACGTTATTTTTTATGTAGTATCGGCTAGAAACTGAGAAGATCTGAGTGTGTTTTATTGGAGCGCTGCGGAAGTGGCGAGGGGGCGTGTCTGTGTTTACTAACAAGACATGGCAGAAAGAAGTCGAGTTTCTTAACATGGAGATATTCTCACTACTTTTCTTTTGTCGAACACAAAGAAAAGGACATTTTAGTTAAATGTAAGTCGTGTCTTGGATCAAACTTCCTATCCTAGCAATTCAAATCTGCTGAAACAGCTACAAAAGCAACATGCTTCGACGAAGCTAGTAAAGAGAGACACACTTCACCTCCTAAGCAACAGCGGCTGGATTTTAACGAGGCACCGCGCACTGAAGGTACACACACGCTGTCAAATCTCTTATATACTCTTTCATTCTAGACTTCTAGAGTGTTTGTTTGATTATCACATAACTCTAAATGTATAGACCAGGGGTGTCCAAACTTTTTCCACTGAGGGCCGCACACGGAAAAATTAAAGCATGTGGGGGCCATTTTGATATTTTTCCTTTTCAAACCATAACAAAATATATGGATTTTTTATTTATTGTACCTTTAGGGGTCCCGGGGACCATAAAGGGTCTCAGTCATTAAAATGTTAAAAATAAGTCAGATTATTATTTTTTTTACATTATTTAACGCTTACAGTAAATCTCTATATCAACTTCAAGTTGATATAAAGTAATATAAAAAAAAAAAAAAATGTTTTATGGCTCTTCTGTCAAAAACAACTTGTTTTTTTTTTTTTTTATAGTAAAACTGAAATATGCAGTATTTAGTAATTAGAGCCCTAAAAGATCAATAATGCAGGACACCATTGATTTTAATTATTTCATATTTTTGAGTAATCACAGTGAAAAGATAAATAAAAAATCACAAAATATATTTGGGATCCAAAAGGTGCCCCACTCCAAGTAAAACATTTTTATTAGGTTTTTCTTTTACTTTCAACACTTAAGTTACGAGATCAACTTCAGATGTATCTGTCCATTTCATGCTGGAACTATTATTTTGTTTGTTTTATGCGCTTTTGTCAAAGAAAACGTTGATGTTTTTATATGGCTACTACGCAATATATGCAATATTTACCACATAAAACATTTTAAAGTGAAATATTTGAAGTAATTGGAGCCCTGAAAATAATTCATTATAACATGGATTTTTTGTCTTTTTTTTTTTTTTTTGAGCAATGGCAAAAAAAGAAAAATAAAGAAAGATAAAAGAAAAAAAAAACAGCCTGCATGGCAGCTTTTGTGTCAACATTGCAACTTTTTCTCGTTAGATTTCACCTCATTCCACTTTTTTTAATGTTCTTTTTTATTTTTACAATAGTATTTCCAGAATGTGTGGCGGGCCGGTAAACAATTAGCTGCGGGCCGCAAATGGCCTCCGGGCCGCACTTTGGACAACCCTGGTACAGACCATAAAGTTCACAAACATAAAGAGGGATGCTAGTGGGCCAAGCCAATCTTTCCTTATCTCTAAACTAAAACTGGGGAAATGTATAGTGTTCTGGGCTTCAGACATGATTTTATTTCACAATTCCTTGAGAGAAAAAAACGCCTGGTTAGGCTTTGTGTATGTAGTGTGTACCTTCCTTGCTTTACAGCTATGTTGTTATTATGCTGTTTGTTACTTATGTATGTTATGTTGCAGCTATTTAAAATAGTTTTGTCAATTTCTTCTGGCCTGAAACAAATTGGCCCTTTGAAACATATCTTTGTCTTTGTGTGTTGTATGTAGACCACATTGCTTAGCAGAGTTCAGTGATGCAAATGCATGTCAAGTTGATCAACACATTGTATTATTCTCCAGTGCAATAACAGTACTGAAATAAAGGCTAAAAGGGAATTAAAGGGGGCCTTAAAAAAAATAAAAAATATATATAAGTAACCTAATAGTTACTTTTCACAGTAACGCATTACTTTTTGGTGCAAGTAACTGAGTTACTTTTGAAATAAAATAACTATTAACTGTAATTAGTTACTGGTTTTCAGTAACTAACCCAACACTGCCCCCGGAGTGAGACATGATCGTCTCCACGCTAAAAAACTACCTGCAGAATTGGGCCGAGAGCTGAGGCCCGACGCAGGGGTGTTAGACTCGTGTCCAGTGAGAGGGAAGTATAAGTGCTTCTTTCTTCAAAACTGTTGGGTTTGGGACTCACAGGGCAGAGTAATAACACCATGGACAACCGTGGACCATCAGGACCCTAAAAAGAAATGAGACTAACGAGTGATTCCATTATACGACACTTGGACTGCTTGGGGGTGCGGTTTGTCTCCTTCGTTGGCTAGTCTCGCTGCCTCGGCTTGCAAGTGTCTGTCCGCCCCCTCCGGAGGGTGCGGGATTGTTGCCGTGGGAACCTGAGAGTGCTACGCAAGAGTACGTCCTCCCGTCCACCCGATCTCGCTCTCATATAGTCATCTATGTACATTCTCATTTCAAATATTTGTATAGAAATGTGTATATAAATTAAAGGTCATTTCACCTTGCCTGTGAGTGGCATTTGCAAGGGGGGGGGGGGGGGGGGAAGGGGGTGTGCGTGGGACTGAGGTCTCTCAAGGTGGCGCCGAACACCGGCAAAAATGGGTGTGAATATCTATGAGGTGATTTTGCTTGAAGAAAATGACTTATTGGTCCCTAAAGTGTGGTTTTGTATGAATACACTATATTGCCAAAAGTATTCGGCCACCTGCCTTGACTCACACATGAAGTTGAAGTGCCATCCCATTCCTAACCCATAGGGTTCAATATGACCTTTTTGCAGCTATCACAGCTTCAACTCTTCTGGGATAAGGCTGTCCACAAGGTTGCGGAGTGTGTCTATAGGAATTGTCCACCATTCTTCCAAAAGCGCATTGGTGAGGCCTGGCTCTCAGTCTCCATTCTAATTCATCCCAAAGGTGTTCTATCGGGTTCAGGTCAGGACTCTGCGCAGGCCAGTCAAGTCCTTTCTTTCTTTTCTTTTACCCATGATTGTCACACACACACTAGGTGTGGCGAAATTATTCTCTGCATTTGACCCATCACCCTTGATCACCCCCCTGGGAGGTGAGGGGAGCAGTGAGCAGCAGCGGTAGCCGTGCCCGGAAATCATTTTTGGTGATTTAACCCCCAATTCCAACCCTTGATGCTGAGTGCCAAGCAGGGAGGTAATGGCTCCCATTTTTATAGTCTTCGGTATGACTCGGCCGGGGTTTGAACTCACGACCTTCATCCACACCAGACTCTGTCATCCATGTCTTTATGGACCTTGCTTTGTGCAGTCATGTTGGAAGAGGAATGGGCCCGCTCCAAAACTGTTCCCACAAGGTTGGGAGCATGGAATTGTCCAAAATGTTTCGGTATCCTGGAGCATTCCAAAGTTCCTTTCACTGGAACCCAACGCCTGAAAAACGACCCCACGCCATAATTCCTCCTCCACCAAATTTCGCACTCGGCACAATGCGGTCCGAAATGTAGCGTTCTCCTGGCAACCTCCAAACCCAGACTGGTCCATCAGATTGCCAGATGGAAAAGCGTGACTCATCAGTCCAGAGAAGGCGTCTCCACTGCTCTAGAGTCCAGTGGTGACGTGCTTCACACCACTGCATCCCACGCTTTGCATTGGACTTGGTGATGTATGGCTTAGATGCAGCCGCTCGGCCGTGGAAACCCATTCCATGAAGCTCTCTGCGTACTGCACGTGGGCTAATTGGAAGGTCACATGAAGATTGGAGCTCTGTAGCAACTGACTCTGCAGAAAGTCTTTGCACTATGCGCTGACTCCTCTCTGTCAGTTTACGTGGCCTACCACTTGGTTGCTGTTGTTCCCCAAATCTTCCATTTTCTTATAATAAAGCCGACTTTGGAATATTTAGGAGCTAGGAAATTTCACGACTGGATTTGCTGCACACGTGGCATCCTATGACAGTTCCACGCTGGCCCATTCTTTCACAAATGTTTCTAGAAACAGTCTCCATGCCTAAGTGCTTGGTTTTATACCCCGGGCCAAGTGATTAGGACACCTGGTTCTCATCATTTGGATGGGTGGCCAAGTACTTTTGGCAATATAGTGTATGTGCGCATACCACACTGAAATGGTACTTTTCTAAGACTGTATACAACTGTGACAGGGTGGTACATTCAGTTCTGGGTCAATGAGGTACATTCATGACTGGTTGGGGCGATCCGTTGCGGATCGGATGCTGAACAAGTGTCGCAACTTGGTGTATACGTCTAATGCGTCTGCTTGTTGGCGCTGCTACGGTTCGCAGAAGAGCAAGAGAGCGTGCGTGGTCTGTAGTGTAAGGTGCGTCGCCTGCTCGGAAAGTGGAGGACTACTTTGGAATTCCCGGGAGACGGAGTTATCTAAAGTCCTGGATTGTCCTTCGACTGCTGGTTGTTGAGCTTGGAACGTCTTCATCCTGCTCGGTCTACTCCTTTTTGCTTCCAATTCCTGTGGATACCATCTCTCTGTCAGTCAGACTGTTGTCTTTCTAGCTGTTGGTGGAGTCGGGCAGCGACATCTCGCTCGCAAACACCTCCCTGTACAGCGGCGGGAAACTGTACGCCGTCTCTGGGTGGACCAGGCGGAAAAACTCCAGTTTGTCAATGTGGAGGTTGCAGATGGACTTCATGATGGGTAGTTTGGACAGCATCTGTGGAGAAAGAAGATCATTTGTATATGTTTGCACAACTTTATGTTCACGGGGGGTCCAGGCTGGGTCCTTTACCTTGTCCAGTTTCTCTTCAGAACCACTCTGGTGAAGACTGTGCTGCAGGGCCAAGTAGACTTTCTCCTGGAGCTTCTGAACCTTTTGGCCTTCTGTCAACCAAGGCCGATCTGAGAAAAACAGACAAACATAATCCCACGTTATTTAAAGGGGAACTGCACTTTTTCTTTGGATTTTGCCTTTATTTCACAATCATTTTTACGATTTTACAGATGATAAAAAAAACGCTTGAAAGATGCAGCTAATGGGAGTCACCGTTGTAGCCTTCAAAGTCCTCTAAAACAACTTTTATATACACACTGCAAGTATATTTTGCCATTTATTCACAATCATTATGTCTTTTTTTAGGATTCTAAAGATAAAAAAAATGCTTGCAAGAAGTGGCTAGTGAGAGTGATCTATGTAGCCTCGTTTTATATACATGCAAGTATATATATATAATGTAGTAACAGACACCTTCATAACAATATGTAATATGTACAATATACACGCTGCAAGTAAATATATATAATGTAGTAACAGACACCTTCATAACAATATGTAATATGTACAATATACACACTGCAAGTATAAATATAATGTAGTAACAGACACCTTCATAACAAAATGTAATATGTACAATATACACACTGTAAGTATATATATAATGTAGTAACAGACACCTTCATAACAACATGTAATATCTACGATGTACACACTGCAAGTATATATATAATGTAGTAACAGACACCTTCATAATAAAATGTAATATGTACAATATACACACTGTAAGTATATATATATATATATAATGTAGTAACAGACACCTTCATAACAATACGTACAATATACACACTGCAAGTATATATATAATGTAGGAACAGACACCTTCATAACAATATGTAATATGTACAATATACACGCTGCAAGTAAATATATATAATGTAGTAACAGACACCTTCATAACAATATGTAATATGTACAATATACACACTGCAAGTATAAATATAATGTAGTAACAGACACCTTCATAACAAAATGTAATATGTACAATATACACACTGTAAGTATATATATAATGTAGTAACAGACACCTTCATAACAACATGTAATATCTACGATGTACACACTGCAAGTATATATATAATGTAGTAACAGACACCTTCATAATAAAATGTAATATGTACAATATACACATTGTAAGTATATATATATATATAATGTAGTAACAGACACCTTCATAACAATATGTACAATATACACACTGCAAGTATATATATAATGTAGTAACAGACACCTTCATAACAACATGTAATATCTACGATGTACACACTGCAAGTATATATATAATGTAGTAACAGACACCTTCATAATAAAATGTAATATGTACAATATACACACAGTAAGTATATATATATATATATAATGTAGTAACAGACACCTTCATAACAATACGTACAATATACACACTGCAAGTATATATATAATGTAGGAACAGACACCTTCATAACAATATGTAATATGTACAATATACACACCGCCCACCTCAACCTCCTCATGCTCTCTCAGGGAGAGCATGTCCCAAATTCCAAGCTGCTGTTTTGAGGCATGTTTAAAAAATAATGCACTTTGTGCATTATTGTGCAATCGCCAGTGCCATGTTGGCATTTTTTTCCATAACTTGAGTTGATTTATTTTGGAAAACCTTGTTACATTGTTTAATGCATCCAGCGGGGCATCACAACAAAATTAGGCATAATAATGTGTTAATTCCACGACTGTATATATTGGTATCGGTTGATATCGGAATCGGTAATTAAGAGTTGGACAATATCGTCAAAAAAGCCATTATCGGACATCTCTAATTATAACCCAATTTTTGCAACAAACACTAAAAGGAAGATTTCAAACCGGGTGCAAGAGGGTTCACTCTGTGTATTGCTCTTAACACATGAGTGTATTTAGTCAATAGCAGAATGAAATGAACGTAGGCATTACTTACTTTATTAATATTATATATTATGACTACTTTGATGCTTAATTTGGTCTAAAAACAATGCTGGCAATAACATTGTTTATTGACAACAATTTGGCCTGCCTATGATTATCACCCAATTTTTGCAACAAACACTAAATGCATGACACACATCCACCACAATCTGACACGAGAGCGTTTGCAAAGAAAAAGAGGAGAAATAGTCACCAGGGGAGAGCAGGACGGCCGCACTAAACAGAGCCATCTCTTCATCAGTCAGCTGGAGCCGGCAGAGTCCTTTTCCTAGTTCAAACACTGCACTCGCGAGGTCATCACAACCTGATTAAACAACAACAACAACAAAAATACATGAACTGCCAAAGAAACATGAGAAAAATTATTGCAGATGTAATGTCATGTAGCACTATGCATAATCATAAATATATGCATAATAGACTGTATTTATATTATTCACATGTGAATAATATAAATACAGTCTATTATACAGCATTATTCACATGTGAATAACACAAATACAGTCTATTATACAGCATTATTCACTTGTGAGTAATATAAATACAGTCTATTATACAGCATTATTCACATGTGAATAATATAAATACAGTCTATTATACAGCATTATTCACATGTGAATAATATAAATACAGTCTATTATACAGCATTATTCACATGTGAATAATATAAATACGGTCTATTATACAGCATTATTCACATGTGAATAACATAAATATGGTCTATTATACAGCATTATTCACATGTGAATAATATAAATACAGTCTACTATACAGCATTATTCACATGTGAATAATATAAATACAGTCTATTATACAGCATTATTCACATGGGAATAATATAAATACAGTCTATTATACAGCATTATTCACATGGGAATAATATAAATACAGTCTATTATACAGCATTATTCACATGTGAATAATATAAATACGGTCTATTATACAGCATTATTCACATGTGAATAATATAAATATGGTCTATTATACAGCATGATTCACATGTGAATAGTATAAATATGGTCTATTATACAGCATTATTCACATGTGAATAATATAAATACAGTCTATTATACAGCATTATTCACATGTGAATAATATAAATACAGTCTATTATACAGCATTATTCACATGTGAATAATATAAATACAGTCTACTATACAGCATTATTCACATGTAAATAATATAAATACAGTCTATTATACAGCATTATTCACATGTAAATAATATAAATAAAGTCTATTATACAGCATTATTCACATGGGAATAATATAAATACAGTCTATTATACAGCATTATTCACATGTGAATAATATAAATACAGTCTATTATACAGCATTATTCACATGTGAATAATATAAATACAGTCTATTATACATCATTATTCACATATGAATAACATAAATACGGTCTATTATACAGCATTATTCACATGTGAATAATATAAATACAGTCTATTATACAGCATTTTAAACACTACGTGAGTAGTGTGGTCCTCTGTGTTTTTAAAAATGTTGATTTCTATTTATTGTTTTAATTGGTTTTACCCTTTAAAATCGTTTGTAATCATATGTATCTTTATATTGTTTTTATATGTATTTATTTTTTGTTTTTATTCAGTCATTGGTGGAGCTAAGGATAATATTTGAATACTGTTTTTAATATTGTAATGCAGCACTTTGGAAACATTTCTGTTGTTTAAATGTGGATTGGAATATCTACTGTACTGTGCAATCTACTGATAAAAGTTTCAATCAATCAAAAAAAAAAGTGGGTTGTTGTGGCAAACAGCTAATGGGGATCCTTAATCAAAAACCCAAATCAAATCAAAATGTAATGCTGCGTAAAAAGACTTGTGATTGTATCTATAATCAGTGAGATTAAAGCATTAGTGCAATAATGTGACGTAATAATGACGTATACTACAGCCTCTTCTATTTGTTTATGCATTTACAACCCAGCTGCAGTACCACTTAACACCAGAGGGGGCAGTATTGCGCCACAGTGGCGTCGAGACACCCCCCTCTGGCCTCCTTGACAATGAGGAAGACACAGCGCTGCCCAGGTGCAATTTCGTGTTTGATCCATTAAACGTTTTTAAATATCCATTAACATTTTTATCTGTGGCAGGTTTTCTTGCTACAAAAGTGGCGTTGACCTGGTGGCCTTGGAAGAGGTAGGCTAACTATTTGCCATATTTGACTATATTGCTTAATACCAGAGTCATGTAAGTGGGTGACGTCATTAGCCAGGTGTACACGAATAACATTTATTTACATTTATTTATTTGTTCTTAGGGTAATTTGTATTTGCTTTTTCAATGTGTATTTTACTTCTGTTTAAAATGTTATTTTTTAGTCAGTCCTATGCCTCTATTTCTTTGTGGTGTACAGCCCTTTGTTTTTAAAGGGCTGTATAAATAAAGTTGGTATGGTATTTAATCTGATCATCATTGGGATTTGAATGTTCCTTTATACATGGACCCTGGAAAAATTATCTAATGAGGACGTGCATTTTCATGCGTCACACCAGGGCTGGGTGATATATAGAATATATTCGATATGTTGCGGGTTTGTCTCTGTGCGATATAAAAAATGGCTATATCGTGATATTCGAGTATACGTTGCTTTTAGCTGTGGGAATTACACCGCAGGTTTTTCTCACTCTTTCTTGTCTCTACTTCTCACAGAGACGTAAAACAAGCGCACCTTACATACGTCACATACTGTCGCGCGTGCGACGTCGTACGCCCTCGCCGACCAGAGAGGTGGCGACGTGGGTAACGTTAGCTGTGGTGCTAGGAGAGAGTGAAGGTGTGAATCTGGTAACAAATGAAGGAAGAATTAATTCCCAAGAAAAACAGTCTGCCGGTGGTTTGGCTTCAAGCGGGAAGATGTCGAACAGACAACCGCAATTCCTGAATAGGCTGAAAAGTTTGAAGTTGGAACGGTTTGAATCGTGTGGAAATTTTTCCCATTCACTTTGAATGGGAAAAATGTCCCGGAAAATCTGGAATTCTGGGAAATCTGGGAATTTTTGGTATTTGTCGAGGGGAAACCCGCGATTCCTGAATAGGCTGAACAGTTTGAAGTTGGAGCGGTTTGAATCGGGTGAAAAATGTGGAAATTTGAAAAATGGCCAATTCATTTTGAATGGGAAAAATGTCCTGGAAAACCTGGAATTCTGGGAAATCGGGGAATTTTTGGTATTTGTCGAGGGGAAACCCGCGATTCCTGAATAGGCTGAACAGTTTCAAGTTGGAACGGTTTGAATAGGGTGAAAAATGTGGGAATTTGAAAAATGGCCAATTCATTTTGAATGGGAAAAATGTCCCGGAAAACCCGGAATTCTGGGAAATATGGGAATTTTTGGTATTTGTCGAGGGAAAGCCTGCGATTCCTGAATAGGCTGAACAGTTTGAAGTTGGAACGGTTTGAATCGGGTGAAAAATGTGGAAATGATGGAAATTTGTAAAATGGCCAATTCATTTTGAATGGGAAAAATCTGGAGAAGAAGAATAAATAGATGAATTTTGGTGTAGAAAAGCACATGTGTGAATGTTTTGGAGCATTCACACAATTATATTGGATTTGTTTCAGCATCTTTCGTGCACCATTTTTCTGTGTGGCCCACAGTCAAAAAAACAACCCTGTTCTAATGTGTGTAGTGGGGTTGCTAGACTTGAATCTGCATGTTTCAGAGCTTTTTCATGTGACGCTCACCAAGTGCTTTGAAGAACTGAGCCGAGGCAAATTTTCCGTTGAAGAAAAGAGTGCTGTTGTTGACGTTAAACGCCCGACACATGCGGATCAGCAGGACCTCCAGGCATCCTGAAAGGGCAGCCATAGGGGCAAAGAGGTGGATGGGAAGGGGACAGAGATGGTCCAAGATACTCCCAACATAAACAGACAGATGTAAATTTGGATTTAGATGAATATACATAGCATATATGTGACAATTTGAACCATATATAGTTGTAAAGAGTTCAAGTAAATGCATTGCCAAATATATGATATTTTCCCACACATATATAAATGTATATATGAAGAAAGTTAACATGTTTTCCCACAATAATGTTCCTCCCCATTGTTGATAGAAATGGGGCAAAAGAGAAGGTTGGAGACAAAAGACAACAAAGGAACTCAAGTTAGCAAGTTTTTCCATTCTGGTTTACGTGGGTACAATTACTGTAACGTGAAGTGAGTGTGTAACAGTCTGAGCTGTACACTGACCTGCTTTCAGCAATATAATCTGGTCGTTCTGACAGAGATCCATGAAACCGCCGATTCGTTTGGCAAACTCCACCACGTACTGGATGGCGTTGGTGATGTGGTGTGCACACTGCTGCCACATCCATTCAGCTGACTGCAAAACAGAACATTTGACCTATCAGAATCACGTTGTCGTGACGAGTGTCGTTTCGGTGCACTCGTTTAAATATCCCGATCTCGCAGAATAATATTGACCTTGTTCTGAAAGGCCCGCGTGTCCTCGGGCGTGTACTGTACCCAGGTGAATCTCTTCATGTCCTCAGCACTGTATTGACACGTCTCCAAGTGAGACTTCACGATATTCTGAGTCATTCGCTCTGCAAAACAAACAAACATTAAAATCAACACTGTAAAGGTCTTAGGCCAGCATTAAGATACACATTTTTTTTTTAAATAAACAACTATAATGTCACTTAACAAACACAACAAAAACTAAAAAGTGATTTATGGAGTTTTTCAATGTTTTTGTAGTTGGTATACTACGGTACTTCCTGGGTCATGTCATAAAAGACAATTAACAACTACGGTGTCACTTATTAGAGGCTTGCATAAAGTCAAATAAACACAAAACGAGAGATTTAAAGAACTTTTTAAATGGTTTTGTATTAGCATACTACTTCCTGGTTCATGAACAGATGGGTGATAACATTATGATTCTGGTGGGTAAACATATCCAGTCTCTCTTTAAAATGACAATTAACAACTACAATGTCACTTATAAAAACAACAAAAACAAAACAAAGTGATTGCAAAGGTTTTTCAGTGTTTTTGTAGTTGGAATACTACTTCCTGGTTCATGAAAAGATGGGTAATAACATTATGATTCTGGTGTGCAGACTTATTCAGTCCCTCTTCAAAACAATTAACAACTACAATGTCACTTATTAGAGGCTTGCATAAAGTCAAACAAAAACAAAACGAGAGATTTAAAGAACTTTTTAAATGGTTTTGTATTAGCATACTACTTCCTGGTTCATGAACAGAAGGGTATACATTATGATTCTGGTGTGAAGACTTATCCAGTCTCTCTTCAAAATGACAACAACTACAATGTCACTTATAAGGGGTTGCACAAAACCCAACAGAACAAAAACAAAATGGTTTTACAAAGGTTTTTCAACGTTTTTGTAGTTAGAATACTACTTCCTGGTTCATGAACAGATGGGTAATACCATTATGATTCTGGTGTGTACACTTATCCAGTCCCTCTTCAAAACAATTAACAACTACAATGTCACTTATTAACGGCTTGCATAAAGTCAAACAAAAACAAAACAAAGTGATTTCAAAGGTTTGTCAATGTTTTTGTAGATGGAATACTACTTCCTGGTTCATGAACAGATGGGTAAAAATATTATGATTCTGGTGGATAAACTTATCCAGTCTCTCTTCAAAATGACAATTAACAACTACACTGTCACTTACTAACGGCTTGCATAAAGTCAAACAAAAACAAAACTAGTGATTTAAAGAACTTTTTAAATGTTTTGTATTAGCATACTACTTCCTGGTTCATGAACAGATGGGTGATAACATTATGATTCTGGTGGATAAACATATCCAGTCTCTCTTTAAAATGACAATTAACAACTACACTGTCACTTATTAACGGCTTGCATAAAGTCAAACAAAAACAAAACGAGACATTTCCATAACTTTTTTAATGTTTTTGTATTAGCATACCACTGCCTGGTTCATGAACAAATGGGTGATAACATTATGATTCTGGTGGGTAAACATATCCAGTCTCTCTTTAAAATGACAATTATCAACTACAATGTCACTTATAAAAACAACAAAAACAAAACAAAGTGATTGCAAAGGTTTTTCAATGTTTTTGTAGTTTAAATACCTCTTTCTGGTTCATGAACAGATGGGTAATACCATTATGATTCTGGTGTGTAGACTTATCCAGTCCCTCTTCAAAACAATTAACAACTACAATGTCACTTATTAACGGCTTGCATAAATTAAAACAAAAACAAAACAAAGTGATTTCAAAGGTTTGTCAATGTTTTTGTAGTTGGAATACTACTTCCTGGTTCATGAACAGAAGGGTAAAAATATAATGATTCTGGTGGATAAACTTATCCAGTCCCTCTTCAAAACAATTAACAACTACAATGTCACTTAATAACGGCTTGCATAAAGTCAAACAAAAACAAAACGAGTGATTTAAAGAACTTTTAAATGGTTTTGTATTAGCATACTACTTCCTGGTTCATGAACAGATGGGTAATACCATTATGGTTCTGGTGGGTAAACACATCCAGTCTCTCTTTAAAATGACAATTAACAACTACAATGTCACTTATAAACACAACAAAAACAAAACAAAGTGATTGCAAAGGTTTTTCAATGTTTTTTGTTTTTGTAGTTGGAATACTACTTCCTGGTTCATGAACAGAAGGGTAAAAATATTATGATTCTGGTGGATAAACTTATGCAGTCTCTCTTTAAAATGACAGTTAACAACTACAATGTCACTTACTAACGGCTTGCATAAAGTCAAACAAAAACAAAACGAGTGATTTAAAGAACTTTTCAAATGTTTTTGTATTAGCATACTACTTCCTGGTTCATGAACAGATTGGGGATAACATTATGATTCTGGTGGGTAAACATATCCAGTCTCTCTTTAAAATGACAATTAACAACTACAATGTCACTTATAAAAACAACAAAAACAAAACAAAGTGATTGCAAAGGTTTTTCAATGTTTTTGTAGTTGAAATACCTCTTTCTGGTTCATGAACAGATGGGTAATACCATTATGATTCTGGTGTGTAGACTTA
Source organism: Entelurus aequoreus (assembly GCF_033978785.1). Lineage (NCBI taxonomy): Eukaryota > Metazoa > Chordata > Actinopteri > Syngnathiformes > Syngnathidae > Entelurus > Entelurus aequoreus. Next base: position 11,254,250 of record NC_084746.1, on the reverse strand, counting down.
TCCAGTCCCTCTTCAAAACAATTAACAACTACAATGTCACTTATTAGAGGCTTGCATAAAGTCAAACAAAAACAAAACGAGAGATTTAAAGAACTTTTTAAATGGTTTTGTATTAGCATACTACTTCCTGGTTCATGAACAGAAGGGTAGTAACATTATGATTCTGGTGTAAAGACTTATCCAGTCTCTCTTCAAAATGACAATTAACAACTACAATGTCACTTATAAGGGGTTGCACAAAACCCAACACAACAAAAACAAAATGGTTTTACAAAGGTTTTTCCATGTTTTTGTAGTTAGAATACTACTTCCTGGTTCATGAACAGATGGGTAATACCATTATGATTCTGGTGTGTACACTTATCCAGTCCCTCTTCAAAACAATTAACAACTACAATGTCACTTATTAACGGCTTGCATAAAGTCAAACAAAAACAAAACAAAGTGATTTCAAAGGTTTGTCAATGTTTTTGTAGATGGAATACTACTTCCTGGTTCATGAACAGATGGGTAAAAATATTATGATTCTGGTGGATAAACTTATCCAGTCCCTCTTCAAAACAATGAACAACTACAATGTCACTTAATAACGGCTTGCATAAAGTCAAACAAAAACAAAACGAGTGATTTAAAGAACTTTTAAATGGTTTTGTATTAGCATACTACTTCCTGGTTCATGAACAGATGGGTAATACCATTATGGTTCTGGTGGGTAAACACATCCAGTCTCTCTTTAAAATGACAATTAACAACTACAATGTCACTTATAAACACAACAAAAACAAAACAAAGTGATTGCAAAGGTTTTTCAATGTTTTTTGTTTTTGTAGTTGGAATACTACTTCCTGGTTCATGAACAGAAGGGTAAAAATATTATGATTCTGGTGGATAAACTTATGCAGTCTCTCTTTAAAATGACAGTTAACAACTACAATGTCACTTACTAACGGCTTGCATAAAGTCAAACAAAAACAAAACGAGTGATTTAAAGAACTTTTTAAATGTTTTTGTATTAGCATACTACTTCCTGGTTCATGAACAGATTGGTGATAACATTATGATTCTGGTGGGTAAACATATCCAGTCTCTCTTTAAAATGACAATTAACAACTACAATGTCACTTATAAAAACAACAAAAACAAAACAAAGTGATTGCAAAGGTTTTTCAATGTTTTTGTAGTTGAAATACCTCTTTCTGGTTCATGAACAGATGGGTAATACCATTATGATTCTGGTGTGTAGACTTATCCAGTCCCTCTTCAAAACAATTAACAACTACAATGTCACTTATTAGAGGCTTGCATAAAGTCAAACAAAAACAAAACGAGAGATTTAAAGAACTTTTTAAATGGTTTTGTATTAGCATACTACTTCCTGGTTCATGAACAGAAGGGTAATAACATTATGATTCTGGTGTAAAGACTTATCCAGTCTCTCTTCAAAATGACACTTAACAACTACAATGTCACTTATAAGGGGTTGCACAAAACCCAACACAACAAAAACAAAATGGTTTTACAAAGGTTTTTCAATGTTTTTGTAGTTAGAATACTACTTCCTGGTTCATGAACAGATGGGTATTACCACTATGATTCTGGTGTGTAGACTTATCCAGTCCCTCTTCAAAACAATTAACAACTACAATGTCACGTATTAACGGCTTGCATAAATTAAAACAAAAACAAAACAAAGTGATTTCAAAGGTTTGTCAATGTTTTTGTAGTTGGAATACTACTTCCTGGTTCATGAACAGAAGGGTAAAAATATAATGATTCTGGTGGATAAAATTATCCAGTCCCTCTTCAAAACAATTAACAACTACAATGTCACTTAATAACGGCTTGCAAAAAGTCAAACAAAAACAAAACGAGTGATTTAAAGAACTTTTAAATGGTTTTGTATTAGCATACTACTTCCTGGTTCATGAACAGATGGGTAATACCATTATGATTCTGGTGGGTAAACATATCCAGTCTCTCTTTAAAATGACAATTAACAACTACAATGTCACTTATAAACACAACAAAAACAAAACAAAGTGATTGCAAAGGTTTTTCAATGTTTTTTGTTTTTGTAGTTGGAATACCACTTCTTGGTTCATGAACAGATGGGTAAAAATATTATGATTCTGGTGGATAAACTTATCCAGTCTCTCTTTAAAATGACAATTAACAACTACAATGTCACTTATTATTGGCTTGCATAAAGTCAAACAAAACGAGAGATTTAAAGAACTTTTTAAATGTTTTTGTATTAGCATACTACTTCCTGGTTCATGAAAAGATGAGTGATAACATTATGATTCTGGTCGGTAAACATATCCAGTCTCTCTTTAAAATTACAATCAACAACTACAATGTCACTTGCACAAAACCAGACACAACAAAAACAAAACAAAGTGACTACAAAGGTTCTTCAATGTTTTTGTAGTTCGCATACTACTTCCTGGTTCATGAACAGATGGGGGATGTTGTTATTCTTCAAAATTTAACCCAGTGGTGGCTTAAGACTTTTGTAAATAAGATATAATACAAATGTGACCTGAATGTTGTCCCATGGCAACAATATTTACTCTCACAATTCATTAAATATAGTAAGAGGTGTTTCAATATTTTCACTGTCATGTAATGTTGATTGATGTTTATTATTTATTCGAATCATGTAAAAACAACTTCACGAGGACTTAAATGCATTTGTCGTGTAGCGCACAGATTTTGGACTTTGCTTTTTTGTTGGTTTTCGCTTTTCTTTTTCAGTTCACCGGATTGACGTCAAACTACTTAATCCACCTAAAAGGAGTTTCAGTGCTGTAAGTCATGCATGTAGCGACATGAATTGCATTCGAGTAATTAAGGTCAGCGGGGGGGGGGGAGAAGAAGCCTCCTGTGAAACTCGCTATGCAGTGTCAAATTCTGCACGTACGTCGTCATGCTGAGTCAAGTTCAAATTGGAAAAAACGGAGCATGTCTTTGTGTCAAGGGAGCCTTTGAATGACTGTATTCTAACCAGGGTTTTACAACATGGTCACTACTCACCGAGGTCTGATATTGAGCAGTCGTCCGGCAGCTGGTCCAGCAGCGTGTCCCCAAGTAGTGGATGTGTGTGCAGCAGCTGGATGCCACTGTCTGGCCCATCCAACATTGTCTGCTGCGGAGAATTCTGATTGGACGGCGATGAGGACGAGGAGGAAGCGGACGACGAGTTGGAGGTGTTCCCCTTGCTGTTCCCTCCGCTCCCGCCCAGTAGCTCCAGGCTGCAGTACTCGCTGGCCTCCTCGGGGGTCAGCGGCAGATCAAACAGATCTGGCAGCGCTGCGATGTCGTCAAGGTCGCTGAGGGTGGAGGTGGAGCCCCCGCTGCTGTAGGAGCGGCTCAGACCTTCCTCGCCGTCCTCGCCGCCACCGCCGTCCTCGCTGGGTAAGAACGGGGTGGTGGGGCCCCCACCTCCAGAGCCCAGGCACTCCTGGGACTTCTGGTGTTTTTGCACCTCAGCATAGAGGCTATCACGCTGCTTTTTGGACATACGGCCAAACTTTACCGCTGTTAGGGGAAAAGACGGAGAATAGGACTTTACCAAGGATCCATTTTAGACAGAGAACCCAAAAATTGTTTGGTGGGGTCAAGGTCGGAGTGAATATGTGTCTTTTGTGTAACGATTGATCGATTTACAGTGGTGGTCAAAAGTTTACATACACTTGTAAAGAACATCATGTCATGGCTGTCTTGAGTTTCCAATCATTTCTACAACTCTTATTTTTTTGTGATATATCCTGATTCATTTCAAATGTCATACAATTCCTCAACACACCATGATACAAATACGGCTGACTCCTGTCCAAGATTCATATCTGCTGATGATATTTTTCACATTTTGCCCACCAGCTTGCCTGACATTACTACTTTTAGTGTACAATGTCAATAAGTAAATGGTACTCTAAGTCGTAACCTTGCAATTCAAGCTTTATTTTGCTTTACCTGTGAAATATTCTTTGCATTTGATTTACTTTGTAGTAAAAAAACAGACTTGTGTTCAATCTGTCATCTTAACGAGGCAGCTTCAGGCTGAGAGGAGCTCCAGAAAAATGTCCCTCATATACAGTCGTGGTCAAAAGTGTACCGTATTTTTTGGAGTATAAGTCGCACCGGCCGAAAATGCATAATAAAGAAGGAAAAAAACACATAAGTCGCACTGGAGTATAAGTCACATTTTTTGGGGAAATGTATTTGATAAAACCCAACACCAAGAAGACATTTGAAAGGCAATTTAAAATAAATAAAGAATAGTGAACAACAGGCTGAATAAGTGTATGTTATATGAGGCATAAATAACCAACTGAGAACGTGCCTGGTATGTTAACGTAACATATTATGGTAAGAGTCATTCAAATAACTATAACATATAGAACATGCTATACGTTTACCAAACAATCTGTCACTCCTGATCGCTAAATCCCGTGAAATCTTATACGTCTAGTCTCTTACGTGAATGAGATAAATAATATTATTTGATATTTTACAGTAATGTGTTAATAATTTCACACATACACAACCGTTCAAAAGTTTGGGGTCACCCAAACAATTTTGTGGAATAGCCTTCATTTCTAAGAACAAGAATAGACTGTCGAGTTTCAGATGAAAGTTCTCTTTTTCTGGCCATTTTGAGCGTTTAATTGACCCCACAAATGTGATGCTCCAGAAACTCAATCTGCTCAAAGGAAGGTCAGTTTTGTAGCTTCTGTAACGAGCTAAACTGTTTTCAGATGTGTGAACATGATTGCACAAGGGTTTTCTAATCATCAATTAGCCCTCTGAGCCAATGAGCAAACACATTGTACCATTAGAACACTGGAGTGATAGTTGCTGGAAATGGGCCTCTATACACCTATGTAGATATTGCACCAAAAACCATACATTTGCAGCTAGAATAGTCATTTACCACATTAGCAATGTATAGAGTGTATTTTTTTTAAAGTTAATACTAGTTTAAAGTTATCTTCATTGAAAAGTACAGTGCTTTTTCTTCAAAAATAAGGACATTTCAATGTGACCCCAAACTTTTGAACGGTAGTGTAAGTCGCTCCTGAGTATAAGTCGCACCCCCGGCCAAACTATGAAAAAAACTGCGACTTATAGTCAGAAAAATACGGTACATACACTTGTAAAGAATATAATGTCATGGCTGTCTTGAGTTTCCAATAATTTCCACAACTCTTATTTTTTTGTGATGTAGTGATAGGAGCACATACTTGTTGGTCACAAAATACATTCATGAAGTTTGCTTCTTTTATGAATTTATTATGGGTCTACTGAAAATGTGAGCAAATGTGCTGGGTCAAAAGTATACATACAGCAATGTTAATATTTGCTTACATGTCCCTTGGCAAGCTTCACTGCAATAAGGCACTTTTGGTAGCCATCCACAAGCTTCTGCTTGAATTTTTGACCACTCCTCTTGACAAAATTGGTGCAGTTCAGCTAAATGTGTTGGTAACATCATGCAGTGTTTCCCACACATTCATTTATTTGTGGCGGCCCGCCACGAAAGAATTACGTCCGCCACAAATAAAAAAAATAATAACAATTTTTTTTTTTTTTTTTTTTTTGTCCTGTCCAGCTTCTCAGGCAAATCATATAGTTGATGTAGATGCCCATATAGGCTGTTCAGATTTACTTTACAAAAGAGAAGTGTAGGATACTTCTCTTGTTGCCTTATTTGTATTTGACCACTACTGTTTTCTGTTTATTTGTTACTGACTGTGGCAGGACACCTCTGCCTCTGTTTCACTTTATGTTGCTGGTAAATCATATGGTTGTAGTAGTAGGCTAAAGTTAAATTATTTAGTATGCACTAATTAAAGGGGCAGAGCTTTAAGAGACATTTTAGCTTTTATATTTTATAAGATATATTTTTTGTAAGAACCACAATTAATAAATATATTTCAGTGAATAACTTATTGTTCAAATCTGTATATAAATATGTACATAAAGTGTTGTAATTATATTGTAAAATGGATGGATGGATGGATGGATGGACGTTTAAAACAAAACTGTTATTAATTAGTAAGTATACATTTTTTGAGCCTTTTTAGAGAAAATCATATCATTGTAGTAAATTATGAAAAATACTCGATGATGTCATGGTGACCACGCCCCCAGCCACGCCCCCACCGCCACAGGTATCTTGGCAGTTTATGGGAAACACTGACATCTTTTGTCTTACTTTTAGATCTCTCTTGGCGATGCTATGGTTGCGTTGTAAGGGTTGGTCTCCTTACGCTTTAGTAGAACTTGGCCAAATACTATTCTGTCTCAGTGGTCCTTTTTACTCAACAAATATGTCATCCAAAAGAACTTGGGAGTGACCAGTGTGTTTTATTCCCTGAGAGGAACAGTATCCAGTTGACCTAATGACAGTCTGTACACTGTATTTGTTTTCTCCATGCAGCACCAAAAAAAGATAGGCATCCTCCAACAGCTGATGTTGAACATTAACGCCGAGGGCTTCAAATTCTCACGGTATCAGCTTCAATTTCGAGGAATGCATGACTCGGCCGCAGAGCAGAGCACACCTTCCCTTATGTAAGCTTCAGCAGGACCCCTCACAGATGTGTTACATTCTCAGTACGCCACACAGTGTAACCATTATAAGGTTATATAGGAAGTGTGTGTTTACCATCTCGGCTCATGCCCAAAGCAAGACACTTCTGCAGACGACAGTGCTGACAGCGGTTGCGGTTGGTTCGGTCGATCAAGCAGTTCCTCTGGCGGGAACAAGAATACATGGCGTTGTTCTGCTGGCTGCGGCGGAAGAAACCCTAAAGAGGTGCATAAACACATGACAAATGAGTGCACATGTATTTGACATACAACAGGTGGCTTGAAATGTGATGAGGGTTCTTCTTTACCTTGCAGCCTTCACAGGTGATGACACCATAGTGGATCCCCGAGGACTTGTCCCCACAGATTTTACAGGGGATGACCTCGATCTGAGCTGCAGGACCAAAAGCAAGATTGATCAGGTCAGAAGAAAACTTCAGTCAAGTGGTGTTATCATATACTGTACTCCAAGGGTATTCAACAAACTGTTTTAGGGGCCACACTTCCAGAAAGCTAAGGATATATATATATATATATATATATATATATATATATATACATATATAGATAGTCAAGGTTTCTATGGTTTATCCGTTATACATTGCTCAATACCGGGGTAGAGCGGAATGTACGTTAAGTCATGAAAAAACACAGAGGCTGTATCATCCCTACAAGCCTGTTTCACAGGTTTCCCCTGACAGGGATTTTAGCAGGGAAACCTGCGAATATATATATATATATATATACACCGTATTTTTCAGACTATAAGTTGCAGTTTTTTTTCATAGTTTGGCCGGGGGTGCGACTTATACTCAGGAGCGACTTATGTGTGAAATGATTAACACATTAGCGTAAAAAATCAAATAATATTATTTATCTCATTCCCGTAAGAGACTAGACGTATAAGATTTCATGGGATTTAGCGATTAGGAGTGACAGATTGTTTGGTAAACATATAGCATGTTCTATATGTTATAGTTATTTGAATGACTCTTACCATAATATTGAATATTCTGAACAAGGTAATAGGAAAAACATCTGGGCCTACAAACCCACCAAGCCATTTTATCAATGAGGATAATAAGATGATAACAAATATGAATGAAGTGTCAAACGGATTCAATTCTTTTTTTGTGAATGTTGGACCCAAATTGGCAGAGAGTATTGGAGAACATAAAGATATACAGAGTGGATGGAGAGGGGGAAGCAAAGTGCTACAGTCCATGCTTCTAGGAGATGTTAGTGAAAATGAAATTGTATCGGTGGTAACAAAACTGAAAAATAAGACATCAACAGACAGTGATGGTATAGACATGATAATTGTAAAAAAGACTATTGACTGTGTCATCAAACCTCTTTGTTATATTTTTAATCTTTCTTTTCAAACAGGGACCTTTCCAAATAAAATGAAGGTAGCAAAGGTAATTCCACTCTTTAAAACAGGAGATAAACATAGATTCACTAATTACAGACCAGTGTCACTACTGTCACAATTTTCTAAAACAATTGAAAAAATATTTGTAAAAAAATTAGATAGTTTTATTGAAAAGAACATGCTGTTGAGTGAGAGCCAGTATGGATTCCGGACCAATAGATCCACTGCTTCAGCTGTAATGAATATAATTGAGGATATAGCAACAGCAACTGATAATAAGAAATACACTATAGGGGTATTTATCGATCTTAAAAAAGCATTTGATACTATAGATCATTCTATATTATTGTCCAAGTTGTATTCATTTGGTGTGAGAGGAGTAGTTTTAGACTGGCTAAGAAGTTATTTAGATAATAGACAAGAGTTTGTGGATTTTATGGGTAATACATCTGAACAAATGAGGATTGAATGTGGAATTCCACAAGGTTCGGTTTTGAGACCAAAATTGTTTATTTTATATATTAATGATATATGTGACGTATCAAAGTTATTGAAATTTGTATTATTTGCGGACGACACCAACTTTTATAGTTCGGGACACGACTTAAAAGCATTATCAAAAATTATTGAACAGGAAATGATTAAACTTAAGAGATGGTTTGATGCCAATAAATTATCATTAAATGTAGAAAAAACAAAGTTCATGATTTTTTGTAAGAGGAAAAGGGAGGAAATGATCAAATTGTCAATAAATGGAATAGATATTGAAAGGGTTTCTGAACTTAGATTTTTAGGAGTGATACTGGATGACGGTCTGACATGGAAATCTCATATTGCACATCTGCGGAAAAAGATGTCTAAGAGTATTTTTATATTAAATAAGGTAAAATATGTGTTAGATTATAGGGCAATGCGCATATTGTATTGTGCACTTATATTGCCATATATCAGCTACTGTGTGGAAGTGTGGGGGAACACATATAAGAGTAACATAAAGGCATTGTATCAACTACAGAAAAGAGCTATAAGGATTATTCATAAAGTAGATTACTTAGAACACACTAACATATTATTCATTAATTCAGGTTTATTGAAATTACAGGAGCTAGTAAAGTTA
>NC_084746.1:11147661-11242661 GCF_033978785.1 Entelurus aequoreus | reverse complement strand
CAGCGCATTTAATTCATTTTACCTCACTGAATACCACTGATTTTCACGCGTTTTTTTGTCATACGTGTAGCTATGATAACGGACACATGTTTTATTATTCATAGTTTGCTTAACAGTAATATAATATTCTTATACGCTATAAGTGACCAGACGTCCGAGATCAAAACTGGGAATATAATCCCAGAGAAGGGGGAAAAAACGGTAAGCTATTTTTAAATTGAAGAAACAATATGATTAGGTTATATATACATGCGTATATCCTACATAAACAATGTATGAATACATTAGATATCTATATATTTTAGGGACCTATAGACTGTATCTCTGTTGCTGCAGCAGCAGAGAGTTTATTCTGTCTTGACACTTTGTATTGATATTTTGTATTACATTCTTCCCTTAAATGATCATGTTTACAGTGATTGTTATGTATGTATTTTTTTATGTATGTCGCTTTGGATAAAAGCGTCTGCCAAATACTTAAACATATATAAACACCTGAAAGTCTTTATATCAGCTAAAACCACCAATCTGTTTCACTACATTCAGAATAAAACCAAATGCTGTTTTACCCAACAATGTTAGTATTTGAATATTGTTACTTGAAGACTTATTCCTGGTTACAATTATACTGTTAAGAAAGTATTGTCTTATATTTTGCCTAAAATGAGAATGCATCATAATCAGTGGCGGCTGGTGAATTTTGTTTTAGGTGGGGCTGAAAGTTTGTAAACCAAACCCCTGTAGGGGCGTCATCCTCCCCCAGAAGATTTATTTGTGATTTTCACATACAAATATTGAAGATCTTTGCTCCTTCTCAACTCTGTGGTAATATTATTTTCATAAAATACAACCAATAGTATGTTAATGTTTGTTTTTGCAAATGTGTTTCTGTAAAGGAATGAGTTAAATGTTTAAAATTGTGTAAACTATTAAAATTACTGTTAATAGTGCTATTATGAATTGCAATGTCAGCACTATTTTTTTTCTTGCAATTTCAAATGCACTTGTTTTAATAAATAAATACAGCGTTTTAAAAGCATACACAATCTGTGTAAAAATATTAGTCTGTGGTTAAAAGGACTTGAAAGGACTCGAAACTCAAAATGCAGGACTTGGGACTCGACTTGAGACTTTCCAGTCTTGACTTTGGACTTGACTCGGGACTTGCCTGTCTTGACTCGGGACTTGACTCGAGACTTGAGGGCAAAGACTTGAGACTTACTTGTGACTTGCAAAGCAATGACTTGGTCCCACCTCTGCTCTGAACTCATTTACAGGGTCACCTTTGACCTCCAACTGACAGGAAACACAGCGTCCAGGCTTCAACAAGTCTTAAAACTCAACTCCTGTAGTCTCTATAGAGCTAAAATGTTTATTCCTTGACAGTAAGTTAGGGCCCATTTTAACATGTACCCTGTGAAAACAAAATACGCAATTTTTTTCCTACGCTTTGAACCCTGCGGCTTATAAAACGGTGTAGCTATTTTATGGGTTTTTCTTTGTTTAGAATTCAACAAATAGTTTTTGTTAGACACTGAAAAGTTGTGTTTTTGTTTGAGCTACGGCGCCATCGTTTGGATGAGTTCGCTTACTGCAGGTGCTGGGGGCGAACGTCCACAGTATTCTTTTTGTTTAGTGCTTTGAACCGGAAGTACAAGTGCCGTTCCGTCTTCTAGTAGTCTATAGCGTTTCTACTCCTATGGATTCTTCATTCATCACTACAAGCAACATTTGTAAGTTTTACATTATAACTAAAACTATTCATACTTACTCAACCGTCCCGTCGTGTCAAGCTGGCGTCGTTAGCATTAGTTAATAATAGTGGTGTAACGGTACACACAAATTTCGGTTCGGTACGTACCTCGGTTTAGAGGTCACGGTTCGGTTCATTTTCGGTACAGTAAGAAAAGAACAAAATATACATTTTGGGGTTATTTATTTACCAAATTTGCAAAATCTTCCGGCAAAAATATTTTTCTTAGTGGAATATTTGATGTGAAGTAATGGGAACCTTGGATAGGTCAATAATTCATAATAACATTGATTTTGATTCAATATTATGTTTTGAGCAATGACAGTTTGAAAGAAAAAAAAAACAGCTTTGTTTTATTAGTCAACATTGCAACTTTTTCCAAATTACATTTAACCTTTAAGCTTTTTTATTTCACTTTTGTTATGTTTTTGTTTATTTGAATAGTATTTTCAGAATGTGCCGTGGGCCTTTAAAACATTAGCTGTGGGCCGCAAATGGCCTCCGGGGCACACTTTTGACACCCCTGCTATAGATAATAAAAAATTAAAATGTGATAAATCTATGGATAAAAAGCACAGCCTGGCGACGCATGCGCGTTTATCATAACTCTCTCTCGCTCTCTGTCTCTTCCTCTCCCTCACCAATGCTGCTGTGCGCACAATTTGTTTTGTTTTTAACCCCTTCTTAACCCTGAACGTACATTGAAAATACACGCAACCCTAACTCAAAATGCCGGACATTTGAGGAATTTAAGAAACTCCGCCCTAACATGTCCGGTGAAAAGAGGACGTATGGTCAGTCTATCCTAGCCCGTTAGCTGCTAGCATGCCGTGTGTTGTGCCTCAGTGTGCATTGTTTACACAACGTGCGTTACGCTACTTAATATGTCCATGTGGAAACTCGTTCGGTACACCTCCGAACCAAACCGGAACCCCCGTACCGAAACGGTTCAATGCAAATACACGTACCGTTACACCCCTAGTTAATACTCTAACACGTTCACGTTTGTGCCTGTGTTAGTATTATTAACTCACAATGGCATTCTGTACTGTTTGTTTCATAAACTCACCAAAATGTTGGCGTGGAGTTATGGAGTGTTTAGCTGAGCTAGCTTCCACAGTTAGTGGGTCCGTGACGATGACTTATGTTTTGTTTGATCAGCCGTTCTACTGTTGTATTACACGCAGTTTGGAGACAAATGAGGTATGTAACTATCCATCCATTTTCTACCGCTTATTCCCTTCGGGGTCGCGGGGGGCGCTGGAGCCTATCTCAGCTACAATCGGGCGGAAGGCGGGGTACACCCTGGACAAGTCACCACCTCATCACAGGGTATGTAACTAAACATTTTCTAAATATTTTTGGGTAAATAACTCCTTTCAGGATGTGTGTATGTATATATATATATAATATATATATATAATATAATCTGTGGCATATTGTCTAGTGCGGCTAATATGTGTAAAACAAAAATGTATTCTAAAATTTTGTGGGTGTGGCTTATGTACCAATGGCTCTATAGTCCAGAAAAAAACAGTTGTTAGAAAATGCACACTTTGCAGACAGTATAAAGCACACAAATTGTATCCATATCAAACCAATACCACAAGGGGTTAATGACTCAACTATATATTTTTTATCCAAACAGCATAACAACAGCAAGTCTCGCGCACGCATAGACGTTTCTTTGCTTTTGGTGTTCTCCAAAACGTTAACAACCAGGTTGTTATAATAAATGTAAAAAAGGATTATTATTTTACCAAATATTTGTGGCATTTTATGGACACTTTGGGAGTTTTGGAGTGGTAAACGAGCAGCGGCTTCACATGGTGACATATAGCGTTAGCACACACTAGCAGTGCCAGTCGATCCTTCATCAACTCGTGTCTTTGTTTTGAACTTTTCGAGCCACGCACGGCTCACCTTAAATTTCCTCCTCTGGACATCAACTTTTGTAATTTCATCATTTATGTATTTCATTTGATTTCTGATCTCCCCGTTTGATATAGTTTGTGGCCATCTGAATGTCAGGATTTTTCGCAAGCATCTGCCCTCAGATCTTCTCAACTTGGATTCCATTTTCTGTGTTGTTTTCCAAGTTTCTGCACTGTATGACAAAACGGATCCTACGCTGCTCCTGTACTAAGGTTGTACGGTATACCGGTATTAGTATAGTACCGCGATACTAATACTCATTGCTGGTTTACGAGCATGTTCGGCAGCGCACACACACGGAGTACTTACACGCAGACACAGTGTGTAGACAGAAAAGGGACAATGGACGCATTTTGGTGTAAAAAGTAAAGATAAAGGTGAAGTTATAAAACTGAAACACCCTCAGGAAGAGGTGCTTTAAGACATGGCTAGCTAGCTAGCGGCTAACATCCATCCGCAGTGTTTTAGCTACTTCTAAATCACTAATCCTGGCCTCCATGGCGACAAATAAAGTATGTTTCTTACAGTACCATTATCACTGCAGGACAAGGAATAGCTAAACATGCTTCACTACACACCGTAGCTCACCGGCGTCAAAATGTAAACAAACGCCATTGGTGGATCTACACCTAACATCCACTGTAATGTTACCAAGTGCAGGAGCGTATCTTGTCGATACTACTATGATTACATCGATATTTTTTGGCATCACATTTTCTTTAGTTTTTTATAATTTTATATTATGTTTATAAACTCAGAAAATATGTCCCAAGACTTTGAATATCCTGTAACTACTTGGTATCGGATCGATAAATGGTAAATGGGTTATACTTGTATAGCGCTTTTCTACCTTTTTTAAGGAACTCAAAGTGCTTTGACACTATTTCCACATTCACCCATTCACACACACATTCACACACTGATGGTGGGAGCTGCCATGCAAGGCGCTAACCACGACCCATCAGGAGCAAGGGTGAAGTGTCTTGCTCAAGGACACAACGGGCGTGACTAGGATGGTAAAAGGTGGGGATTGAACCAGGAACCCTCAGGTTGCTAGCACAGCCACTCTCCCAACTGCGCCACGCCGATACCCAAATTTGTGGTATCATCCAAAACTAATGCAAAGTATCAAAGAAGAGAAGAATAAGTGATTATTATATTTTAACAGAAGTGTAGATAGAACATGTTAAAAGAGAAAGTAAGCTGATATTACCAGTAAATGAACAAGTAGATTAATAATCAATTTTTACAGTTTGTCCCTCATAATGTGTACAAAATAATAGGTGTATAAATGACACAATATGTTACTGCAGACTAATTAGGAGTCTTTGTTTGTTTACTTACTACTAAAAGACAAGTTGTCTAGTATGTTCACTATTTTATTTAAGGAAAAACTTGCAATAGAAAACATATGTTTAATGTACCCCAAGATTTTTTGTTCAAATAAAGCCAATAATGACATTTTTTTGTGGTCCCCTTTTATTTAGAAAAGTATCGAAATACATTTTGGTACCGGTACCAAAATATTGGTATTGGGACAACCCTATCCTGTACAGTTTGGCTTTGGTATTTCTTGATCTACTCCTAGACTTCCACATGTTGTTTTAGTTGTTAAAACCTGCTTTTCCAATCCTAATGTTCATTTCTGTCAAGGGATTTCAGGTGCGCCTTATTGTCCGAAAAATACAGCAGTTTGTTTAAAAAATGACTGACGTTGGATACGGACATACTAAATAAGTGCTTAGAAACAGGAAGTTTAACCTTGCAGTTGAAGGAAAGTCCATGTCCCGCAGTGTGCACGGCACAAACTCATTTGCATGGAGAATACAACTTGCCTTGAAGTGTTTGTGTGCACCCTGCATGTGGCCCACAGGAGGGAACAGAGTGCACAAACAGATAGGGGATCACATGACTGTTGCACATTGACATGAACAAAGAGGCCTTCTCTCTGGGTAGATGAAAAACAGCCATATCATCATGAGATAGGGCCATGTTTTTACAATCTCTTAATGTTCCAACGTGCGGGAATTGGCTTATCTGGGGAGAGATTATTATGCTCTTGCAAGAGTAACAAACCACAGCTCTATTGCCTCCTCGGTTCTAAAGCTGTTGACGAAAATACTTCAACTGACTGAGGCAGCTGCAGGCATGCAATGGAAAAAAAAAACCCTTCACCCTCTCCCCCGCCTTCATCTCACGATTATATAACTCTCGTCTGTGAGCATTCCTCACAACCCTCGCTCCGCCGCCTCGCTCTAGCAACACCGACGGCCCGCCCTTCCCCGGGTTCTCACATCCCCACTGGCTGGGCGGTGAGGGCAGCTGGTCTGGCATTGGCTGAGTCAGCCATCGCTCGGGCGCTGTGGCCCATGTGGACGTTCTGTCCCACTGACACACTTTTCCCACCGCAAGGGGAGGGGGGGCCGCGATCATGGCGCTCCGCAGAGCAGTTTTAAGGTGGAGTTTGACAAAACGCTCGCGTTCCGTTTGGAAAACATTCCCTTAAGGCCCCCGGAGCTCGCATCAGAAAAATGGTGTTGCATAACAGTAACGTCGAGGTGGTAGCGACACTACGAGAAAAACTGCCCTTACCAGTTCAACGTCCTAGAAAGATAAATAATATTTTCTGAGTAATAAACCCCATATCATGGCTATAAATGTTCTCATTCATCCAGGTCATTGTAGTCTCAGGTCATTGTAGTCTCAGGGCATTGTAATCTCAGGGCATTGTAATCTCAGGGCATTGTAATCTCAAGGCATTCAATCATCACAACTGGATCGTTGGGTTTGTCTTAGAAGACGTTTCGCATCTCATCCGAGTAGACTTCAGTAGATTCAGTATGCCGAATAGATCTGCCCAATCTAAGTCTATGAGCATGAACTGATGAAGCCTAAACCAGATCTGACCAATCTAAGTCTAAGACTATATCTGACCAATTTAAGTGTATGATAATGAACCGATGAAGCCTACTGAGGTGTTGGCACCAGCCACTAGACCAGGTCTGACCAATCTAAGTCTAAGACTAGATCTGACCAATCTAAGTTTAAGAGTAGATGTTATCAATCTAAGTCTAAGACTATATGGCCAACCTAAGTCTAAGAGTAGATCTGACCATTCCAAGTCTATGAGTAGATCTGACCAATCTAAGTCTAAGACTAGATCTGACCAATCTAAATTTAAAAGTAGATCTGACCAATCTAAGTTTAAGACTATATCTGACCAATCTAACTCTAAGACTAGATCTGACCAATTTAAGTCTATGAGCATGAACTGATGAAGCCTACTGAGGTGTTGGCACCAGCCACTAGACCAGGTCTGACCAATCTAAGTCTAAGACTAGATCTGACCAATCTAAGTTTAAGACTATATCTGACCAATCTAAGTCTAAGACTATATCTGGCCAACTTAAGTCTAAGAGTAGATCTGACCAATGTAAGTCTATGTGTAGATCTGACCAATCTAACTCTAAGACTAGATCTGACCAATCTAAATTTAAAAGTAGATCTGACCAATCTAAGTTTAAGACTAGATCTGACCAATCTAAGGCTATGAGCATGAACTGATGAAGCCTACTGAGGTATTGGTGCCAGCCGCTAGACAAGATCTGACCAGTCTAAGACTAGATCTGACCAATCTAAGTCTAAGACTATATCTGGCAAATCTAAGTCTAAGACTAGATGTGACCAATCTAAGTCTAAGACTAGATCTGACCAATCTAAGTCTATGAGCATGAACTGATGAAGCCTACTGAGGTTTTGGCACCAGCCACTACACCAGATCTGACCAATCTAAGTCTACTCAGGTATTGACACCAGCCGCTAGACTAGATCTGACCAATCTAAGTCTAAGACTAGATCAGACCAATCTAAGTGTAAGAGTAGATCTGACCAATCTAAGTCTATGACTATATCTGGTCAAGACCAGTCTAAGAGTAGATCTGACCAATCTAAGTCTATGAGTAGATTTGACCAATCTAAGTCTATGAGTATATCTGACCAATCTAAGTCTAAGACTGTATCTGGCCAATCTAAGTCTAAGAGTAGATCTGACCAATCTAAGTCTAAGACTAGATGTGACCAATCTAATTCTAAGACTAGATGTGACCAATCTAAGTTTAAGAGTAGCTCTGACCAATCTAAATCTATGAGCATGAACTGATGAAGCCTACTAAGGTATTGGCACCAGCCGCTAGACTTCATGTGACATCTAAGTCTAAGACTTGATGTAACAATCCAAGTCTAAGACTAGATGTGACCAATCTAAGTCTAAGACTAGATCTGACCAACCTAAGTCTAAGAGTAGATCTGACCATTCTAAGTCTATGAGTAGATCTGACCAATCTAAATTTAAAAGTAGATCTGACCAATCTAAGTTTAAGACTATATCTGACCAATCTAAGTCTAAGAGTAGATATGACCAATCTAAGTTTAAGACTATATCTGACCAATCTAAGTCTAAGAGTAGATCTGACCAATCTAAGGCTATGAGCATGAACTGATTAAGCCTACTGAGGTATTGGTGCCAGCCGCTAGACAAGATCTGACCAGTCTAAGACTAGATCTGGAAAATCTAAGTCTAAGACTAGATGTGACCAATCTAAGTCTAAGACAATCTGGCCAATCTAAATCTAAGACTAGATGTGACCAATCTAAGTCTAAGACTAGATCTGACCAATTTAAGTCTATGAGCATGAACTGATGAAGCCTACTGAGGTGTTGGCACCAGCCACTACACCAGATCTGACCAATCTAAGTGTACTCGGGTATTGACACCAGCCGCTAGACTAGATCTGACCAATCTAAGTCTAAGACTAGATCAGACCAATCTAAGTGTAAGAGTAGATCTGACCAATCTAAGTCTATGACTATATCTGATCAACCTAAGTCTAAGAGTAGATCTGACCAATCGAAGTCTATGAGTAGATCTGACCAATCTAAATTTAAGAGTAGATCTGACCAATCTAAGTCTAAGACTGTATGTGGCCAATCTAAGTCTAAGAGTAGATCTGACCAATCTAAGTCTAAGACTAGATATGACCAATCTAATTCTAAGACTAGATGTGACCAATCTAAGTCTAAGAGTAGCTCTGACCAATCTACGTCTATGAGCATGAACTGATGAAGCCTACTAAGGTATTGGCACCAGCCACTAGACTCCATGTGACATCTAAGTCTAAGACTAGATGTGACCAATCTAAGTCTAAGACTAGATGTAACAATGTAAGTCTAAGACTAGATGTAACAATCCAAGTCCAAGACTAGATGTGACCAATCTAAGGGGGATCGAGAAAGTTTACGTTCACGCCGTGATCCCTGCAAGTAACCGCGCTGCTCTACTCCATGGCAGCGCGGCGAAACAAAAAACTTTCAACTCGGGTACCCTCCCGTTCTGGCGTCCAGGGGCAGTCTGGGCGGAGATCTGGTAGCAACACTGCTGCCGGTCTCCAACCAAGAATACTGCAACTGAACGTTGAAGGGCTCACAGATGCCAAAACATCCGTCATCGAGCACATGGCCCACACCACCCAAGCCATGGTCATCCTCCTTCAGGAAACCCACCGCCCAACAGCGGACAAGCTAGCGATCACCAACTTCACGCTAGCTGGGTCAATCCTGAGCAAGAAGCATGGCCTTGCCACGTTTGTCCACAACGATCTGAGCTGGACCCTCGCCGATCGATCACCAGACAACTCCGAGATCGAGTGGCTGCGAGTGGACGTTGGCGACATCAAAATTGTCAACGTCTACAAACCACCACCCTCACAACTCACGCCAGTGTCACTGCCAGTGCTTGAACCACCGTGTGTATATGCTGGTGATTTCAACTGCCGGCATACACGGTGGGGATACAGTACCACCTCACCGAGCGGGGAAACTCTTTCTGACTGGGCAGAGCGCAACTCGCTCAACCTTCTCTACAACCCGAAGGGCCCAGCCAGCTTTCACTCCGCTCGGCATAACGCTGACACGAACCCTGACCTGGCTTTCGTGAGTGTCGGTGTGGACACCCAGCTCCCCGACAGACGTGTTCTAGGAATGTTCCCCAGGTCGCAACACCGACCGTCGCTGATATCGGTGCCCGACCTCGTGACAACAGTTCCGAGCGGACCGATGAAGCGATGGAACTTCCGGAAGGCCAATTGGAAACTCTATCGCCTCCATACCAACAAGTCCACACGGTGTCTCCCACCACCAGACACACCCAACGTGGACGAGGCATACCAGGACTTCTGTAGGGCACTAACATCTGCGGCCAAAAAAGCCATCCCACGCGGCCGGCGTAAGAACTACAAACCATGCTGGGATGGCGAGTGCGAGACCCTCTACAGCGCCTTCCTCCGGGCTCCCTATGGCCCGGAGGCTAACAATTCAGCCACTGCCCTTCTTTCCACTCTTGGAAGGAAGAGGCACCAGCGCTGGAAAGAGGCAGTCCACTCCATCGACTTCTCGCACACTAGCCGTATCGCGTGGAGCACTTTGAACAACTTGACTGGTAGGTCTGAGCGCGCACCCCGAACATGCCCCGTTACCGCAAATGCTATTGCAGCACAGGTTGTGAAAAACGGGGCATATACCGGGATAAATCGAGATTTTTCCCGGGCGGTGCGCCAGGAAACTGCAGACCTCTGGAGGACAACAACATCTAGCGAGTGTAACATCTCCGGTGAGTTTTCACCGGAGGAGTTCACAGCTGCCCTCCAGTATACCAAACCAGGCAAGTCTGCTGGGCCTGACAACATCTGCCCAGAACTCGTGCTCCACGCTGCCCCTGCAATGAAGTCCTGGCTGAGAGTTTTCCTGTCTTCTTGCCTGCGCCAACTCCGGATCCCCAGGATTTGGAGAAGGGCCACTGTTGTCGCTATCCCCAAGCCGAACAAGCCAAAGGATGACGTAACGAGCTACAGACCAATCTCGTTGCTCTGCGTCCCCTTTAAAGTCCTCGAGCGCCTGATTCACGCCCGTGTCGAGCCCATCATAGACCCCCACCTCCCCCGGGAGCAGGCGGGTTTTCGACGTGGGAAGTCCACGGTGGATCAGGTCGCCCTCCTTACCCAGGACATCGAGGACTGCTTTGAGGCGAAAAAGAAGGCCGGTGCCGTCTTCATAGACCTGACTGCTGCCTATGACACAGTCTGGCACCGCGGCCTCACCTGCAAACTTCTCCGCCTGCTTCCAGACAGGCACATGGTCAAAATGATCATGGAGCTTGTCTGGAACCGCAGCTTTACTCTCACCACCAGTAACGGAGACAAAAGCAGGTTGCGGCGCCTGAAAAATGGCGTCCCCCAGGGATCTGTCCTGGCTCCCCTCCTGTATAACATCTATACATACGACCTGCCTGCCACAGTCTCACGGAGGTTCGCATACGCAGACGATCTCGCGCTGCTGCACTCCGACAGGGACTGGCAGGCCTTGGAGGGAACTCTAAGCCAGGACATGGAGACTTTAGTGGCTTACCTCCATAACTGGAGATTGAAGCTCAGCGAATCCAAGACGGTGACACAAGCTTTCCACCTATACAATTGGGAAGCGGATCGTGAGATCAGGTTCGAGGTGCGGAAGCCGGATGGGGCTTCCCTTACCCTATGCCGGCCTCGTCCTACACCTGAAGACCCTCGTCCTGACCCTAAATACCTTGGGGTCACCCTGGACAGGTCGCTCACTTTCCGTAAACACCTCTTGGCAACACGCAAGAAACTCAACACCCGCGTCTCACTGCTGAGACGGTTGGTCGGGTCCGGTTGGGGTGCCGGGGCAAGAACTCTGCGAACAGCAGCACTTGCCCTGGTCTACTCAACTGCTGAGTACTGCGCACCTGTCTGGGCGCGCAGTGCTCACTCTAAACAACTTGATGTCCCGATCAACGAAGCCTTGCGTGTTATCACTGGATGCCTGCGCCCCACCCCTGTGGAGCTACTGCCCATCTTAGCAGGCATCCAACCCGCTGAGCTTCGTCGCCAAGGTGCTGTAGCAACTCTGGCGGGCCGGGCAAACATGGATGAGAACCACCTGCTCCATGAAAGGCTCACACTCTCCTCAGAGCCAACGCCCCGCCTCCCCTCCAGAGACCCACTGGTACCAGCCGCCCTGAAGCTCCTGCAGCAATGCAGTGACAACAACATCAGGGCGGCTCACTGGGCGAATCACAAATGGAGCACGGACCTGGAGCATACCATCTCCTCCAGACTCCGTGACTTCATACCTGACACCGGCTCAATACCAGGCCTCTCACTACCACGA
Source organism: Entelurus aequoreus (assembly GCF_033978785.1). NCBI lineage: Eukaryota > Metazoa > Chordata > Actinopteri > Syngnathiformes > Syngnathidae > Entelurus > Entelurus aequoreus. Next base: position 11,230,732 of record NC_084746.1, on the reverse strand, counting down.
GTGGCCTGGGTGAGGCTTAACCGCCTCCGAACTGGTGTCGGTCGCTTTCGCTCAAACATGTTCCAGTGGGGCTTAGCACCTAACGCGACGTGTGAGTGTGGCGCGGAGGAGCAGACTGCCGACCACGTGATCCTGCGTTGCCCGATTTATCGTGCTCCTAATGGTTTGCGTGGCCTGGCGGACCTGGATGACTGCTCGGTGACCTGGCTCACTTCTGTGTGTCCTGACATATGAACGGGAGGGCCCCCCGGGCCTGGGGTGGTAAAAGGCATAGACCCTCGGCCTCAGGTCCGGGTGCCGGAAAACAGCTGCCCATACGATGAAGAAGACCAATCTAAGTCTAAGACTAGATGTAACGATCTAAGTCTGAGACTAGATGTGACCAGTCGAAGACTAAATGTGACTAAGTCTACTCAGATGAGAGGTGAAACATCTTCTAAGACAAACCAAACAGTCCAGTTGTGATGATTGAATGTCCTGAGAAAACAACACACGATGTTTATTACAGACATGACTTTTAGTATGACCATTCTACTCTACTGTACTGTACTCTACTGTACTGTAACATACGCAGTAGGAAAAGAATGCCAGCCCTCTCCCCAATCTTTGACATTCAGCTTCAGTGCAGCCACGTCTATTCTTGTCCAGTGTTAAGTGCCACGAATACAACCGATAGCCCGCCACCTGTAGTCCATGTTACAACTGCACATACATGTCTCCATGCATGTTACAACTGCACTTACATGTCTCCATGCATGTTACAACTGCACTTACATGTCTCCATGCATGTTACAACTGCACATACATGTCTCCATGCATGTTACAACTGCACATACAGTGGGGCAAAAAAGTATTTAGTCAGCCACCCATTGACAATCAATGGGTGGCTGACTAAATACTTTTTTGCCCCACTGTACATGTCTCCATGCATGTTACAACTGCACATACATGTCTCCATGCATGTTACAACTGCACATACATGTCTCCATGCATGTAACAACTGCACATACATGTCTCCATGCATGTTACAACAGCACATACATGTCTCCATGCATGTTACAACTGCACACACATGTCTCCATGCATGTTACAACTGCACTTACATGTCTCCATGCATGTTACAACTGCACACACATGTCTCCATGCATGTTACAACTGCACTTACATGTCTCCATGCATGTTACAACTGCACATACATGTCTCCATGCATGTTACAACTGCACATACATGTCTCCATGACTGAACTGAATGGAGAACATAACCCAAAATGGAACCTGGAGGAACACTAACAGTACAACTAAACAAGATTACTGACTGCATCTGAAGTAAACAAGCTTAGTTACATAAATCGCATTATGGAAAAAATGTGTAACTGCAAAAAAAGAGGACTTGAACTTTTTTTTTTTTTTAGAACTTTGCCTCTCGTTCACAATCATTATGAGAGACAAGAACACACACGTCATTTAAAAAAAAAAAAAAACGCTTGGAAGATGGTCATACACTGTTGTAGCCTTCAAACCCTCCATCAATGTTTTATTTACACACTGCAAGTATATATATAATGTAGTAACAGACACCATCATAACAATATGTAATATGTACAGTATACACACTGCAAGTATATATATAATGTAGTAACAGACAACATCATAACAATATGTAATAAGTACAATATACACACTGCAAGTATATATATAATGTAGTAACAGACACCATCATAACAATATGTAATATGTACAATATACCCACTGCAAGTATATATATAATGTAGTAACAGACACCTTCATAACAATATGTAATATGTACAATATACACACTACAAGTATATATATAATGTAGTAACAGACACCTTCATAACAATATGTAATATGTACAATATACACACTGCAAGTATATATATAATGTAGTAACAGACACCTTCATAACAATATGTAATATGTACAATATTTACCGTATTTTGGTCATTTTATGCATAGCTGGAACTAATTCTTCTGCGCATATATTTCCGTTTCCCTAGCAGCGCACTTCCAACTTCCTGCAACAAATGTGTTCCTACTCCCGGAATCAAACGCGAGTGTGTTTTCTAATCATGGCAGACTTGGTAACAGACAACGAAGACGACTACTTTTGGACAAACGAGGATTCACAACCTTATCTTTTTGAAGCTGAATATACTGGAGATGAACTGCTGCTTATAGACGGCAGCACGAAGAAGAGGCTGAAATGTTGGAGCAGACGGAAGCGACATGGTCACGCTGCAAATCTGGAACTTTTGAGCCAAGCTATGCCGAATTAATGGATTGTTTACCCAAAATCAACTGGAAACGTCCCCGGCCAGCTGGACCAAACAGACAACTGTTCGAGTGAGTCACTTTAATATTGATCATGATACATGAAGCACATCACCGTACACTACAGTACATACTGTCTGGCTAGCTGTGTACAAACAAAACATGAAATAATACTTTACAGATACTGTAATATGATTGTTAATGTTTGTCACTCAGTACAGATTGGTGTTCTATCACAGTGTTGTGTATTACACACTCAAACGCGTTTTGTGTTAGCTTATCTCTTGCCGTAGTTAGCTTAAAAATAGTTCCTCTTACAATAACAATGTTGCTACAGTTTGTTATTATACAGGTTACACAACGTAAATGAAGTATTGTTGACAGTTTTTGAATGCATTTTTAATGTGATTTAGAGGTACAACTGATTGCTACCATTAGCTGCATTGCTAGCCACCAAGAAAAAAAATGTTTTGGACTTTGCTAGCAAAGTTAAAATGTCAATGAAAGTTCTGCTGATGTTACAGTGGTCCAAGTTCCTCCAAAACAGGAGCACTTTGCAAAAATGTTTGACTCCCAAGTTTTGAACTGAACTGCAGCTTCAGTGAAACAGCCCTGCCCTACAGAATGTTGACTTCCATTTCTGGAAGACTAACAAAAGCGACCCTAAATATTACAGTTTATCTGAGTCAGAGCGTTAGTAAGAGATCTATCGCATTCCAACCGATTAGGGTTGTACGATATACCAGTACTAGTATAGTACCGCGATACTAATGAATCATATTCGGTACTATAACGCCTCTAAAAAGTACCGGTCCCCGCCCCTTGTGACATTGCTGGTTTTACGAGCAGACGAGCATGTTCGGCAGTGCACACACACAGAGTACTTACAAGCAGACACAGTGTGTAGACAGAAAAGGGAGAACGGACGCATTTTGGTGTAAAAAGTAAAGATAATGGTGAAGTTATAACACTGAAACACCCTCAGGAAGAGGTGCTTTAAGACATGGCTAGCTAGTTAGCAGCTAACATCCATCCGCAGTGTTTTAGCTACTTCTAAATCACGAATCCTGGCCTCCATGGCGACAAATAAAGTATGTTTCTTACAAGTATCAATAACACTGGAGGACGAGGAATAGCTAAACATGCTTCACTACACACCGTAGGAGGATACAATAGCTCACCGGCGTCACAATGTAAACAAACGCCATGGGTGGATCTACACCTGACATCCACTGTAATGATACCAAGTACAGGAGCGTATCTAGTCGATACTACTATGATAAGCATCACAAAATCTTTTTTCCTTTAAAAAAAAAAATTATATTATATTTATTAACTCAGGAAATACGTTCCTGGATACATGAGCACTTTGAATATGACCAATGTATCATCCTGTAACTACTTGGTATCGCATTGATACCTAAATGTGTGGTATCATCCAAAACTAATGTCAAGTATCAAAGAAGAGAAGAATAAGTGATTATTACATTTTAACAGAAGTGTAGATAGAACATGTTAAAACAGAAAATAAGCAGATATTAACAGTAAATGAACAAGTAGATTAAGAATCAATTTTTACAGTTTGTCCCTCATAATGTGTACAAAATAATAGGTAGATAAATGACACAATATGTTACTGCAGACTAATTAGGAGTCTTTGTTTGTTTACTTACTACTAAAAGACAAGTTGTCTAGTATGTTCACTATTTTATTTAAGGACTAAATGACAATAATAAACATATGTTTCATGTACACTAAGATTTTTGGTTCAAATAAAGCCAATAATGACATTTTTTGTGGTCCACTTTATTTATCACTGAAAAGTAGCGAAATACATTTTGGTACCGGTACCAGAATATTGGTATTCGCAAACACGATGCATGAAAGCACATTTAGCACTCGGCATTTCCGATCCAAAAACACATGGACTTGGTCACAAAATCTAAGCGGTAATGAAACAAATGAGGTGAAACTAAGCACATGTTTGTTTGTTTTCTTGTATAGAAAAGCCACGTTTTGTCAAATGTACTTTAAACTATACAAAGTATGCCCGTTAGTCATTTAGATATCATTGGGGGGGTTCAAAAGGGTCGAGCAGAGAAAATAATAGATTTGATTCATCCCCTACATTCTCTTCATGCAATCTAATGTGGAACAGAGGGCCAATAATTGCACAACAAGGGCCCTGGGCCAGTCAGTGTGTCAGTGTGTCAGCACAGAATAAAAAACTTCTTTTGGCCGGCTGCATGTTTCTCCTCCTCGCACGCACGCCAACACACGCACGCCGTGTCGATACTCGCACAACCAGTTTGGATAAGTGCTTTTACTGGCACCGTCGCCCTGCGCCTACAGCAACACTTTGACTGATCCCTTTGTGGATGAAAAATCGTCTCGAGTGTCGTTGCCTTGTTCTACCCAGGCGCGTTTCTGGGTGTTGTTGATAAACGGTTTTCGCCTTGCATAGGAGAGTTTTAACTTGCACTTACAGATGTAGCGACCAACTGTAGTTACTGACAGTGGGTTTCTGAAGTGTTCCTGAGCCCATGTGGTGATATCCTTTACACACTGATGTCGCTTGTTGATGCAGTACAGCCTGAGGGATGGAAAGTCACGGGCTTAGCTGCTTACGTGCAGTGATTTCTCCAGATTCTCTGAACCCTTTGATGATATTACGGAGCGTAGATGGTGAAATCCCTAAATTCCTTGCAATAGCTGGTTGAGAAAGTTTTTTCTTAAACTGTTCAACAATTTGCTCACGCATTTGTTGACAACGTGGTGACCCTCGCCCCATCCTTTCTTGTGAAAGACTGAGCATTTTTTGGGAAGCTGTTCTTATACCCAATCATGGCACACACCTGTTCCCAATTTGCCTGTTCACCTGTGGGATGTTCCAAATAAGTGTTTGATGAGCATTCCTCAACTTTATCAGTATTTATTGCCACATTTCCCAACTTCTTTGTCACGTGTTGCTGCCATCAAATTCTAAAGTTAATGACATTTTTTTTTCATCAGTTTGAACATCAAATATGTTGTCTTTGTAGCATATTCAACTGAATATGGGTTGAAAAGGATTTGCAAATCATTGTATTCCGTTTATATTTACATCTAACACAATTTCCCAACTCATATGGAAATGGGGTTTGTAAATGAATGCAGACATGGGCATTCATTTGGGCAGCTCTCAGGGCGGACACTCTAACCACTAGGCCACTGAGCAGGTCTTGGTAGTTTAAGGGAAACCCTGACTTGATTGATGGTTAATTGTGTTCTGGAACAAATAAGGCAAATTAGAGTGGCTGTTTTGTTGATTTGCTGTCTAAAGAAGAGTACTGCACATTACATAAGCTTTGGAAAGACAATGGCATCAAATTGGAGCGCAGAACCTTCAGGGGAAGATCCTCCTTTTGGAAATAATATGAATTAAATAGCAATTTATTGTAATATTCCCCCATAGTCAAACAAGGCAATTTAGACAAATAGCAGATTAAAATAGTGATTTAACTGAAACTAAGCTGCAACGTGGACATGTGCAGTGCATACATCAAGGAGCTGTGTTTAAAAACAGCAGAGAAAGAGGGAGATTAGAATCGAGCGGTATCTCTCGCGTGTCTCCGTGCCCTTTCTGTGTGCAATAAATACAGCCTGCACTGAATGATCCCGACAAGGCCGGTCATCTTGCGTCAGCATGCCAAAAGCGATAGCACTCTACTGTAGCAATCTAAGACTTGACAATCTTTTTCCGTGGCTAAGCTTCATTTTCAGCGTGCTAAGAAAGGGCTTTCAGTTTGTTTACATGTGGATATCCTGCCTAAAAAGGGGAATGTCCCTTCTGCTTCTTCCAAGTGCCCTCCTGTCACTGCTTGCCTGCAGAGCTGCAGACTGACCAACACAACCTGGCTCTTGCCGTCCTGCACAAAGTCTCATTTTTTAGCAGACCTGAACGCGACCATTGTCATTGCTCGTGGCAACAAAATATGTTATTGAATTCAACTATACTAAAGGGATCCCAATTCTCCATATTGCCATTAAAGGCCTACTGAAATTAGATTTTCTTATTTAAACGGGGATAACAGGTCCATTCTATGTGTCATACTTGATCATTTCGCGATATTGCCATATTTTTCCTGAAAGGATTTAGTAGAGAAAATCGACGATAAAGTTCGCAACTTTTGGTCGGTGATAAAAAATGCCTTGCCTGTACCGGAAGTAGCGTGACGTCACAGGTTGTGGAGCTCCTCACATCTGCACATTGTTTACAATCATGGCCACCAGCAGCGAGAGCGATTCGGACCGAGAAAGCGATGATTTCCCCATTAATTTGAGCGAGGATGAAAGATTCGTGGATGAGGAAAGTGAGAGTGAAGGACTAGAGGGCAGTGGAAGCGATTCAGATAGGGAAGATGCTTTGAGAGGCGGGTGGGACCTGATATTCAGCTGGGAATGACTACAACAGTAAATAAACACAAGACCTATATATACTCTATTAGCCACAACACAACCAGGCTTATATTTAATATGCCACAAATTAATCCTGCATAACAAACACCTCCCCCCTCCCGTCCATATAACCCGCCAATACAAATCAAACACCCGCACAACACACTCAATCCCACAGCCCAAAGTACCGTTCACCTCCCCAAAGTTCATACAGCACATATATTTCCCCAAAGTTACGTACGTGACATGCACATAGCGGCACGCACGTACGGGCAAGCGATCGAATGTTTGGAAGCCGCAGCTGCGTACTCACGGTACCGCGTCTGCGTATCCAACTCAAAGTCCTCCTGATAAGAGTCTCTGTTGTCCCAGTTCTCCACAGGCCAATGTGTATCCAACACAAAGTCCTCCTGGTAAGAGTCTCTGTTGTCCCAGTTCTCCACAAGCCAATGGTAAAGCTTGACTGTCATATTTCGGGAATGTAAACAATGAAACACCGGCTACGTGTTTGTGTTGCTGCAGCCGGCCGAAATGCACCGTTTCCCACCTACAGCTTTCTTCTTTGCTGTCTCCATTGTTCATTGAACAAATTGCAAAAGATTCACCAACACAGATGTCCAGAATACTGTGGAATTTTGCGATGAAAACAGACGACTTAATAGCTGGCCACAATGCTGTCCCAAAATGTCCGCTACAATCCGTGACGTCACGCGCAGGCGTCATCATACCGAGACGTTTTCAGCAGGATCTTTCGCGCAAAATTTAAAATTGCACTTTAGTATGCTAACCCGGCCGTTTCATCATTGATATATAAAGTATCAGACTGCGTGGTCGGTAGTAGTGGGTTTCAGTAGGCCTTTAAAGGGGAACTTTTTTTTAAAAATTGTATTTTGCCTATTGTTCACAATCCTAATGCGAGACAAGAACATGTATTCTTAATTAGTTTTTTGCATTATAATTAGAGCTGGGCGATATATGGAATATACTCGATATATCGTGGGTTTGTGTCTGTGTGATATAGAAAATGACTATATGGTTATATTGGAGTATACGTTCTCACGCAGTTGCTTTTAGCTGCGGGCATTACACTACAGGCTCTTCTCCCTCTTTCTTGTCTCTGCTTCTCACAGAGACGTAAAACAAGCGCACCTTCTTACATACGTCACATACTGTCAAGCGTGCAACGTCATACGCCCTCGCGGAGCAGACAGGTAGCGGCATGGGTAACGTTAGTTGCGGTGCTAGCGGTAATACAAGAGAAGGTGCGAATTTGGTAACAAATGAAGAAATAATGAATTCCCAAGAAAAACAGCAGGGGGTCCATCGTCTGGCGGTGGTTGGGCTTCAAGTGGGAAGATGTCGAACAGACTACCGTAATATGTCACGTATGCGGCAAAAGCGTTGCTACAAAAAGTAGCATTACTGCTAATTTGTAGCATCATTTGAAAAGTCACCCGCTAGAGAATGAAGAGTGCTTGAAACTCTGCATGTCAACATCTCTGTTCGGTGCCACACCAACGAAATGCCCAAGCAACCATTTCCACATCAACACCGTATGGAAACAAATAGTCAACAACAGAAGGAGATAACGTCCGCAAGAACCTACCACATAGCGAAAGACATACACTATTTGATTTCCTATTATGCAGCTCATTTTTATTTGACACTTATTGAAATATCTTGTGTGACATCATGCACAAAAGTGCACCTTATTTGTTTTAAACTATTGTAGTGGCGTTCTGTACAAAAAGTGCACTTTATTTAGTGTTGTTTTGATATGTCATCTTAGTGACATCATGCACAAAAGTGCACTAATAGCTTGTTTTAAAATGTCTCTGACAATCTTGCACTTTCTGTTTTGAAATGACATGAATGTTTGTGCCACTGCTTAATAACTGTTTAATAAATACACTTTTAGTTGTGATTTCCCTCTCTGCATGAAAGTTTAAAAGTAGCATATATTAATGCAGTATGAAGAAGAATGTTTTAATGTAGACACATAGAATCATCATACTGCTGTGATTATATGCATCAAGTGTTCATTCAAGGCTAAGGCAAAATATCCAGATATTTATGGTGTATCGTGACGTGGCCTAAAAATATCGAGATATTAAAAAAAGGCCACATCGCCCAGCCCTACGCCGACCTCACTCTCTCGGCCTCCGTCTGCTCCAACGTTTTCACACTCTCTTCATGCTCGCTTCTATAAGCAGCACTTCACCCTCAGTATATTCAGCTTAAAAAATAATAGGTTGTGACTCCTCATTTGTCAAAAAGTAGTCATCTTGGTCGTCTATTACCGGGTCTGCCATGATTTATTTGTAAACATACGCGTTTGTTGCCGGCAGAGGAACACACATTTGTTGAGAGAAGTAGCTATGGGCACTGAAATCAATGCGCCCAAGTTCCGGTAATGCTTAAAATAACCAAAATACGATAAATATTGTACATATTGTTATGAAGGTGTCTATTACTACATAATATATATACTTGCAGTGTGTATATTGTACATATTACATATTGTTATGAAGGTGTCTGTTACTACATTATATATATACTTGCAGTGTGTATATTGTACATATTACATATTGTTATGAAGGTGTCTGTTACTACATTATATATATACTGTACTTGCAGTGTGTATATTGTACATATTACATATTGTTATGAAGGTGTCTGTTACTACATTATATATATACTTGCAGTGTGTATATTGTACATATTGTTATGAAGCTGTCTGTTACTACATTATATATATACTTGCAGTGTGTATATTGTACAAATTACATATTGTTATGAAGGTGTCTGTTACTACATTATATATATACTTGCAGTGTGTATATTGTACATAATGTTATGAAAGTGTCTGTTACTACATTATATATATATACTTGCAGTGTGTATACTGTACATAATGTTATGAAAGCGTCTGTTACTACATTATATATATATACTTGCAGTGTGTATATTGTACATATTACATATTGTTATGAAGGTGTCTGTTACTACATTATTTATATACTTGCAGTGTGTATATTGTACATATTACATATTGTTATGAACATGTCTTTTACTACATTATATACAGTATACTTGCAGTGTGTATATTGTACATTTTACATATTGTTATGAAAGTGTCTGTTACTACATTATTTATATACTTACAGTGTGTATATTGTACATATCACATATTGTTATGAAGGTGTCTGTTACTACATTATATATATACTTGCAGTGTGTATATTGTACATATTACATATTGTTATGAACGTGTCTGTTACTACATTATATATACTTGCAGCGTGTATATTGTACATATGACATATTGTTATGAAGGTGTCTGCTACTACATTATATATACTTGCAGCGTGTATATTGTACATATTACATATTGTTATGAAGGTGTCTGTTACTACATTATATATATACTTGCAGTGTGTATATTGTACAAATTACATATTGTTATGAAGGTGTCTGTTACTACATTATATATATACTTGCAGTGTGTATATTGTACATAATGTTATGAAAGTGTCTGTTACTACATTATATATATATACTTGCAGTGTGTATACTGTACATAATGTTATGAAAGCGTCTGTTACTACATTATATATATATACTTGCAGTGTGTATATTGTACATATTACATATTGTTATGAAGGTGTCTGTTACTACATTATTTATATACTTGCAGTGTGTATATTGTAAATATTACATATTGTTATGAACATGTCTTTTACTACATTATATACAGTATACTTGCAGTGTGTATATTGTACATTTTACATATTGTTATGACGGTGTCTGTTACTACATTATTTATATACTTACAGTGTGTATATTGTACATATCACATATTGTTATGAAGGTGTCTGTTACTACATTATATATATACTTGCAGTGTGTATATTGTACATATTACATATTGTTATGAACGTGTCTGTTACTACATTATATATACTTGCAGCGTGTATATTGTACATATGACATATTGTTATGAAGGTGTCTGTTACTACATTATATATACTTGCAGCGTGTATATTGTACATATTACATATTGTTATGAAGGTGTCTGTTACTACATTATATATATACTTGCAGTGTGTATATTGTACATATTACATATTGTTATGAAGGTGTCTGTTACTACATTATATATATACTTGCAGTGTGTATATTGTACATATTACATATTGTTATAAAGGTGTCTGTTACTACATTATATATATACTTGCAGTGTGTATATTGTACATATTACATATTGTTATGAAGGTGTCTGTTACTACATTATATATATACTTGCAGTGTGTATATTGTACATATTACATATTGTTATGAAGGTGTCTGTTACTACATTATATATATACTTGCAGTGTATATTGTACATATTACATATTGTTATGAAGGTGTCTGTTACTACATTATATATATACTTGCAGTGTGTATATTGTACATATTACATATTGTTATGAAGGTGTCTGTCACTAATTATATATACTTGCAGTGTGTATATTGTACATATTACATATTGTTATGAAGGTGTCAGTTACTACATGATATATATACTTGCAGTGTGTATATTGTACATATTACATATTGTTATGAAGGTGTCTGTAACTACATTATATATACTTGCAGCGTGTATACAAAACGAGGCCTCTCATTAGCCACATCTTACAAGCATTTTTTTCATCTTTAGAATCCTAAAGAAAAGACAGTCTCTCATAAGGATTGTGAATAAAGGGGCAACATTCCTGTATTGGCCCTGGCGGTCAAGTGGAAGCCCGTTAAAAGTCGTCCCTGCAGCTGCAGGTGAAGTTCAAGCCCCTGGAGTGCGGGTGCCAGCACTGACACGTCGAAGGAACTGTTACCTCACATGGCGCTTCCTTCGGCCGCATCCCCTCCCTCCGCTGCTCCTACTGTATAACGCCGGATGACATAACTAGGTCAGTGGAACAGCCGGGTCCCTCTCCCCCCCCCCCCGTACAGTCACGCAGCCATCACAACAACCACCAAATAATACATTAAAAAAAATAAATGCATACATATATTTTCAGTTTAATAACAATTTGACTATTTGTGTGAAATAATGCAACGTGTTTAGCAGCAAATAGACCGACGTGACATTTTCGATGACGTAATTCCAGTTTGTGGTTGACAACGACCACCCGCCAGGCCCCGCCCCCTTTCTATTGCATAACTCCCAACATGGATCCCATACCTCAATGTGCATATTTCACAGGTGTGACATTAGACATGTGACATATTATTATTACATACATATATATGCATATTTTAATTTAGATGCAAAAATGTAATATTTTAAAGTACTGTTAATACTAAATATAATAATGTTGTATACATGAATATATAGTTAATAGTTTGTGGTTAACAACAACATCCCGCCAGGCCCCGCCCCCTTCTTATTGCATAACTCCCAACATGGATCCCATACCTCAATGTACATATTTCACAGGTGTGACATTAGACTGGCGAAGTTGGTAGAGTGGCTGTGCCAGCAATTGGAGTGTTGCTGGTTACTGGGGTTCAATTCCCGCCTTGTACCTTCCTAGTCACATCCGTTGTGTCCTCGGGCAAGACACCCTTTGCCTCTGATGGCTGCTGGTTAGCGCCTTGCATGGCAGCTCCCGCCATCAGTGTGTGAATGTGTGTGTGAATGGGTAAATGTGGAAATACTGTCAAAGCGCTTTGAGTACCTTGAAGGTAGAAAAGCGCTATACAAGTATAACCCATTTATCATTATTATATGACATATAATGCATGAATAAGGATACATTATTACATTTTTTTTAATTTAGCCGCAAAAATGTGATGTTTTAAAGTACTGTTAATACTAAATATCATAATGTTGTGTACATGACTATATAGTTAATAGTTTGTGGTTAACAACAACATCCCGCCAGGCCCCGCCCCCTTTCTATTGCATAACTCCCAACATGGATCCCATACCTCAATGTACATATTTCACAGGTGTGACATTAGACATATGACATATAATGCATGAATAAGGATACATTATTACATTTTTTTTTTAAATTTAGCCGCAAAAATGTGATGTTTTAAAGTACTGTTAATACTAAATATCATAATGTTGTATACATGAATATATAGTTAGTAGTTTGTGGTTAAAAACAACATCCCGCCAAGCCCCGCCCCCTTTCTATTGCATAACTCCCAACATGGATCCCACACCTCAATGTACATATTTCACAGGTGTGACATTAGACACATGTCACACATATACATACATTATTACATATATATATACATTTTTTTTAATTTAGCCGCAAAAATGTGATGTTTTAAAGTACTGTTAATACTAAATATCATCATTTTGTAAACATGAATATATAATTCATAGTTGTTGCAAGGAAACTTCAAGTGATGCGGTCATAATCCCGTCATTAATGCGCACTGGGACGCAAAAGAGGCGCACTTTGCACACACACACGTTTAAACGCGGTTTCAACAAAAAAACAAAACGCCGCTTTAATCGAAGGGAATGCACTTACCTCTCATTTTGACGTCTTCTTGTGAGTCAGTCGAAGCTCGGCTTACATTTGGCTGACAGGGAACACGCAGCGTGGAACACAAAAGTGGCTGTGCAAATATTAACGACAGGAGGGGAAAAAAAGAAGAAGAAGAAGCGCGACAAGTGAGGGAAATAAAGTCTCCTCTATCGCGCGAAGGACGTCATGGCGTTTATGGCGAGAATAGTCCCCACGGCGGTCTATCCTGCTAACCTACTTTCTCCCGGCGTGGACTCTCACATGATCTCAGCGCCACGAGCTCCTCCAGCAGCAGCGGCGGCGGCGGGGGCGCGCGCGCCGTGGGAGTGAGTGAGTGGAAGGAACGCGGCGTGCGGGAGCGCGCACGCAATGTCGGCGGACGCGAAGTGGAGTCAAAGTGGTGCTTTCGGTTTGGAATCGTCAGGCGTCCTTTTTCGTGGCGTGTTTTTTTTGTTGTTTTTTCTCCCAGTGCCATGTCACGTGACTTCCACGACGAGGCGTCAAACACGAGCCTGTGGAGGAGAAAATATCAAACTCGCTTTCATTCAGTACGTGTTTTAATTAGTCCGACTTGTCAAATAGTTGGGTTCTAAATAAGAAACACCTTAATCCGATCGCAATCGAACTAAAACGCCTGGATTATTATTATTATTTTTTTGTCATAAAGAAATACAGTCATGTGTGCTTACGGACTGTATCCCTGCAGACTGTATTGATATACAATGTATATATTGTGTTTTTATGTTGTTTTTTTAATTTAATTTAATTTATTTATTTATTTTAAATTTCTTGTGCGGCCTGGTACCAATCGGTCCACGGCCCGGTGGTTGGGGACCACTTATCTAAGGCAGTGGTTCTTAAAGGCCTACTGAAATGATTTTTTTTAAATTTAAACGGGGATAGCAGATCTATTCTATGTGTCATACTTGATCATTTCGCGATATTGCCATATTTTTGCTGAAAGGATTTAGTAGACGATAAAGTTCGCAACTTTTGGTCTCTGATAAAAAAAAAGCCTTGCCTGTACCGGAAGTAGCGTGACGTCACAGGTTGAAAGGCTCCTCACATTTCCCCATTGTTTACACCAGCAGCGAGAGCGATTCAGACCAAGAAAGCGACGATTACCCCATTAATTTGAGCCAGGATGAAAGATTCGTGGATGAGGAACGTGAAAGTGAAGGACTAGCGTGCAGTGCAGGGCATATCTTTTTTCGCTCTGACCGTAACTTAGGTACAAGCTGGCTCATTGGATTCCACACTTTCTCCTTTTTCTATTGTGGATCACGGATTTGTATTTTAAACCACCTCGGATACTATATCCTCTTGAAAATGAGAGTCGAGAACGCGAAATGGACATTCGCAGTGACTTTTATCTCCACGACAATACATCGGCGAAACACTTTAACTATGGAGCTAAAGTGATAGCATCGGGCTCAAATGCAGATATAAACAAAATAAATAAACCCCTGACTGGAAGGATAAGACAGAAAATCAACAATACTATTAAACCCTGGATATGTAAATACACGGTTAATGCTTTCCAGGCTGGCGAAGCTTAACAATGCTGTTGCTAACGACGCCATTGAAGCTAACTTAGCAACGGGACCTCACAGAGCTATGCTAAAAACATTAGCTATCCACCTACGCCAGCCCTCATCTGCTCATCAACACCCGTGCTCACCTGCTTTCCAGCGATCGACGGCGCGACGAAGGACTTCACCCGATCATAGATGCGGTTGGCGGCTAGCGTCGGATAGCGCGTCTGCTATCCAAGTCAAAGTCCTCCTGGTTGTGTTGCTGCAGCCACACCGATCCCACCTACAGCTTTCTTCTTTGCAGTCTTCATTGTTCATTAAACAAATTGCAAAAGATTCACCAACACAGATGTCCAGAATACTGTGGAATTTTGCGATGAAAACAGAGCTGTTTGTATTGGGATACAATGTGTCCGAATACTTCCGTTTCAACCATTGACGTCACGCGCATACGTCATCATACATAGACGTTTTCAACCGGAAGTTTCCTGGGAAATTTAAAATTGCACTTTTGGCATGTGTTGCAATGTTAAGATTTCATCATTGATATATAAACTATCAGACTGCGTGGTCGGTAGTAGTGGCTTTCAGTAGGCCTTTAAGAACCACTGATCTAAGGGTACGCAGCATGGAGCACTACTGCCTACTGGCGCTGACGCGACGCGGGGCCGCCATCTTGGAGTGGTGATCCGCTCCACTCAGTGCAATTCATTTGGCAGGAGCAATGAACTGTCAGCGCATTTCATTCATCTTACTTCACTGAATACCACTGATTTTCACACGCTTTTTTTGTCATACGTGTAGCTATGATAAAGGACACATGTTTTATTATTCATAGTTTGCTTAACAGTAATAGAATATTCTTATATGCTATAAGTGACCAGACGTCCAAGATCAAAACTGGGAATATAATCCCAGAGAAGGGGGAAAAAAACGGTCAGCTATTTTTAAGTTGAAGAAACAATATGATTAGGTTATATACCGTATTTTCCGCACCATAAGGCGCCCCGTGTTATTAGCCGCACGTTTAATGAACGGAATATTTCAAAACTTTGTTTACCTATTAGCCGCCCCGTGCTATTAGCCGCACCTACGCTACGCTAAAGGGAATGTCAACAAAACAGTCAGATAGGTCAGTCAAACTTTAATAATATATTACAAACCAGCGTTCTAACAACTCTGTTCACTCCCAAAATGTAATGTACAAATGTGCAATCACAAAAATAGTAACACTCAAAATAGCGCAGAGCAATAGCAACATCAATAACTCAACGTTGCTCATACGTTAGTGTCACACAACACACAAAATAAACATTTAAAGCTCACTTTCTGAAGTTATTACTCATCCACAAATCCCTCGAATTCTTCTTCTTCGGTGTGCTTCACTTGTTTTTTGACACCATCGATGATGTGGACGCGCATGCAGTCGTAGATCAACAGGAACGGCGCTGCGTGAAAAAAGTCACCCGGTGTCTTCGCGTAAACGTCTATCAACCACTCGCTCATCTTTTCTTCATCCATCCATCCCTTCGAGATAGCTTTTATGATGACGCCGGCTGGAAAGTTCTCTTTTGGCAAGGTCTTCCTTTTGAATATCACCGTGGGTGGAAGTTTCTGGCCGTTAGCATGGCAAGCTAGAATCACAGTAGGACGACTTCTCATTCCCTGTGGTGCGAATATTCACCGTACGCGCTCCCGTTGTATCCACAGTGCGGTTCACATGAATATCAAAAGTCAGTGGAACCTTGTACGCGTGTCTCTTAGTAGGAGACATTTTGTTGTCTTTACAGATACACACAAATGAAATGAAAGGTAATATCCGCGCGCTTCTTCTTCTACGGGGGCGGGTGCTCACCTTGGCGGTTGCTTACAGTAGAAGAAGAAGCGCTTCCACTTCTATGGGGGCGGTTGCTTACCGTAGAAGAAGCGCTTCCTCTTTTACGGGGAAAAAAGATGGCGGCTGTTTACCGTAGTTTCGAGACCTAAACTTTATGAAAATAAGTAGGAATATTAATCCATATATAAGGCGCACCGGGTTATTAGCCGCACTGTCTGCTTTTGAGAAAAATTGTGGTTTTTAGGTGCGGCTTATGGTGCGGAAAATACGGTATACATGCTACATAAACAATGTATGAATACATTAGATATCTATATTACTTAGGGCAGTGTTTTTCAACCCATGTGCTATGAGATATTGTCTGGTGTGCCGTGGGAAATTCAGAAACTTCACCTACTTGGTCCAAAAAATATTTTTTGCAAATCAATAATCATAATCTGCAAATAATGCGCCGCTGCTTAGTGTCTGTGCTGTGTAGAACTCGGCAGGGTAGCCATGTAGACAAACAGAAACAGAATGCTGGACGACAGCAAAAACCTACGGCGTCCACAAAGTAGAAAGTAGTGCTAACAAAAAGCAGGTGCGGGGAATAGCGCTCAAAGGAAGACATGAAAGTGCTACAGGAAAACACCAACAAAACAGGAAGGGCCACCAAAATAACAGCGCAAGACAAGAACTAAAGCACAGGAAAACACCAACAAACTCAAAATAAGGTACGACGACCAGGTGGAGTATCATTTTTTCAACATTTTCTGCTGGTGGTGTGCCTCCGTATTGTTAAATGAAAAAAAAAACGTGCTTTGCCTCAAAAAAGGTTGAAAAACACCATCTTACGGCCCTATAGACCAGTTTTTTTCAACCACTAGTGTGCCGTGAAATACAAATATTTTTTTGCACACCAGTAATTATAATTGACAATTAATGTGCCGTCGTTGAGTGTCTGTACAGCGCAGGTAGCTAATTGCTTTGTCGTGATCACAACATGCAGACGACAGCGGGAGGCAGCGTGCAGGTAAAAAGGTATCTAATGCTTAAACCAAAAATAAACAAAAGGCGAGTGTTGCTAAGAAAAGGCAATGAAACAAAAACTGAAGTGGCTGCAAAGTAAACAAAACACAAAATGCTGGACGACAGCAAAGACTTACAGCGTGTGGAGCAGACAGCGTCCACAAAGTACATCCGTACCTGACAATCAACAATGTCCACACAAAGAAGGATAGCGTTAAGATAGTCTCAATTGTGAAAACAAAGCAGGTGCGGAGATTAGCGGTCAGGGAAGAAATTAAACTGCAACAGGAAAACACCAACAAAACAGGAAAAAACACCAAAATAGGAGCGCAAGACAAGAACTAAAACACTACACACAGGAAAACACCAAAAACTTCAAAATAAGTCAGGGTGTGATGTGACTGGTGGTGAAAGTACACCTACTTTGAGACAAGAGCTATATGGATGCATGCTTGGTTATGCTTTAAAGCAGGGGTGTCCAAACTTTTTCCACTGAGGGCCGCACACTGAAAAATCAAAGCAAGCGGGGGCCATTTTGATATTTTTTTATTTTAAAAACCAATACAATATATGTATTAAAAAGATACATTTAGGCCTCCACTCAGAGTTGATCCCGGGGACCCCAAAAGGTCTTGGTCCAAAAAAATATTACAAATGTGTCATTATTAAGTATTATTATTATTATTATTATTCAAGATTTAAATCTCTAGATCAACATGAGGTCTATTTGTCAATATAACGCTTTTAAAGATTTAGGTTGTATGCCATTTTTGTCAAGGAAAACTGTGTTTTTTTATGGAAAAAAACACAAAATATGCAATATTTTCCCCCAATAAAATTTCAAAGTGGAATATTTGAGATTATATAATAATTGGAGTCTTAAAAAGGTCAATAACTCATAACAACATTGATTTTAATTCATTATTTTTTGAGCAAAGACCCTTAAAAAAAAAAAAAAAAGTCCCACTATAATTATTGGGGATACAAAAGGGTACTGCTCAGTAAAGTTTAAAAAAATAAATCCAACATTTTTTTGAACTTTTACCACAATAGTCTCAAGATCAACTTCAGATCTATCCGTCAATTATAAGTTTTATTGTAGTTTATGTTTTTTGTTTGTTCTTTTTAGGCCCTTCTTTAAAAAAACTTTGTTTTTTAAATGGCAACCAAAAAATATGCAACATTTTCCCCCCAAAATATCTCAAAGTGGAATATTTAATGTGAAGTAAATGGAGCCTTGAATAGGTCAATAATTCATAATGAAATTATTTTTTAAAGAAAGAAACAGCCTGCATGGCAGCTTTGTGATATTAGAGTAAACAATGCAACATTTTCTTGTTACATTTCACCTGTTTGGTCTTTCATACCACTTTTTATGTTTTTTTTTTTTTTTTCATCATATTTTTAGAATGTGCCGTGGGGCCGTTAAAAAATTACCTGCGGGCCGCAAATGGCCCCCGGGCCGCACTTTGGACACCCCTGGTTTAAAGTCATATCCAACAATTGCGAGAGCGACTTTTTACTGTCAATATCGGCTGCTGAGTTTTGTTTTTTAATGATTTCTGCTTGTGGTGTGCCTCGGGATATTTTCAACGAAAAAAAATGTGCATTGGCTCAAAAAAGGTTGAAAAACACTGCTTTAAGTGAGCAGACGTCCCAGATCAAAACTGGGAATATAATCCCAGAGAAGGGGAAAAAAACGCTCAGCTATTTTTAAATTGAAGAAACAATATGATTAGGTTATATATATACATGCTACATAAACAATGTATGAATACATTAGATATCTATATATTTTAGGGACTTATAGACTGTATCAGAGTTTATTCTGTCTTGACACTTTGTATTGATATTTTGTATTACATTCTTCCCTTAAATGATCATGTTTACAGTGATTGTTTTATATGTATTTTTTATGTATGTTGCTTTGGATAAAAGCGTCTGCCAAATACTTGAACATAAATAAACACCTGAAAGTCTTTATATCAGCTAAAACCACCAATTTGTTTCACTGGATTCAGAATAAAACCAAATTCTGTCTTACCCAACAATGTTAGTATTTGAATATTGTTACTTGAAGACTTATTCCTGGTTACAATTATACTGTTAAGAAAGTATTGTCTTATACTTTGCCTAAAATGAGAATGTATCATAATCAGTGGCGGCTGGTGAATTTGGTTTTAGGTAGGGCAGAAAGTTTGTAAACCAAACCCCTGTAGGGGGGTCATCCTCCCCCAGAAGATATCTTTGTGATTTTCACATACAAATGAAGCATTCTGCTGCATTGTGACATTGATTGATTAATTGATTGAAACTTTTATTAGTAGATTGCACAGTTCAGGACATCTTCCGTACAATTGACCACTAAATGGTAACACCCGAATAAGTTTTTCAACATGTGGCGGTCCGCTCCTTGTATGATCAGTGTCAGAGCTTGGTCCGGCATTGCCCGCAATAAGTTGGACCCGTTTCCAGTGAGTGTTGGACCCTTTGTCACAGGCGCAGTCAGGGCGTTGAGGGCATCCGGTTTGGTGGCTGCAGGATTAGGTCTCTGCTTTTTGCAGATGATGTGGTCCTGATGGCTTTATCTGGCCAGGATCTTCAGCTCTCACTGCTTCCGAGTGTGAAGCGACTGGGATGGGAATCAGCACCTCCAAGTCTGAGTCCATGGTTCTCGCCCGGAAAAGGGTGGAGTGCCATCTCCGGGTTGGGGAAAAGACCTTGCCCCAAGTGGAGGAGTTCAAGTACCTGGGAGTCTTGTTCACGAGTGAGGGAAGAGTGGATGGTGAGATCGACAGGCTGATCGGTGCGGCGTCTTCAGTAATGCGAACGCTGTATCGATCCGTTGTGGTGAAGAAGGAGCTGAGCCGGAAGGCAAAGCTCTGTTCGGTTTCATAATACACCTTACGGTGCAACCTGGACACATCATCAGTGATTCTCCCGGGGTCATAGGGTGTTTCGGGTCTTAATCAAACACCCTCTCCCGGGCGACCCAGCCGAGGGTGATCAGTCCCTCGACTTGTGTCCAGGTAGCGCTCCACACCACGCGTCCCCCCTCCGACGGTCTTCCCCGGGGTTGCGCCGGTGGTGCTTGGAGGTTCCAGGCACTGTGGGTAATGTCCGGGCCTGGGTCCTCCTCCGTCTCATCAGGGCCGTGCAAGGTACTGGCCCTGTGCGTTGCACCACGGGTTTCCTCAGGCAGCCTATCTTGATCTTATGTGTCTTCAGGGTTTTTCGCAGCGTTATATGGGTGCTCCCTTGCAGGAGCTGCAGCTTGGAATGCTACCCTTCGCTGCCCCGGTTGCCGTCTTTCCGGGCTGTCAACTGTCTCTCCAGTTGTCACCACTCTTTCGGGGTGGTCCTCCAGCCTCTTCCTGGAAGTCAATGGCGATGCCATACTGGATTGGTTTCATAATACACCTTACCGTGCAACCTGGAGACATCATCAGTGATTCTCCCGGGGTCATAGGGTGTTTCGGGTCTTAATCAAACACCCTCTCCTGGGCGACCCAGCCGAGGGTGATCAGTCCCTCGACTTGTGTCCAGGTAGCGCTCCACACCATGCGTCCCCCCTCCGACGGTCTGCCCCGGGTTTGCGCCGGTGGTGCTTGAAGGTTCCAGGCACTGTGGGTAATGTCCGGGCCTGGGTCCTCCTCCGTCTCATCAGGGCCCCTTGTACGGCCCTGTGCGTTGCACCACGGGTTTCCTCAGGCAGCCTATCTTGATCTTATGTGTCTTCAGGGTTTTTCGCAGCGTTATATGGGTGCTCCCTTGCAGGAGCTGCAGCTTGGAATGCTACCCTTCGCTGCCCCGGTTGCCGTCTTTCCGGGCTGTCAACTGTCTCTCCAGTTGTCACCACTCTTTCGGGGTTGTCATCCAGCCTCTTCATGGAAGTCAATGGCGATGCCATACTGGATTGGTTTCATAATACACCTTACGGTGCAACCTGGACACATCATCAGTGATTCTCCCGGGGTCATAGGGTGTTTCGGGTCTTAATCAAACACCCTCTCCCGGGCGACCCAGCCGAGGGTGATCAGTCCCTCGACTTGTGTCCAGGTAGCGCTCCACGCCACGCGTCCCCCCGCCGACGGTCTGCCCCGGGGTTGCGCCGGTGGTGCTTGGAGGTTCCAGGCACTGTGGGTAATGTCCGGGCAAATTTACCGGTCGATCTACATTCCCATCCTCACCTATGGTCATGAGCTTTGGGTTATGACCGAAAGGACAAGATCACGGGTACAAGCGGCCGAAATGAGTTTCCTCCGCCGGGTGGCGGGTCTCTCCCTTAGAGATAGGGTGAGAAGCTCTGTCATCCGGGAGGAGCTCAAAGTAAAGCCACTGCACCTGGAGAGGAGCCAGATGAGGTGGTTCGGGCATCTTGTCAGGATGCCACCCGAACGCCTCCCTAGGGAGATGTTTAGGGCACGTCTGACTGGTAGGAGGCCACGGGGAAGACCCAGGACACGTTGGGAAGACTATGTCTCCCGGCTGGTTTGGGAACGCCTTGGGATCCCCCGGGAAGAGCTGTACCAAGTGGCTGGGGAGAGGGAAGTCTGGGCTTCCCTGCTTAGGCTGCTGCCTCCGTGACCCCACCTCGGATAAGCGGAAGAAGATGGATGGATGAATGGATGGAACTTGTTTAAGTCGGGGTCCACGTTAATCAATTCATGGTAAAATGACAAAATAATGAAGACAAAATAGAACATTTTATAGGTTTCTTTCCACAAAATACAACCAATAGTATGTTAATGTTAAATGTTACTTGTGAAAAGTAATCCCCCGTTTCCTATTTTCAACAGTCCGCTCATTTGAGCAGGAAAACGCTGAACACCATGAATGCGCACTGGTGTGCGCCCGGGCCGTGACAGTTTGTACAATAATAAACATGTTTAATGTACCTAAGACTTTTTGTTAAAACAAAGCCAGTGATGACACTTTTTTGTGGTCCCCTTTATTGAGAACAGTATCTAAAAGTATTGAAATACATTATGGTACCGGTACCGGTACCAACATATTGGTATCGGGACAACCCAATCAGAGACGCATTAGATGTAAAACTGTTCTCCACTGTATGAGCATGAAATGTTAGATAATTGCTCACAGAAGGCCAATTGACCATGGAGAAGTTTACACCCAGTAACCTTGTCAGGGTTGGATTCTGCCTGATTCCAGTTCCCTCCTTGTCATGACGTGTCAGATCACAGCAAATGTTGCACGACGGGGTGTTTATCGGTGTCAAATACTCAAGTTGTTGTGGTTTTTTTTTGTCATTTTGTCGCCATCAAGCCACATTGTGCTGGAGTTGTGCCGCGGGGTTATTATCAACATGCGCGCAGGAAAGACCACGTCAGTGGCGATGAGGGGGTGGACAGTCGTAACAGGGAGGGCTTATGATGCAATGTTCTGGCAGCGGTGTTATGAAACAGGCAGAGATTACTCAAACTAGGTTAGTGGAGCAGCTCAGCACAGAGGTGCTACTTCTTCTCTCACACTCACTTGGACACCTTCATGGCACGCACTATGTTCCTTCTTTTCTTTGTCTTTCCATCATCTCCTGCTTCCACTGCACATACACTACATTGCCAAAAGTACAAACCCTGTTTCCATATGAGTTGGGTAATTGTGTTAGATGTAAACATAAACGGAATACAATGATTTGCAAATCCTTTTCAACCTATATTCAGTTGAATATGCTACAAAGACAACATATTTGATGTTCAAACTGATCAACAGGTTTTTTTTTGTTGCAAATAATCATTAACTTTAGAATTTGATGCCAGCAACACGTGACAAAGAAGTTGGGAAAGGTGGCAATAAATACTGATAAAGTTGAGGAATGCTCATCAAACACTTATTTGGAACATCCCACAGGTGAACAGGCAAATTGGGAACAGGTGGGTGCCATGATTGGGTATAAAAGTAGATTCCATGAAATGCTCAGTCATTCACAAACAAGGATGGGGCCAGGGTCACCACTTTGTCAACAAATGCATGAGCAAATTGTTGAACAGTTTAAGAAAAACCTTTCTCAAGCAGCTATTGCAAGGAATTTAGGGATTTCACCATCTACACTCCGTAATATCATCAAAGGGTTCAGAGAATCTGGAGAAATCACTGCACGTAAGCAGCTAAGCCCGTGACCTTCCATCCCTCAGGCTGTACTGCATCAACAAGCGACATCAGTGTGTAAAGGATATCACCACATGGGCTCAGGAACACTTCAGAAAGCCACTGTCAGTAACTACAGTTGGTCGCTACATCTGTAAGTGAAAGTTAAAACTCTCCTATGCAAGGCGAAAACCGTTGATCAACAACACCCAGAAACACCGTCTGCTTCGCTGGGCCCCAGCTCATCTAAGATGGACTGATACAAAGTGGAAAAGTGTTCTGTGGTCTGACGAGTCCACATTTCAAATTGTTTTTGGTAACTGTGGACGTCGTGTCATCCGGACCAAAGAGGAAAAGAACCATCCGGATTGTTATAGGCGCAAAGTTGTAAAGCCAGCATCTGTGATGGTATGGGGGTGTATTAGTGCCCAAGACATGGGTAACTTACACATCTGTGAAGGCGCCATTAATGCTGAAAGGTACATACAGGTTTTGGAGCAACATATGTTGCCATCCAAGCAACGTTACCATGGACGCCCCTGCTTATTTCAGCAAGACAATGCCAAGCCACGTGTTACATCAACGTGGCTTCATAGTAAAAGAGTGCGGGTACTAGACTGGCCTGCCTGTAGTCCAGACCTGTCTCCCATTGAAAATGTGTGGCGCATTATGAAGCCTAAAATAGCACAACGGAGACCCCCGGACTGTTGAACAACTTAAGCTGTACATCAAGCAAGAATGGGAAAGAATTCCACTTCAAAAATGTGTCTCCTCAGTTCCCAAACCTTTACTGAGTGTTGTTAAAAGGAAAGGCCATGTAACACAGTGGTGAACATGCCCTTTCCCAACTACTTTGGCACGTGTTGCAGCCATGAAATATCTAAGTTAATTATTATTTGCAAAAAAAAATAAAATTTATGAGTTTGAACATCAAATATGTTGTCTTTGTAGTGCATTCAACTGAATATGGGTTGAAAAGGATTTGCAAATCATTGTATTCCGTTTATATATTTACATCTAACACAATTTTCCAACTCATATGGAAACGGGGTTTGTACTTGGCCACCCATCCAAAGGTTTAGAATCAGGTGTCCTAATCACTTGGCCCGGTGTATCAAATCAAGCACTTAGGCATGGAGACTGTTTCTACGAACATTTGTGAAGGAATGGGCCACTGTCAGTGTTTTCCAGCGTGGAACTGTCACAGGATGCCACCTGTGCAACAAATCCAGTTGTGATATTTCCTCGCTCCTAAATATTCCAAAGTCAACTGTTGGCTTTATTATAAGAAAATGGAAGAGTTTGGGGAACAACAGCAACTCAGCCACCAAGTGGCTTGGCGTCACTATAGACAGCGATTTTAAATTTGACAAGCAAGTCAATGGCGTTTTAAAATCGTGTTTTTATCATCTTCGTCTTTTAGCAAAGGTAAAACCATTTTTATCTTTTAACCTTTTTGAACAAGTCGTGCATGCTTTTATTTCAAGTCGCCTGGACTACTGCAATGCACTTTATGCTGGCATTAGCCAAAAAGCTCTCTCCCGGTTGCAGTTAGTCCAGAATGCGGCAGCAGCACGACTTTTAACAGGGGCCAGGAAACGTGAGCATATAACCCCAATTCTTCGGAGTTTGCACTGGCTCCCTGTTCATTTTAGAATTGATTTTAAATCCTTGCTGTTTGTTTTTAAAGCTTTACATGGACTGGCACCTCAGTATATCTCGGACCTCATCCAAATTTACACTCCTGCGCGCTCGTGGTGCCCAGGACGAGACTTAAAACCAGGGGAGACAGGGCCTTCTCTGTGGCCGGCCCTAAACTCTGGAACACTCTGCCCCTCCATGTTCAAACTGCTTCCACAGTGGAGTGTTTTAAGTCTCGTCTTAAGACCCACTTTTATTCTTTGGCTTTTAACACTACGTGAGTTGTGTGGTCTTCTGTCCTCTGTTGTCCTGTGTGGTTAGGGTTAGGGTTATACATTTTGATGTCTATTTTACTGTTTTAATTGGTTTTACCCTTTAAAATCGTTTTTAATCATATTTATTTTTTATATTGTCTCTGTATTGGTTTTCTATTCATTTATTCTTTGTTTTTATTCAGTCATTGGTGTAGCATAATATTGTTTTTAATATCGTTTTTAATATTGTTTTTAATATTGTTTTTAACATGGCTGTGCAGCACTTTGGAAACATTCTTGTTGTGTAAATGTGCTATATAAATAAAGTGGATTGGATTGGATTGGATTGGTAGGCCACGTAAACTGACAGAGAGGTCAGCATAGTGCAAAGACTTTCTGCACAGTCAGTTGCTACAGAGCTCCAAACTTCATGTGACCTTCCAATTAGCCCACGTACAGTGCGCAGAGAGCTTCATGGATTGGGGTTTCCATGACCGTGCAGCTGCATCTAAGCCATACATCACCAAGTCCAATGCAAAGCGTGGGATGTAGTGGTGTAAAGCACGTCGCCACTGGACTCTAGAGCAGTGGAGACGCCTTCTCTGGACTGATGAATCACACTTTCCCATCTGGCAATCTGATGGACCAGTCTGGGTTTGGAGGTTGCCAGGAGAACGCTACATTTCGGACCGCATTGTGCCGAGTGTGAAATTTGGTGGAGGAGGAATTATGATGTGGGGTTGTTTTTCAGGACTTGGGCAGTGAAAGGAACTTTGAATGCTCCAGGATACCAAAACATTTTGGACGACTCCATGCTCCCAACCTTGTGGGAACAGTTTGGCGCGGGCCCCTTCCTCTTCCAACATGACTGTGCACCAGTGCACAAAGCAAGGTCCATAAAGACATGGATACCAGAGTCTGGTGCGGATGAACTTGACTGGCCTGCACAGAGTCCTGACCTGAACTCCGATAGAACACCTTTGGGATGAAATAGAACGGAGACTGCGAGCCAGGCCTCACCAATGCGCTTTTGGATGAATGGTGGAAAATTTCCTATAAACACACTGCGCAACCTTGTGGACAGCCTTATCCCAGAAGAGTTGAAGCTGTAATAGCTGCAAAAGGTCATATTGAACCCTATGGGTCAGAAATGGGATGACACTTCAAGTTCATATGTGAGTCAAGGCAGGTGGCCACATACTTTTGGCAATATAGTGTAGTTCAATCTTCCAATGCAAATCCTCACTTTTTTAAAGCCACTGCTGCTGATTTTTCCATTCAGCCAATGGCTGTTTATCCCTTCACTCGCCACACACACACACACACACACACACACACACACACACACACACACACACACACACACACACACACACACACACACACACACACACACACACACACACACACACACACACACACACACACACACACACACACACACCTCCTCTAAAGACCTGCTGTTCTACGTCTCCCTTGACAACAGCAGCCACATTTTGACCTTAGCGCTTATGTAACCGCTGTGCAAATCGCTTCGACAGCAGGGGAAGGAGAGAGCGAGAGAGAGAAAGGGAAGGTTTCAGCTGGGGCCGACATTTTGTTGCCCGATGTAAGAGGTGAAACCAGAGGAGGAGAAGGAGCTTAGGGCTGGAATAGCTTTGGGAGGTTGCCAGCAGCCGCATAACAGGATGAAGGAGCAGATGGGGGAGGAATGATATAATGCTACATGATGAAGGAGCTTTTAGCATCGTGAATCTGTCCACAAGAAGCAAAACAGTAAAAATAACTGTGTGCGTATGTAAAGACTTCATCAAACTCCACACACCAGGCCTGGGCAATTATTTTGACCTCGGGGACACATTTACAGAAATGTGTCTGTTTTGAGGAACACTAATACAAAACCTCACAATAATGTCAGATTGAATGCTAACAACATTATGACACACCTCCTGGTACCTCAGCACCTCCAAAACCCTCAAATCTAGACTCCTAACATCCCAGAACAAGCTAGTCAGATTACTTGTAGACCTCCACCCCAGATCCCACCTCACTCCTACCCACTTCTCCAAAGTGGGCTGGCTCAGGGTGGAGCACAGAGTCAAACAACTTGCACTGAGCCTAGTCTATAAAATCCGCTACATCTCCCTGATACCGAAGTACATGTCAAACTACTTCCTTAATGACCGCCATAACCAGGCCTGGCCCTAACCAATCTGGCGCCCTAGGCAAGATTTTAGGTGCCCCCCCCCCCCCCACATCGACAGTGAAGTGTATACTCATAAGAAACCGAATAGCTTTGTCTTTAACCTTTTTTTTTACTTAAAGAAAGCAAATTAACATATTATATGAGAATGTTATGTTATGATTATCTTTAACCGAATTACAGCAGTGCTCAAATTAAAAAACAGCATTCCCTCTCATGTGATATTGCTTAATTAACATTAATGATGTGCACTTTAACAACCAGGCTTACAACTATACCTAATATATAAAGGGGTGGAAAAGTGACTATTACCTGCAGGGCAAACATTAGCTAACCAGAAGGCAATAACAATGTAAACAAAAAACACCTGCTTAAAAGATCTAATACAAATGTCCCTGAGGAATGTAAGGTGGGAGTACTGTAATTACCTAACGTTACATTATTATTTTCCATAACAATTTAGCCCCCTCCACAATATTAACCCGACGTTAAAACAGAACTAGCTATTTATTGATGAGCAATTGCCGAATCATGTAACATTAGCTTAATGCTAAAAATCCATGTTACTATCACATTCTGTAACAGACAAATACTTTCATGTAGGCTAACGTTACATACCTGCTACCTCTGTCTTTTTCTCGTTTCTCCTCCTCTTCTTTTCTATTCCCTGGGCACCTGACAGTTTTGGCCGTTTTGACATCTTGTGTTGATTTTTTGATGTGGTGACGTCCAAAAAAAGTCATGATACGGGAAGGGAGGGGGCGCACCGTGCGGGGGGAGGAGGGGCGTAATGTTGTAACAAATAATATTTCTATTAAATAGGCTTTACTTTGCATTTTAATTAATGTGGGATTATTTTTTGTATTTAGAAATAATAATACCAACTTTATTTTTTTTTTCCTCCAACATTTGTGGCACTGGCGTGGCGCCCCCTGATGGACGGCGCCCTTAGCATTTGCCTATACGGCCTATGCCACGGGCCGGCCCTGGCCATAACCACAACACCAGGGGGAGCTCCACTAACCACGTTAAACCCAGATTCCCATCTAACAAAGGTCTTAACTCCTTCTCCTTCTATGCCACATCAATATGGACAGGTGTAAAAGAAAGGGCATCTCTATCCTCCTTCAAAATCGCACTAAAAGAACACCTCCAGGCAGCTACAACCCTAAACTAACCCCCTCCCACCACCACATGCCACCTCCCCGGATTGTTAATAATCAAATGTAAATAATCAAATGTATATACTTGTTCTTATGCTTTCTGAGCTCACTATGTTCTCTGCTCGCTGTACATATCCTACCAAGTCAGACCTACACTGTTTCAATGTCCATTTCTCAGATGATGCAATTGTTGATGACTGAAGTATGTTGATATCAACCAAACCTAACCCCCCCGCCCCAACCCCCTCCTCACCCCACCCCCCGGATTGTACATAATGTAAATAATTCAATGTATATACTCTGATGATTAACTTGTGTGATGACTGTATTATGCTGATAGTATATATTTGTACCATGAATTGATTTAAGTCATACTTGCCAACCCTCCCGTTTTTAGCGGGAGAATCCCGGTATTCAGCGCCTCTCCCGACAACCTCCCGGCAGAGATTTTCTCCCGACAAACTCCCGGTATTCAGCCGGAGCTGGAGGCCACGCCCCCTCCAGCTCAATGCGGACCTGAGACTGAGTGGGGACAGCCTGTTCTCACGTACGCTTTCCCACAATATAAACAGCTTGCCTGCCCAATGACGTTATAACATCTAGGGCTTTTAGAAAGTAGAGTGCACAACTGCGCACACAACAAGGAGACGAAGCAGACGAACGAGGAAGTTACAGACATGGCGACGCCGTCGACGAGCAAGATGAAGAAATACGCTTGCAAGTTCCAAAACAAATGGAAACAAGAATTTCAGTTCATCCAGGACAATTCGAAGGGGAAGGTGTATGTTGCCTGTAAATTTTGTAGAACAGACTTCTCCTTTGAACACGGTGGCCGAAATGATATACTCATCATGAACGGAGAAGTTAAACAGGACAATACTGCCATCTAATGGATAGCCACCGGAACACTGAAATTCAAGTATTTCTTTTATCTATATGTAAATAAAATAAATATATATATATATATATATATATATATATATATATATATATATATATATATATATATATATATATATATAGCTAGAATTCACTGAAAGTCAAGTATTTTATACATATATATATATATATATATGTATATATATATATATGGGAATAAGCGGCAGAAAATGGATGGATGGATGGATGAAATATATATGAAATACTCGAGTTGGTGAATTCTAGCTGTAAATAACCACTCCCCCAACCCCCCCCCCCCCCCTACCCCCCACCTCCCGATATTGGAGGTCTCAAGGTTGGCAAGTATGATTTAAGTGGACCCCGACTTAAACAAGTCTCAGGACTTGGTCCTTGGGGTTCGTTTTCCCAGAATGCAACGGAAAGTTGGCTCGGGCAAGACGTGAATGTGAGTACATTTTTTATTTCACACTAACAAAGGAACAAAAAGCGCGCTCAAGGCGGAAGTACAAATTTGGATTAATGAAACAAATACTTGCACGTGGGCAAAAAACTAAGGACATGAACAAAAGTCGCTAACTGTGGCATGAATAGAAAAAACTTACTTGACATGGCATGAAGTGCGCAGAGGTAAACAGAGTGAATGTTGCCAGGCCGACCAACAGAAAAAGACAGGCTTTAAATTACAGTGACATGATTAGTGAAAACAGGTGCGTGACTCAAAACGTGAAACAGGTGCGTGACATGACAGGTGAAAACTAATGGGTTGCTATGGAAACAAAACAAGGGAGTGAACAACCAGGAACTAAGAAAGTGTCCAAAAAACAAACAGCACATGGCCAAACAAAAACATGATCAACACAGACATGACAACAAGTTGAAAAACGTATTGGGGTGTTACCATTTAGTGGTCAATTGTACGGAATATGTACTGTACTGTGCAATCTACTAATACAAGTTTCAATCAATCAATCAATCAAACCGCCTTAAAAAAACTAAATGGAATTTAAAAATTTTCTATGAAGGATAAAACACTGAATATTGACAACATATGAACGTCACCCCCCCTCTCCATCCACATATTTTACAATCAACAAAAATGCAACAGACACAGCGAAATATGAACACGGAGGGTAAAAAAAACCCCCAGCTACAATCTGATATATGTGATATATCGCTAAGCTTTAGAACTTTGTCGTAAAAATCTCCTTCCGCGTCTGTCCCTGACACCCACTTTTCAGGCTCTGGAAACACTCTGTGGAAACGCTCCCCGCCCACACTGCTTGGTGCCTCGTCTGAGCTGCTGGGAATTAGATGAACAATAGTAACTATCATCAATCAATCAATCGTTCAATCAAATTTTACTTATATAGCCCTAAATCACGGGTGTCTCAAAGGGCTGCTCAAGCTACAACGACATCCTCGGCTCAGATCCCACATCAGGGCAAGGAAAAACTCAACCCAATGGGATGACAATGAGAAACCTTGGAGGGGACCGCAGCCGTTCGCGCTTTCTCACTTGCGCCGTTTTAAAGCTCAATTTTCAGATATACACCAAAAAGTCTTATATTTTTGTTACTTAACACTATCTGGCTAGTGTGGTAACTGTTAGCATTTCATTTTGACTGAAAAGTTGAACTTAGAAATTGGACATTTGATTTTTTTTTTTTTTTGCATATGAGGGGGAATATTTATTATAACAAATATGAATCTCGCCTACTCAAACTACTTTAATAAACAGAAATTATAACATTTGAGGTGGATAATATGAATTTAAAAAAAAGGAAAAAAGATATATGTAATCATAGTAGTATCGACTAGATACGCTCCTATCATTACAGTGGATGTCAGGTGTAGATCCAGCCATGGCATTTGTTTACATTGTGACGCCGGTGAGCTATTGTATCCTCCTACGGTGTGTAGTGAAGCATGTTTAGCTATTCCTCGTCCTCCAGTGATAATGGTACTTGTAAGAAACTTACTTTATTTGACGCCATGGAGGCCAGGATTAGTGATTTAGAAGTAGATTTTATGGCGATAAAAGATTTGGAGTAATCAAAGTAGTATCGACTAGATACGCTCCTGTACTTGGTATCATTACAGTGGATGTCAGGTGTAGATCCAGCCATGGCGTTTGTTTACATTGTGACGCTGGTGAGCTATTGTATCCTCCTACGGTGTGTAGTGAAGCATGTTTAGCTATTCCTCGTCCTCCAGTGATAATCCTACTTGTAAGAAACGTACTTTATTTGACGCCATGGAGGCCAGGATTAGTGATTTAGAAGTAGATTTTGTGACGATAAAAATAGTTGAAGTAATCATAGTAGTATCAAATAGATACGCTATTGAATTTGGTATCATTACAGTGGATGTCAGGTGTAGATCCACCCATGGCGTTTGTTTACATTGTGACACCGATGAGCTACGGTGTGTAGTGAAGCATGTTTGGCTATTCCTCGTCCTCCAGTGATAATGCTACTTGTAAGAAACGTACTTTATTTGACGCCACGGAGGCTAGGATTAGTGATTTAGAAGTATATTTTGTGACGATAAAAATTGTTGAAGTAATCATAGTAGTATCGAGTAGATACGCTATTGAATTTGGTATCATTACAGTGGATGTCAGGTGTAGATCCACCCATGGCGTTTGTTTACATTGTGTCGCCGGTGAGCTATTGTATCCTCCTACGGTGTGTAGTGAAGCATGTTTAGCTATTCCTCGTCCTCCAGTGATATTGATACATGTAAGAAACGTACTTTATTTGTCGCCATGGAGACCAGGATTAGTGATTTAGAAGTAGCTAAAACACTGCCGCCTGCGGATAGATGTCATGCCTGTTACAAAAAAATATATATATATGGGGAACCGGTACTTTTCCAACAGAGTATAGTACTGTTTTCTATTCATTAGTACCGCGATACTACACTAGTACCGGTATACCGTACAACCTTAGTACAAGTGAGTGATTCCATCATTTTTTTTTTTTTACCAGAGGTTGTAGATTAATGTTGGACTCACACTCTGACAATCGTACGTGCCGCTCTCCTCGCTTGACTTAATGGCAACGGTGGGGTGGTCTAGTTGTGGCCCCGGGTGTGCCCGGCCTGGGATCAAAGCTGGTGCAGCCTTGTGACTCGGCAGGGTTACATTTAAAAAGGCCTCGCTCACATCAAAGCGTCTTTGTAGGGATGACAGTTGGACTGCAAACTGATTGGCTGCACATGCTTTCCACTCTACATTCCTGTCTCGCTTCTCCCACACCAATAACAATTGATACGTTGTCCTGGTCAACCAACCCGCGGCTCTTTAGCGCCGCCCTAGTGGCATGAAGAACTTTTTTTTGTTTTTGTTTTAATAAGGACAAACATGACACCAACCTTCCTAATTGTTAGAAATCCCGCTTTTTATATCAAACATGCTTTACTGAGAGTATTTGGCAAGCGCCGTTCTGTCCTACTAATTTCAGCGATCCTTGAACTCATCGTAGTTTAAAGTTCAAGTTAAAGTAGCAATGATTGTCACACACACACTAGGTGTGGCCAAATTATTCTCTGCATTTGACCCATCACCCTTGATCACCCCCTGGGAGGGGAGGGGAGCAGTGGGCAACAGCGGTGGCCGCGCCCGGGAATCATTTTTGGTGATTTAACCCCCAATTCCAACCCTTGATGCTGAGTGCCAAACAGGGAGGTAATGGCTCCCATTTTTATAGTCTTTGGTATGACTCGGCCGGGGTTTGAACTCACGACCTACCCATCTCAGGGCGGACACTCTAACCACTAGGCCACTGAGTAGGTAGTATGTTTGTTTACATGTATAACTTTCTCCGACGCTGCCACAGAAAGACGTGCTTAAAGCCACTCCTTCTTTGTCTCATTTTGTCCACCAAACGTTTTGTACTGTGCGTGAATGCACAAAGGTGAGCTTTGTTGATGTTATTGGAGTGCTAATCAGGCATATTTGGTCACTGCATGACTGCAAGCTAATCCATGCTAAGATGCTATTTAGGCTAGCTGCATGTACATGTTGCATCATCATGCCTCGTCACTTGTGTCCTGTGTGTATTTCATTTATATTTGCATGCCTCATGACACATGATCTGTATGTCATATTGCCTGCATTTATGATGGTTGTTTGTGTGCCATGTTGTTCCAGACCACAGCAAACATTACCAAAGCTTGCAAAGATTGTTATAAATCCATTAGAAGAAGACAGCCTGCCGTTTTCTTAAACTTGGACACACACATCTATACCTTTGGTCATTCTAAGTCAGTCATTTCCAGAAAATATCTCATCCTCTGAGAAGTTTTACTAATGTTCTCCAATGTTGTAAAAATGTGTAGAATAACAATTAAAACACAAAATTTCTGTCAACGAAGATTTGCGTCAGCCTTTGATAGTAGGCTATTATAGCTAATATAGACACTTACATCATGTGTTGCCTTCATTATAACACTTATATAAGACTTTTAAAGTCATTTTGATAGTAGGCTAATATATCTAATATAGACACTTACATCATGTGTTGTCTTCATTATAACACTTATATAAGACTTTTAAAGTCATTTTGATAGTAGGCTAATATAGCTAATATAGACACTTACATCATGTGTTGTCTTTATTATAACACTTATATAATACTTTTAAAGTCATTTTGATAGTAGGCTAATATATCTAATATAGACACTTACATCATGTGTTGCCTTCATTATAACACTTATATAAGACTTTTAAAGTCATTTTGATAGTAGGCTAATATATCTAATATAGACACTTACATCATGTGTTGCCTTCATTATAACACTTATATAAGACTTTTAAAGTCATTTTGATAGTAGGCTAATATAACTAATATAGACACTTACATCACCTGTTGCCTTCATTATAACACTTATATAAGACTTTTAAAGTCATTTTGATAGTAGGCTAATATAGACACTTACATCATGTGTTGTCTTCATTATAACACTTATATAAGACTTTTAAAGTCATTTCGATAGTAGGCTAATATAGACACTTACATCATGTGTTGTCTTCATTATAACACTTATATAAGACTTTTAAAGTCATTTTGATAGTAGGCTAATATAGACACTTACATCATGTGTTGTCTTCATTATAACACTTATATAAGACTTTTAAAGTCATTTCGATAGTAGGCTAATATAGACACTTACATCATGTGTTGTCTTCATTATAACACTTAAGATTAAAGATTAAAGTACCAATGATTGTCACACACACACTAGATGTGGTGAAATTTGTCCTCTGCATTTGACCCATCCCCTTGGGGAGCAGTGGGCAGCAGTGGCGCCGCGCCCGGGAATCATTTTGGTGATTTAACCCCCAACTCCAACCCTTGATGCTGAGTGCCAAGCAGGATATAAGGCTTTTACAGTCATTTTGATAGTAGGCTAATATAACTAATATAGACACTTACATCACATGTTGTCTTCATTATAACACTTATATACGGCTTTTAAAGTCATTTTGATAGTAGGCTAATATAACTAATATAGACACTTACGTCATGCGCTGCCTTCATTATAACACTTATATAAGACTTTTCAAGTCATTTTGATAGTAGGCTAATATAGCTAATATAGACACTTACATCATGTGTTGCCTTCATTATAACACTTATATAAGACTTTAATTTTTTGCGTCTCCAGACAGATTTTTTGTTGTTGTTGTATTTTTGGTTCAATATGGCTCTTTCAACGTTTTGGGTTGCCGACCCCTGTCCTGGGGTCATTGAAAGCCCAAATGTTGGAGAACCAGTCCATAGCTGCGTGTTTCTTCACACAAGCAAACACGGCCTGGAATGTGTTGGATTATGTCAGTTTCCTGTAATCCTCATCGGCTAAATCTGCTTGTGTTCTCCTCTCTGAAGGCACCGCTCACCCCTGCCCTCCCTGCCTACACCTACGCTGCCCTCCCTGCCTACACCTACGCTGCCTGCCCTCCCTGCCTACACCTACACTGCCCTCCCTGCCTACACCTACGCTGCCCTCCCTGCCTACACCTACGCTGCCCTCCCTGCCTACACCTACACTGCCCTCCCCTGCCTACACCTACGCTGCGTACCTAGGTCAGTGTGTCATTTCCCATCCTTCACCACCTCAATGTTTGAGTTGCCCTGCCCTTTCTTTTATACTTTCCTCCAAGTCTTTGTGCTACATAAGATGTACTTGTTACCACACCTTCATACATTGTACGGCTTCGGAGTGCGATCGAGTCGACTGTAAAAATAGAAAGGCAGTTCAGGCCCAGGTCGATGGGTACAGATTATCTCATTGAGCAAATAAATCCCCGCCCCGACGGAGATGGATTGCTGGGAGAAAAGCAAACATACGATAACATTTTTCTTTTTGTCCTTGACCTGATTTTGCACAGCCTGCAAGTTTCCTGGTCCTTCTCTTCTGTTTGATTGATTCCAGATTGGCAAACTACTGAAGGCGTTTCTAACATTACAGTACCTTTTGTGGTGCCATATTCACAGATGTGGGTAGTAACACGCTACAATTTAAAGGAGCCTTATGTAATCATTTCATGTCAAGTCATCATTAAATGGCCCTGATACAATATCACAACAATCATGTGGTTATTGTCAGTACTCTCGGAAAACAAAGACTAAAACCAACTACAACCAACGCTAGGGGATTGAAAGAGAGAAAAATAGGAAGACAGAGGAGGATTAGACAGAGACACAACAACAGCAAACACAACAACAATAATAATAACAACAACAACAATAGAACAACATCAGCAAATAGGATATGTACAAATATGATGGTAATAATAATAATAATAATAATATATTTTATTTGTAAAAAGCACTTTACATTGAGTAAACAACCTCAAAGTGCTACAGTGTATTAAAAAAAAAATAATATATATATATATATATGAATAATAAAAGATAAATACAAATAAAACAGCCAAATAGCTAGAACTAGTATGCATATATCTAAAAAAAAGGCTTTTTATTAAAAAAGAAGGGTTTTTAAGCCTTTTTTTAAAAAAAAAAAAGCATCCATAGTCTGTGGTGCCCTCAGGTGGTCAGGGAGAGCGTTCCACAGACTGGGAGCGGCGGAGCAGAAAACCCAGGTCTCCCATTGTTCGTGGCTTTGTCCTCAGAGGTTGGAGGAGGTTAGCCTGTCCGGAGTGGAGGTGTGGTGTGGAGGGTTTGGGGGGTGAGCAGTTCTTTGAGGTAAAAGTAAAAGTGATAGCAATGAAGCAGTTAGTCAAATAAATAATAATACAGAAATGACAATGAACATTATTACACTACAAATGGATCAATACAAATACCAATAGAAATATCACTATTGATAATGAATAATAGCAATAATGACCTCTAATATCAACAATACATATATGCCATGATAACAAGAGATACAAAAGAATGCAGATACATGGAGGGGAAGAAAGAGAAGCCAACTGTATTAACCTTGTAGATTGTTATAGTAACAATAGGTTAAGCTTTGTCAGTGTGCCGTGTGTTACCCAGTTTACCCTAGGGCAACAACGTTAATATATGTTTGACCAACATTTAAAGAAGCCTTACATAATAATTTCATGTCAAGTCATCATTAAATGGCCCTGATACAATATCTCAACAATCATGTGGTTATTGTCAGTACTATCGGAAAACAAAGACTAAAACCAACTACAACCTGTCATGATCTGTGGTCTGGATCATGTTTTTGTTATTTTCTGTTAGTTTTAAGACTCCAGTTCCTGTTTTTGTACATCCTTGTTTGTTTTAGTTTCCATGGCGACTGATTTGTTTCACCTGCCTCTGGTGTTCGGGACACGCCCCTGCTCCAAATCAAGAGACCAGTATTTAAGCCTGTCTTTGCCTGTCAGTCGGCCTGGCGTCATTGCTTGTGTCATGCCATTGTTTGCTTCATGCTTTGCCAAGTAAGTTTTGTTTGTTCATGCCACAGTTAGCGAGTTTTTTCCCTGTCCATAGTTTATGCCAAGTGTTAGCTTTTGTTTCCTGCGCTAAGTTGTGCCTTCGCCTTGTGCGCCTTTTTGTTTTGTACCTATTTGAGAGCCAAGATTAAATCATGTTCCTACCTTCACGCCTTGTCCGGAATAGTCCGATTGCTTCCCGGGAGAACAATCCTCGCAGTAAGCTGTGAATACCCCCCTGTTATGACACAACCAACGCTAGCCATGGTTATACTGGTGGAAATAAGTAGAGCATGCTTAGCAGCCTAATGTACGCCCAAAACTAAAGAGGAGACATTTTACCAAGGTATGCCTGTAGACTACTGTTTCAAACCTTTCAGATTGCCATATATTGCCATATATTGCCATATATTGGCTATATATTGCCATATATTGGCTATATATTGCCATATACAGTATTGGCTATATATTGCCATATATTGGCTATATATTGCCATATATTGTCTATATATTGCCATATACAGTATTGGCTTTATATTGCCATGTATTGTCTATATATTGCCATATATTGACCATATATTGGCTATAAATTGTCATATATTGGCTATATATTGCCATATATTGTGTATATATTGCCATATATTGTCAATATATTGCCATATATTGTGTATATATTGCCATATATTGTCTATATATTGCCATATATTGTGTATATATTGCCATATATTGTCTATATATTTCCATATATTGGCTATATATTTCCATATATTGCCATATATTGGCTATATATTTCCATATATTGCCATATATTGGCTATATATTTCCATATATTGGCTATATATTGCCATATATTGCCATATTTTGGCTATATATTGCCATATATTGGCTATATATTTCCATATATTGCCATATATTGCCATATATTGGCTATATATTTCCATATATTGGCTATATATTGCCATATATTGCCATATATTGGCTATATACACTACCGTTCAAAAGTTTGGGGTCACCCAAACAATTTTGTGGAATAGCCTTCATTTCTAAGAACAAGAATAGACTGTCGAGTTTCAGATGAAAGTTCTCTTTTTCTGGCCATTTTGAGCGTTTAATTGACCCCACAAATGTGATGCTCCAGAAACTCAATCTGCTCAAAGGAAGGTCAGTTTTGTAGCTTCTGTAACGAGCTAAACTGTTTTCAGATGTGTGAACATGATTGCACAAGGGTTTTCTAATCATCAATTAGCCTTCTGAGCCAATGAGCAAACACATTGTACCATTAGAACACTGGAGGGATAGTTGCTGGAAATGGGACTCTATACACCTATGTAGATATTGCACCAAAAACCAGACATTTGCAGCTAGAATAGTCATTCACCACATTCAATCAATCAATCAATCAATCAATGTTTATTTATATAGCCCTAAATCACAAGTGTCTCAAAGGGCTGTACAAGCCACAACTACATCCTCGGTACAGAGCCCACATACGGGCAAGGAAAAACTCACCCCAGTGGGACGTCGGTGAATGACTATGAGAAACCTTGGAGAGGACCGCATATGTGGGTAATCCCCCCCCTCTAGGGGAGACCGAAAGCAATGGATGTCGAGTGGGTCTGACATAACATTGTGAAAGTCCAGTCCACAGTGGATCCAACACATCAGCGGGAGTCCAGTCCACAGCGGGGCCAACGGGAAACCATCCCGAGCGGAGACGGGTCAGCAGCGCAGAGATGTCCCCAACCGATGCACAGGCTAGTGGTCCACCCGGGGTCCCGACTCTGGACAGCCAGCACTTCATCCATGGCCACCGGACCTATGCAACTCCCCCTCGCAAGGGACAGGGGAGAAGAGGAGAGAAGAAAAGAAACGGCAGATCAACTGGTCTAAAAAAGGGGGGTCTATTTAAAGGCTAGATTATACAAATGAGTTTTAAGATGGGACTTAAATGCTTCTACTGAGGTAGCATCTCTAACTGTTACCGGGAGGGCATTCCAGAGTACTGGAGCCCGAATAGAAAACGCTCTATAGCCCGCAGACTTTTTTTTGGCTCTGGGAATCACTAATAAGCCGGAGTTCTTTGAACGCAGATTTCTTGTCGGGACATATGGTACAATACAATCGGCGAGATAGGCTGGAGCTAAACCGTGTAGTATTTTATACGTAAGTAGTAAAACCTTAAAGTCGCATCTTAGGTGCACAGGAAGCCAGTGCAGGTGAGCCAGTATAGGCGTAATATGATCAAACTTTCTTGTTTTTGTCAAAAGCCTTGCAGCCGCATTTTGTACCAACTGTAATCTTTTAATGCTAGACATAGGGAGACCCGAAAATAATACGTTACAGTAATCGAGACGAGACGTAACGAACGCATGAATTTTAGCGATATTACGGAGATGAAAGAAGGCCGTTTTAGTAACACTCTTAATGTGTGACTCAAACGAGAGAGTTGGGTCGAAGATAATACCCAGATTCTTTACCGAGTCGCCTTGTGTAATTGTTTGGTTGTCAAATGTTAAGGTGGTATTATTAAATAGATGTTGGTGTCTAGCAGGACCGATAATCAGCATTTCCGTTTTCTTAGCGTTGAGTTGCAAGAAGTTAGCGGACATCCATTGTTTAATTTCATTAAGACACGCCTCCAGCTGACTACAATCCGGCGTGTTGGTCAGCTTTAGGGGCATGTAGAGTTGGGTGTCATCAGCATAACAGTGAAAGCTAACACCGTACTTGCGTATGATGTCACCCAGCGGCAGCATGTAAATACTAAAGAGTGCAGGGCCAAGAACCGAACCCTGGGGAACTCCGCACGTTACCTTGACATAGTCCGAGGTCACATTGTTATGGGAGACGCACTGCATCCTGTCAGTAAGATAAGAGTTAAACCAAGACAAGGCTAAGTCTGACATAAACGGAAGGTGGGAGACCGGTCGGTAGTTTACCATGAGGTCAGGATCGAGGTTAGGTCTTTTGAGCAGAGGATGAATAACCGCTTTTTTGAATGCTAGGGGAACAGTGCCGGAGGAAAGTGATAAGTTTATAATATTTAACACTGATGGACCTAATAATACAAACAGTTCCTTGATAAGTTTCCCAGGAAGTGGGTCAAGTAAACATGTTGTTTGTTTTATCCCACTTACACGCTGTAATAATTCCTCTAATGTTATTTAATCAAAAATAGAGAGACTATTTTGGAGGGCAGTGTCCGTCGTATATACAGTCGTATTTGTGTTAATAGAACCCAGTTGTAGCTGGGATGCGTTGTCTTTAATCTCCTTTCTAATGAGTTCAATTTTCTTATTAAAGAAATTCATAAAGTCATCTGCCGAGTGGGTGGAGCTACTGGGAGGAGTCCCTTGTTGGGTTAGCGATGCTACTGTACTAAACAGAAATTTAGGATCGTTTTTGTTGAGGCGGATGAGATTTGAGTAGTATTTAGCTTTAGCTAAGGTAAGCATGCGTTTATAAGTTATTAAACTATCACTCCATGCTTGATGGAAAACCTCAAGTTTAGTCGCGCGCCATTTGCGTTCCAGTTTTCTACATGATAATTTATGAGCTCTAATTTCTTCTGTAAACCATGGGGTGCGCCTTTTAGGGGCCCTTTTTTGCTTTAGCGGTGCTATACTATCAATAATTTCGCGCAAGGCATCGTCAAAGTTGTTAGTGAGGTTATCAATAGAGCCGACATAATTTGGGAATGGTGCCATTACCGAAGGCAGTAGGTCAGCAAGAGTCATCGTTGTGGCAGCATTAATGTTGCGGCCGCTATAGCAGTTATTATTATTATTAGCTTGTTGACAATGAGTCAAAACTTCAAATTTTATAAGGTAATGATCGGACATTACTTTAGTATATGGAAGTATCATAACTTTGGAGGTGGTGACACCCCTGACAAGCACTAGATCTATTGTATTACCGTTGCGATGCGTGGGTTCATGTATTATTTGTGTAAGACCACAGCTATCAATTATGGTTTGGAGCGCCACGCACTGAGGGTCCGATGGGGTATTCATATGGATATTAAAGTCCCCCATTATGATTATATTGTCGGCGTGCGTCACTAGATCAGCAACGAACTCTGAGAATTCACTGATAAAGTCCGAATAGGGCCCAGGGGGGCGGTAGATAACAGCCAGGTCGAGAGGTAGCGGTGTGACAGACCTCATAGTAAGCACCTCAAACGATTTATATTTATTATTTAGGTTAGGGGTAAGGTTGAAATTTTCATTGTATATTAGTGCGACACCCCCTCCCCTGGATTATATATTGACCATATATTGGCTATAAATTGTCATATATTGGCTATATATTGCCATATAT
Source organism: Entelurus aequoreus (assembly GCF_033978785.1). Taxonomy (NCBI): domain Eukaryota; kingdom Metazoa; phylum Chordata; class Actinopteri; order Syngnathiformes; family Syngnathidae; genus Entelurus; species Entelurus aequoreus. Next base: position 11,188,584 of record NC_084746.1, on the reverse strand, counting down.
TGTGTATATATTGCCATATACTGTCTATATATTGCCATATATTGTGTATATATTGCCATATATTGTCTATATATTGCCATATATTGTGTATGTATTGCCATATATTGTCTATATATTGCCATATATTGGCTATATATTTCCATATATTGCCATATATTGGCTATATATTTCTATATATTTCCATATATTGGCTATATATTTCCATATATTGGCTATATATTTCCATATATTGCCATATATTGGCTATATATTTCCATATATTGCCATATATTGGCTATATATTGCCATATATTGGCTATATATTGCCATATTTTGGCTATATATTGCCATATATTGCCATATATTGGCTATATATTTCCATATATTGCCATATATTGGCTATATATTGCCATATATTGGCTACATATTTCCATATATTGGCTATATATTGCCATATATTGCCATATATTGGCTATATACACTACCGTTCAAAAGTTTGGGGTCACCCAAACAATTTTGTGGAATAGCCTTCATTTCTAAGAACAAGAATAGACTGTCGAGTTTCAGATGAAAGTTCTCTTTTTCTGGCCATTTTGAGCGTTTAATTGACCCCACAAATGTGATGCTCCAGAAACTCAATCTGCTCAAAGGAAGGTCAGTTTTGTAGCTTCTGTAACGAGCTAAACTGTTTTCAGATGTGTGAACATGATTGCACAAGGGTTTTCTAATCATCAATTAGCCTTCTGAGCCAATGAGCAAACACATTGTACCATTAGAACACTGGAGGGATAGTTGCTGGAAATGGGCCTCTATACACCTATGTAGATATTGCACCAAAAACCAGACATTTGCAGCTAGAATAGTCATTTACCACATTAGCAATGTATAGAGTGTATTTCTTTAAAGTTAAGACTAGTTTAAAGTTATCTTCATTGAAAAGTACAGTGCTTTTCCTTCAAAAATAAGGACATTTCAATGTGACCCCAAACTTTTGAACGGTAGTGTATTTCCATATATTGCCATATATTGGCTATATATTGCCATATATTGACTATATATTTCCATATATTGCCATATATTGGCTATATATTGCCATATAGTGGCTATATATTGCCATATATTGACTATATATTTCAATATATTGCCCTATATTGCCATATATTGGCTATATATTGGCTATATATTGGCTATATATTGCCATATATTGCCATATATATAAAGCACATTGCTGCCGTGTTGGTAATGACGTTCAGACTCACATGCTGAGGATCACAAACGTTTAAATGTCCGTGAATTGCCCAGACACGTCTCAGCAGACGCTACTTCTTCTTCTCTGACGCCGCATCTTGTCGGCATCGTGTTCCTGAGTCCCACAAGCACTCGGCCTGCTGGTGTTGACACAGTGAAGGTCTGAATGAGGTAACACATTAACCACAAAATGAGCGATGGACCTGCCTCATCATGCACACATGGGAGGTCAAGCTGTTTCGCAAGCTCGGATGCAAACATGTGCCATGCAAATATCGCCGTTAAAAAGCGGGTTGCCACGGCGACCGGATTGCGTTTGTCTCGGATATGATTCGACGTGAAGCTGACCCACTTCCACGCTGCAGGGAGCGTGGTCCTCGCTTCCCCATCGACAGTGTTGTGATTGGTGTTCCTACCTCGTAACCAAGGCCATGCAGCTTGGTGAGGAGGAAACAATTAGACCAGTATCCTGCACATTTTCCACAGGGGGCTACTTCCAGCTTTTCCGTAATGCTAGCTCGATGTTTAGCCCAATGACCGACATCTTCTGCTGCCTGTTTATGTCATCTGGACAATCCTACACGCCATTTTTTTTGGTAGGATTTTAAAGATGATTAAAAAAAACACTTGCAAGATGAAGCTAATGGGAGTCATTGTTGTAGTCATCAAAGTCTCTAAAACAACTTCAAAATTTATATACACACTGTAAGTATATATATAATGTAAATGATAAATGATAAATGGGTTATACTTGTATAGCACTTTTCTACCTTCAAGGTACTCAAAGCGGTTTGACAGTATTTCCACATTCACACACTGATGGCGGGAGCTGCCATGCAAGGCGCTAACCAGCAGCCATCAGAGGCAAAGAGTGAAGTGTCTTGCCCAAGGACACAACGGACGTGACTAGGAAGGTAGAAGGTGGGGATTGAACCCCAGTAACCAGCAACACTCCGATTGCTGGCACAGCCACTCTACCAACTTCGCCACGCCGTAGTAACAGACACCTTCATAACAATATGTAATATGTACAATATACACACTGCAAGTATGTATATAATGTAGTAACAGACACCTTCATAACAATATGTAACATGTACAATATTTTCCGTATTTTGCTAATTTTATGCACAGCCAGAACTAATTCTTCGGCGCATTTATTTCCGTTTCCATAGCAACGCTCTTCCGACTTCCCGCAACAAATGTGTTCCTACTCCCGGAATCAAACGCGAGTGTGTTTTCTAATCATGGCAGACTTGGTGACAGACAACGAAGATGACTATTTTCGGACAAATGAGGATTCACAACCTTATATTTTTGAAGCTGAATATACTGAGGATGAACGGCTGCTTATAGAAGTGAGCACGAAGAAGAGGCAGAAACGTTGGAGCAGATGGAAGTCAAGAGAGTGCGACATGGTCACGCTGCAAATCTGGAACTTGACTGAGTAAAAACTAAATAAATAGATATAAAACCAATATAAAAATAAATATGGTTAAAAACGATTATGAAGGGAAAAACCAATTAAAAATAATAAATAGATATAAAACCAATACAGAAACAATATAAAAATAAATATTATTAAAAACAATATAAAAATAAGAAAATGGATGGATGGATAAATGATTAAAAACGATTATGAAGGTTAAAACCAATTAAAATAATAAATAGATATAAAACCAATATAAAAACAATATACAAATAAATATGATTACAAATATTTTGAAGGGTAATACCAATTAAAATAATAAATAGATATAAAAACAATATAAAAATAAATATAATTAAAAACGATTATGAAGGGTAAAACCAATAAAATAATAAATAGATATAAAACCAATATAAAAACAATATAAAAATAAATATGATTAAAAACGATTTTGAAGGACAAAACCAATTAAAATAATAAATAGATATAAAACCAATATAAAAATAAATATGATTAAAACGATTATGAATGGTAAAACTAATTAAAATAATAAATAGATATAAAACCAATATAAAACAATATAAAAATAAATATGATTAAAAACGATTATAAAGGGTAAAACAATTAAAAATAATAGATATAAAACCAATGTAAAACCAATATTAAAATATGATTAAAAACGATTATGAAGGGTAAAACCAATTAAAAATAATAAATAGATATAAAACCAATATACAAACAATATAAAAATAAATATGATTAAAAACGATTATGAAGGGTAAAACCAATTAAAAATAGTAAATAGATATAAAACCAATACAAAACCAATATAAAAATAAATATGATTAAAAACGATTATGAAGGGTAGAACCAATCAAAAATAATAAATAGATATAAAACCAATATAAAACCAATAAAAAAAAAGGATTAAAAAGGATTATGAAGGGTAAAACCAATTAAAAATAATAAATAGATATAAATACAATTAAAAAATAAATATGATTAAAAACGATTATGAAGGGTAAAACCAGTTGAAATAATAAATAGATATAAAACCAATATACAAACAATATAAAAATAAATATGATTAAAAACGATTATGAAGGGTAAAACTAATTAAAATAATAAATAGAAATAAAGATTTAAAAACACAGAGGACCAATAAGCAATAACAATAACAACGTTGCTACAGTTTGTTATTATACAGGTTACACAACATAAATGAAGTATTGTTGACACTTTTTGAATGCATTTTTAAAGTGATTTAGATGTAGAATTGAATGCTACCAAGAACCAGCCAATTTCTTAATGTTAGAATGTGAAAAAAAACAAAAGCCTTTGTCATCTTGTCTCTCATGACGACTGTGAACCAACAAAGTGCAGCAGTTCCCCTTTAAGCCCCGACCAGCCTGCCTCATCTAATCGCCTCACAGCGGCTTAACACCATGAAGCTGGAGAACCACCTTCATGCAGAGCTTTCGTGGTGGAGTCGGTCACATGCACCACCCGTGCAGGAGTCTCACACGCATCACCCCAGATGTTGTGTTCGCCGGCACAGAAACGCCAAGTCTGACAATCAGGCACTGGTGAGATTGGAGAAGTGGGTTGTGGTGCGGCCTCCGTGATGACTCACAGCAGCACTGAGGCCTGCACGGAGACATCTAGTGTTGGCGGCGGCACACGGCATAGAGGCCTGCACGGAGACATCTAGTGTTGGTGGCGGCACACGGCATAGAGGCCTGCACGGAGACATCTAGTGTTGGTGGCGGCACACGGCACTGAGGCCTGCACGGAGACATCTAGTGTTGGCGGCGGCACACGGCACTGAGGCCTGCACGGAGACATCTAGTGTTGGCAGCGGCACACGTCACAGCCGGCCTTATGTAAGAGTCGGAGCTTGCTCCACATCTTGCATATTGCATGGTTCCCGGCCCATTTTGATGAGAAGATAGTCCAGACACATGACTTTCCCAAGCTGTTATGCAGCTGACAACTGTTGTTTTGCTCTCAGAAGTAGGTCAACATCAGTCATTATGTAACTTTCCCACTGCCGAGTCACACACTTTTACCTAGAGACTAGTGTTGTCCCGGTACCACAATTATTTCCATACTTTTCAGTACTTTTCTAAATAAAGGGGACCACAAAAAAAATGTCATTATTGGCTTCATTTGAACAAAAAAATCGTACAATTACAATTACAATTACAATCTTACAGTTACATAAATTACCAGAAAAGTGTGTATAACTGCCAACAAGTTATAATAAAGACATTATTGTCTTTATTTGAACAAAAAGTCTTAGTGTACATGAAACATATGTTTATTAGTGTACAAACCCCGTTTCCATATGAGTTGGGAAATTGTGTTGGATGTTAATATAAACGGAATACAATGATTTGCAAATCCTTTCCAACCCATATTCAGTTGAATGCACTACAAAGACAACATATTTGATGTTCAAACTCATAAACTTTATTTTTTTTTTGCAAATAATAATTAACTTAGAATTTCATGGCTGCAACACGTGCCAAAGTAGTTGGGAAAGGGCATGTTCACCACTGTGTTACATGGCCTTTCCTTTTAACAACACTCAGTAAAGGTTTGGGAACTGAGGAGACACATTTTTGAAGCTTCTCAGGTGGAATTCTTTCCCATTCTTGCTTGATGTACAGCTTAAGTTGTTCAACAATCCGGGGGTCTCCCTTCTGCTATTTTAGGCTTCATAATGCGCCACACATTTTCAATGGGAGACAGGTCTGGACTACAGGCAGGCCAGTCTAGTACCCGCACTCTTTTACTATGAAGCCACGCTGATGTAACACGTGGCTTGGCATTTTCTTGCTGAAATAAGCAGGGGCGTCCATGGTAACGTTGCTTGGATGGCAACATATGTTGCTCCAAAAGCCGTATGTAACTTTCAGCATTAATGGTGCCTTCACAGATGTGTAAGTTACCCATGTCTTGGGCACTAATACACCCCCATACCATCACACATGCTGCCTTTTACACTTTCACCCTAGAACAATCCGGATGGTTCTTTTCCTCTTTGGTCCGGAGGACACGACGTCCACAGTTTCCAAAAACAATTTGAAATGTGGACTCGTCAGACCACAGAACACTTTTCCACTTTGTATCAGTCCATTTTAGATGAGCTCAGGCCCAGCGAAGCCGACGGCGTTTCTGGGTGTTGTTGATAAACGGTTTTCGCCTTGCATAGGAGAGTTTTAACTTGCACTTACAGAGGTAGCGACCAACTGTATGACAGTGGGTTTCTGAAGTGTTCCTGAGCCCATGTGGTGATATCCTTTACACACTGATGTCGCTTGTTGATACAGTACAGCCTGAGGGATGGAAGGTCACGGGCTTAGCTGCTTACTTGCAGTGATTTCTCCAGATTCTCTGAACCCTTTGATGATATTACGGAGCGTAGATGGTGAAATCCCTAAATTCCTTGCAATAGCTGCTTGAGAAAGGTTTTTCTTAAACTGTTCAACAATTTGCTCACGCATTTGTTGACAAAGTGGTGACCCTCGCCCCATCCTTGTTTGTGAATGACTGAGCATTTCATGGAGTCTACTTTTATACCCAATTATGGCACCCACCTGTTCCCAATTAGCCTGTTCACCTGTGGGATGTTCCAAATAAGTGTTTGATGAGCATTCCTCAACTTTATCAGTATTTATTGCCACCTTTCCCAACTTCTTTGTCACGTGTTGCTGGCATCAAATTCTAAAGTTAATGATTATTTGCAAAAAAAAAAAATGTTTAAGAGTTTGAACATCAAATATGTTGTCTTTGTAGCATATTCAACTGAATATGGGTTGAGGAGGATTTGCAAATCATTGTATTCCATTTATATTACATCTAACACAATTTCCCAACTCATATGGAAACGAGGTTTGTAATTTAGTCCTTAAATAAAATAGTGAACATACTAGACAACTTGTCTTTTAGTAGTAAGTAAACAAACAAAGACTCCTAATTAGTCTGCAGTAACATATTGTGTCATTTATACACCTATTATTTTGTACACATTATGAGGGACAAACTGTAAAAAATGATTATTAATCTACTTGTTCATTTACTGTTAATATCTGCTTATTTTCTGTTTTAACATGTTCTATCTACACTTCTGTTAAAATGTAATAATCACTTGTTCTTCTCTTCTTCTTAGTTTTGGATGATACCACACATTTAGGTATGGATGTGATACCAAGTAGTTACAGGATCATACATTGGTCATATTCAAAGTCCTCATGTGTCCAGGGACGTATTTACTGACTTTATAAACATAATATGAATTAAAAATAAAAACGAAAGAGGATTTTGTGATGCTAAAAAATATTAGTAGTATCGACTAGATACTCTCCTGTACTTGGTATCATCACAGTGGATGTTAGGTGTAGATCCACCAATGGCGTCCCGGAAGAGTTGGTGCTGCAGGGAATTCTGAAAATTTGTTATGTAGTGTTTATGTTGTGTTGCGGTGCAAATATTCTCCCAAAATGTGTTGGTCATTGTTGTTTAGTGTGGTTTTACTATATGGCACAACTTTATGACAGTGTTGGCGTTGTTCATACCCTTAGTGTGCATGTTTGGCTGTTGACCAAGTATGCCCTTCATTCACATGTGATTAGTGTATTCAAAGTGAAGTTAGTCGCCCTAATGTGTACTTACTGGGCTAGATGACATCATTTTTGTCTATGTCAACTATAGACAAGTTTTAACTCATGCGTTGTCATGGCTCCAGTGTGGGCTTCCTACAGGACGCATTTCCTGACTTTATAAACATAATATGAATTTAAAAAAACCCGAAAGAAGATGGTGTGATGCCCAAAAATATTGACGTAATCGTAGCAGTATCGACTAGATACTTGGTATCATTACAGTGGATGTGGCGTTTGTTTACATTTTGACGCCGGTCAGCTACGGTGTGTCGCGAAGCATGTTTAGCTATTCCTCGTCCTTGAGTGATAATGCTACTTGTAAGAAACTTACTTCATTTGTTGCCATGGAGACCAGGATGAGTGATTTAGAAGTAGCGAAAAAAACTCTTCCTGAGGGTGTTTCAGTGTTATAACTTCACCTTTATCTTTACTTTTTACACCAAAACGCGTCCGTTCTCCCTTTTCTGTCTACACACTGTGTCTGCTTGTAAGTACTCTGTGTGTGTGCGCTGCCCAACATGCTCCTCTGCTCGTAAAACCAGCAATGTCACGACGTGACGACGACAGGGGGGCGGTATCGTACCGAATATGATTCGTTAGTATCGCGGTACTATACTAATACCGGCATACCGTACAACCCTAGTAGAGACCAAGTGGTATTTTTACACATTTTTCCTCCTGCAGACGCATTTTTTTGAATCAGGGTGCTCGAAATCCCACCCGAGTGTGCGAGTGCAGATTGGTAAACATTATGCAACGCTTGCGAGATGATGTCATCCACTCCTGGATGACATCATGGAACAGATGCATCGCCGACTCATGGGACTCGAACACAAGTCCGTGTCGTACGGTGCTAATAAGACAAGGAAGGACGTGTGAATGAAGTGCCAAAGTCTGCATTGTGTCACAGGGGGGGGGGGGAGAAAGAGGGCGTGGTCAGAAGCTCGGAGAGGGGACGGAGGGGCGTGTCTTAGCTGACCTAGTTACAGCAATAGAACCCCGCCGCCGCACTTCGTCTACCGTCCCTGCGTGGCGGACTCGGTGAGGTGTAAAAAGAGTGCTCTTGAACAGTACCAGGCAGACCTGGGGGGTGGCAGGACACAAATATATCCACAAGAACTGGGAAACATCTCTGCACAAACAGGAAGAGCCTCGGGGGTCCGACAACAACATTAGGATGACTTAACCCCCACACTTCCTGTTTCATATTAGATGTCTGCCTTCACTCTCACCGTGTGTTGAATAAGACCAGAGATGCAACAACACAGACTGTGATTATTCACAAAACATCTTTTTAATCTCACGTCTCCTGCTCAACTTCTACTGCCAAATTACTTTAAAAAAGTTAGGAATTATACTTACTCCTTACTTTATGTCAGGTTCAAACACTGATGACATCTATTAAACAAGACAAGAAGCAAAGAATTAAACAGAGACAGAATTCAATTTGGCTCAATTTGAGGAGAGACGCATGGACACTGTACCCTTGTACAGTGTCATTGTTATTTCATTTGGACCTTCCCTGACCACATGGCCACAGCTGTTTCTAAGGGACGAGGGTCGTAAACAGTTCACAGAAAAGGTCGGTTCAAAAAAGAGGTTCATAAAACAGTTCAAAAAGAGGTCGCCTGGAGGGGATTCTGATTGTCATCTGCTAAAAGATTGCACGCCTCCTTCTTTTATTTGGACCTTCCCTGACCACATGGCCACAGCTGTTTCTAAGGGACGAGGGTCGTAAACAGTTCACAAAAAAGGTGGGTTCAAAAATGAGGTCCGTAAAACAGTTCAAAAAGAGGTCGCATGGAGGGGATTCTGATCCGGCTTCCTCTTCGCTTTTGTAGTTCTTGGGTCAGACAATATATTTCTGTTTGATTATAATACATGAAAGAAACAGGAACACCTTCATGTTGCTTACCCCCTACACAGCGGAGTTTTACGAGCCTCACTCTTGGTATGTTTCAAAGACAGCTTTCGCCTCTCACCGGACACTCTGAATGTAACACAAAGTTTTTATGATAACTTATGATTTTTGGGTTTTGTCGGGACTCCTAATGAGGTTTTGAGACATCTCTACTCCTACAGCACCAGCATTGTGCTTTTGAAGCGAAACTGTTTTTTTTTGTTTTTTTTGTGTGTTTTTTTCCGACATTTTAGCAAAATATTTGTCAGCTTCAAACACTGATGGCATCTATTAAACAAGACAAGAAGCAAGGAATTATACAAAGACAGAATTCAAGTTGGCTCAATTTGAGGAGAGACGCTTGGACATCTGTACCCTTGCACAGTGTCATTACGCTCTGCCAAAAGATTGCACGCCTCCTTCTTTCATTTGGACCTTCCCTGACCACGTGGCCACAGCTGTTTCTAAGGGACGAGGGTCGTAAACAGTTCACAGAAAAGGTCGGTTCAAAAAAGAGGTTCATAAAACAGTTCAAAAAGAGGTCGCCTGGAGGGGATTCTGATCCGGCTTCCTCTTCGCTTGCTTTTGTAGTTCTTGGGTCAGACAATGTCTTTCTGTTGGATTATAATTCATGAAAGAAACAGGAACACCTTCATGTTGCTTACCCCCTACACAGCGGAGTTTTACGAGCCTCACTCTTGGTATGTTTCAAAGACAGCTTTCGCCTCTCACCGGACACTCAATGTAACACAAAGTTTTTATGATAACTTACAAACAATTACTCTAACAATAATAATGTTCTGCCATTTTTGGGTTTTGTCGGGACTCCTGATGAGGTTTTGATACATCTCCTACTCCTACAGGACCAGCATTGTGCTGTTGAAGCAAAACTGTTTTTTTGTGTGTTTTTTTTACAGCATTTTAGCTAAATATTTGTCAGGTTCAAACACTGATGACATCTATTAAACAAGACAAGAAGCAAAGAATTAGAGACAGAATTAAATTTGGCTCAAATTTGGCTCAACATCTCTAATTTTTGGGTTTTGTCAGGACTCCTGATGAGGTTTTGATACATCTCCTACTCCTACAGGACCAGCATTGTGCTGTTGAAGCAAAACAGGTTTTTTTTTTTACATTTTTGTGTAAGGGTCCCCCCCTTATGACATTTTAGCGAAAAAAAAGTTTTCGAAAAAATGTAAATTTTCTGCCATTTTTGGGTTTGGTAGGGACTCCTGATGAGGTTTTGAATAGAGATGTCCGATAATGGCTTTTTTGCCTATATTCCGATATTGTCCAACTCTTAATTACCGATTCCGATATCAACCAATACCAATATATACAGTGGTGGAATCAACACATTATCATGCCTAATTTAGTTGTGATGCCCCGCTGGATGCATTAAACAATGTAACAAGGTTTTCCAAAATAAATCAACTCAAGTTCTGTAAAAAAATGCCAACATGGCACTGCCATATTTATTATTGAAGTCACAAAGTGCATTATTTTTTTTAACATGCCTCAAAACAGCAGCTTGGAATTGGGACATGCTCTCTCTGAGAGAGCATGAGGAGGTTGAGGTGGGCGGGGTAGCGGGGGCGGGTTTTAGGTTGGGGAGGTAGCGGGGGGTGTATATTGTAGCGTCCCGGAAGAGTCAGTGCTGCAAGGGGTTCTGGGTATTTGTTCTGTTGTGTTTATGTTGTGTTACGGTGCGGATGTTCTCCCGAAATGTGTTTGTCATTCTTGTTTGGTGTGAGTTCACAGTGTGGCGCATATTTTTAACAGTGTTAAAGTTGTTTATATGTCCACCCTCAGTGTGACCTGTATGGCTGTTGACCAAGTATGCCTTGCATTCACTTGTGTGTGTGAAAAGCCGTAGATATTATGTGATTGGGCCGGCACGCAAAGGCAGTGCCTTTAAAAGGCACGCCCCCAATATTGTTGTCCGGGTGGAAATCGGGAGAAATTCGGGAGAATGGTTGACCCGGGAGATTTTCGGGGGAAATTCGGGAGTCTCCCGGGAAAATGGGGGAGGGTTGGCAAGTATGACTGGGAGACGCAACTGCTCTATACTTCTCCCTACGTCCGTGTACCACTCCGTACAGCGGCGTTTTAAAAAGTCATACATTTTACTTTTTGAAACCGATACCGATAATTTCCAATATTACATTTTAAAGCATTTATCGGCCGATAATATCGGCAGTCCAATATTATCGGACATCTCTAGTCTAGAGGTCTGCCTCGTAATTCCTGATGCCTTCATCATCTCTGGCCCACACATGAATAATGCTGTATAATAGACTGTATTTATATTATTCACATGTGAATAATGCTGTATAATAGACTGTATTTATATTATTCACATGTGAATAATGCTGTATAGTAGACTGTATTTATATTATTCACATGTGAATAATGCTGTATAATAGACTGCATTTATATTATTCACATGTGAATAATGCTGTATAATAGACTGTATTTATATTATTCACATGTGAATAATGCTGTATAATAGACTGTATTTATATTATTCACATGTGAATAATGCTGTATAATAGACTGTATTTATATTATTCACATGTGAATAATGCTGTATAATAGACTGTATTTATATTATTCACATATGAATAATACTGCATAATAGACTGTATTTATATTATTCACATGTGAATAATGCTGTATAATAGACTGTATTTATATTATTCACATGTGAATAATGCTGGATAATAGACTGTGTTTATATTATTCACATGTGAATAATGCTGGATAATAGACTGTGTTTATATTATTCACATGTGACTAATGCTGGATAATAGACTGTATTTGTATTATTCACACGTGAATAATGTAATCAATGTAATCATCCAAAATGAGTTAAAGGGCAACTCACTCCTGCAAAACTTTCTGCTGGGTCGTCTGTTTGTGTCTTGTATTCTGTTCCGTTTAGCCTGCCCAAGACATTTTCCAGATTGTTATTATTCCTTTTAATATTTCCACCCTCATTCTTTCTGGCTTCCCTCACTCACCAAACGCTTTTTTCCCCTTTCCTTTTGCCTGACAACTTAAGACCGCATGCTGAGGTCTGCCTCGTAATTCCTGATGCCTTCATCATCTCTGGCCCATGTGACGTGGATCTGGAGCGTCCTCCTCGGCAATAGCAATGTTACGCATATTTAAATACCTTCAATAATACACAGCATTTTTATTACTTTGTCTTCCCAAGAGACACCACATTCAACTTGAATAAACAGTACTTTAGATGGATACGTGAATTCCAACATGTTGGCCGATTCATCTTGAACGTGAATAATGCTGTATAATAGACTGCATTTATATTATTCACATGTGAATAATGCTGTATAATAGACTGTATTTATATTATTCACATGTGAATAATGCTGGATAATAGACTGTATTTATATTATTCACATGTGAATAATGCTGGATAATAGACTGTATTTATATTATTCACATGTGAATAATGCTGTATAATAGACTGCATTTATATTATTCACATGTGAATAATGCTGTATAATAGACTGTATTTATATTATTCACATGTGAATAATGCTGGATAATAGACTGTATTTATATTATTCACATGTGAATAATGCTGTATAATAGACTTTATTTATATTATTCACATGTGAATAATGCTGGATAATAGACTGTATTTATATTATTCACATGTGAATAATGCTGGATAATAGACTGTATTTATATTATTCACATGTGAATAATGCTGTATAAAAGACTGTATTTATATTATTCACATGTGAATAATGCTGTATAATAGACTGTATTTATATTATTCACATGTGAATAATACTGGATAATAGACTGTATTTATATTATTCACATGTGAATAATGCTGTATAATAGACTGTATTTATATTATTCACATGTGAATAATGCTGTATAATAGACTGTATTTATATTATTCACATGTGAATAATGCTGTATAAAAGACTGTATTTATATTATTCACATGTGAATAATGCTGTATAATAGACTGTATTTATATTATTCACATGTGAATAATACTGGATAATAGACTGTATTTATATTATTCACATGTGAATAATGCTGTATAATAGACTGTATTTATATTATTCACATGTGAATAATGCTCTATAATAGACTGTATTTATATTATTCACATGTGAATAATGCTGGATAATAGACTGTATTTATATTATTCACATGTGAATAATGCTGGATAATAGACTGTATTTATATTATTCACATGTGAATAATGCTGGATAATAGACTGTATTTATATTATTCACATGTGAATAATGCTGTATAATAGACTGTATTTATATTATTCACATGTGAATAATGCTGGATAATAGACTGTATTTATATTATTCACATGTGAATAATGTTGTATAATAGACTGTATTTATATTATTCACATGTGAATAATGCTGTATAAAAGACTGTATTTATATTATTCACATGTGAATAATGCTGTATAATAGACTCATTTTTTTCATTTTTTTATTTATTTATTTCAGGCAATGACAAAGACGTACAAGTTGACAAAACATAATAATATAAATTAATATAGTGCATTATTGTCCAGTTTTGCCTGAAAGGGAGTGGGAAGAAGATAACTTATTTAATCCCACCCCCAGTTCTCCATTCAGTGATTATTCACATGAGTTTCACTCTCACTTTGTTTTAGGATTATAATACAGATGTTGTATCATAGTGGCATTACCACAGGTAACAATAATTATTACACTGTAACAATCATTTGTATCAACAATGTAGGAAGAATGAATATACCAACAATGGTAATAGACAACATAGCAATAATGGTAATAGACAACATAGCAATAATGGTAAGGAAACATTGAGCACATGTTAACACTTTGAGACAGAGTACAGCAGCAGGTCAAATTATAGACCCTCATCTCTATATTTGAACCAGACCCCATGTTTGTATAATAATTGAAATCCATTAATAGTTTGGCATTGCTTGTGTTGTAAGTCCAGTTTGTTCCATAGTTTTACTCCGCATACAGACACACAAAAACGTTTACGAGTGGTTTGAGCTCTCGGCAATAAGAAATATCCAAAGCCTCTCAATTTGTGAGCTTGCACTCGTCTTATAAAAAAACGTTGTAGATTAGGTGGCAATAATTTGTTAAAAGCTTTATATAAGATTATTAATGTATTATATTTAACAAGGTCATCAAATTTGAGCAACTTTGATTGCATAAACAGATTATGAGTATGTTCTAAATAACCAACGTTGTGAATGATCCGTACTGCTCTTTTCTGTAATATGATCAGAGGATGAATTGTGTTGTGGTAAGTATTCCCCCATACTTCAACACAGTATGTAAGGTATGGCAGTACCAAGGTGCAGTATAGAGTACGGAGTGCATTTTCATTGAGGTATAGTTTTGCTTTGTTTATAATTGAGAGGCTTTTGGACATTTTTGTTTTAATGTGTCTGACATGAGGTTTCCATGATAGTTTACTATCAATTATTACTCCCAAAAATGTATTCTCATTTACGATTTCAATTTGGGTACCATCAATACCTATTTTCTGTTCAGACGTTATGTTGCGATTTCCAAACATTACTATCTTAGTTTTATTTATATTCAAAGATAATTTATTAGTGTCCATCCATTTTTTTTTACTATGTTTAGTTCTGTGTTTACTGTATTTATGAGCTCATTATAGTCATCACTACTGTAGAATAAATTTGTGTCGTCTGCAAAAAGTATAAATTTCAGTATTTTGGATGTATTAAACATATCATTAATATATACATTAAACAGTTTTGGCCCCAACACGGACCCTTGGGGGACACCACAAGCAATGCCAAGAGTATCAGATAAAAATTTACCCATTTTAACAAACTGTACCCACCCTGTTAAATAACTTTTTAACCAGTCACCAGCCAGCCCCCTAATTCCATATCTTCCCATTTTATCTAGTAGAATTGAATGATTAATGGTATCAAATGCTTTCTTTAGGTCAATAAAAATACCAACTGCATATCTTTTATGCTCCAGTGCATAAGTCATTTCCTCAATAGCTTCAGTTATTGCCATTGAAGTTGTTCTTTTGGACCTAAAGCCTTACTGACCGTCATTGATTGTATGATGCTTCTCAAGAAAAGATTCAAGTCGAGAGTTAAATAGTTTCTCTAAGATTTTTGAGAACTGAGGCAAAAGAGAGATTGGTCTGTAATTGGTGAAAGCATGTTTGCTGTCACTTTTGAAGAGCGGAGTTACTTTAGCCATTTTCATTTGACTTGGAAAGCAGCCAGTCTGGAATGATAAATTACATATATAAGTTAATGGTTTTACAATATTCAGGATAACCTTTTGAACCAATATCATGTTGATATCATGGCAGTCAGTGGAGCACTTACTTTTACACTTGCGCACAATGTTTGTCACTTCCTGCTCATTTGTAGCTGAGAGGAAGAATGACGAAGAATTCTGTTCAATAGTTGATTTTGTAACTCCATTGTCTGGGATATCAACAGCCAATTTAGGACCAACATTTACAAAAAAACTATTGAACTTGTTTACTACATTACTCATATTATAATCTTCACCGTTTTCATCAATAAAGTAATCAGGATATGTCAACTTGGAATATCCTTGTTTTATTAGACTATTCAAAACATCCCAAGTTCCTTTTATATTATTTTTGTTTTCATATAGTTTTTTTTGATAATATAACCGTTTGCTTGTTCTTATAATATCAGTTAATTTATTTTTGTACTTCTTGTATCGTTGTTCGACTTCTTTTGTTTTTATTTTGATGACAAGTTTGTAGAGATTGTTTTTCTTTTTACAGGCATTAATTATCCCTTTTGTGATCTAAGGGCTATTTTTATTTTTTCCTTTTATAAAATATTCTTTTACGGGGCAATGTTTATTATGCAGGGAAGTAAAGATGTCTAAAAAATTACAATAAGCACTGTCCACATTAGGTTCTCTGTATACTGAAGTCCAATCCTGAACTGCTAAACTATTGTTTAGGGCACAGATTGTTTCCTCAGTTGTTATTCGTTTAGAGATTTTTGCCATAGTGTCTTTGGTTTTCTTGAGATGACAGTCATATAAAGTAAAAACAGGTAAATGGTCAGTGATATCACATATAAATAGGCCACTGGTGACTTGATTTCCCATAATGACTGTATTTATATTATTCATATGTGAATAATGCTGTATAATAGACTGTATTTATATTATTCACATGTGAATAGTGCTGTATAATAGACTGTATTTATATTATTCACATGTGAATAATGCTGTATAATAGACTGTATTTATATTATTCACATGTGAATAATGCTGGATAATAGACTGTATTTATATTATTCACATGTGAATAATGCTGTATAATAGACTGTATTTATATTATTCACATGTGAATAATGCTGTATAATAGACTGTATTTATATTATTCACATGTGAATAATGCTGGATAATAGAATGTATTTATATTATTCACATGTGAATAATGCTGGATAATAGACTGTATTTATATTATTCACATGTGAATAATGCTGTATAAAAGACTGTATTTATATTATTGACATGTGAATAATGCTGTATAATAGACTGTATTTATATTATTCACATGTGAATAATATTGGATAATAGACTGTATTTATATTATTCACATGTGAATAATGCTGGATAATAGACTGTATTTATATTATTCAAATGTGAATAATGCTGTATAAAAGACTGTATTTATATTATTCACATGTGAATAATGCTGTATAATAGACTGTATTTATATTATTCATATGTGAATAATGCTGTATAATAGACTGTATTTATATTATTCACATGTGAATCATGCTGTATAATAGACTGTATTTATATTATTCACATGTGAATCATGCTGTATAATAGACTGTATTTATATTATTCACATGTGAATAGTGCTGTATAATAGACTGTATTTATATTATCCACACGTGAATAATGCTGTATAATAGACTGTATTTATATTATTCACATGTGAATAATGCTGTATAATAGACTGTATTTATATTATTCACATGTGAATAATGCTGGATAATAGACTGTATTTATATTATTCACATGTGAATAATGCTGTATAAAAGACTATTTATATTATTCACATGTGAATAATGCTGTATAATAGACTGTATTTATATTATTCACATGTGAATAATGCTGGATAATAGACTGTATTTATATTATTCACCTGTGAATAATGCTGTATAAAAGACTGTATTTATATTATTCACATGTGAATCATGCTGTATAATAGACTGTATTTATATTATTCACATGTGAATAATGCTGTATAATAGACTGTATTTATATTATTCACATGTGAATCATGCTGTATAATAGACTGTATTTATATTATTCACATGTAAATAATGCTGTATAATAGACTGTATTTATATTATTCACATGTAAATAGACTGTATCTATATTATTCACATGTGAATAATTCTGTATAATAGACTGTATTTATATTATTCACATGTGAATAATGCTGTATAATAGACTATATTTATATTATCCACACGTGAATAATGCTGTATAATAGACTGTATTTATATTATCCACACGTGAATAATGCTGTATAATAGACTGTATTTACATTATGCACTAAAAATAAGTCAACATAAAGCCATTATTGTGCAAATAGCTGACAGCACGATCGGTGTCTTGCCTTCAGTCGAAAATGATGGCGGGAACAATATTCGTTACTTCTTCATGTGTTAATAAATGCAAATTCTTTAAGAATCAAATAATTATCTTTATTTAACGTCCAATTGATTTTTCCCAGTCTCATTTGCAAGTATTATGTTGCAGACTTTGCAATCCCAAGATGTTGTAAAGTAATTACCTTCAACGTTAATCTAGTGCTTTGTCGCGCCCTGAATAGTGTTTGTACTGTAAGTATTGTACTTATTACACGTCAACTGTTTGATGGTGATGTGCGTCGTAGTTAAAGTTTTCATTACCAAATTTGGAGGTGTTGAAATTGCCATGTAAAATAGCTCATGCTAAATCAGTAGCTTGTCGATGGCAAATCTAATGTAAATTAGCATCGAGCTAGCACATTTCGGAAAGTGCAGCCTAATTGTACGTGCAAGTGTTTTACATCAGGCACACTTGCTTTGTTGCCATGGGAAAATGTAAAAGGACTTCAAGGCAGTCCAACTAAGACCGTACCGAGTGCTGAGGCCACCGAGTCTGCAACCGGACGTGACGTCACGTGCAACAAATGTATCGAAATATGGCACCGTTTGACTTTACGTGAGTCCATACCCGGTAGTGCCGACGGAATTTGGTAAGGGCCCTTTAAAAGTACCGAATTTGGTACCCATCCCCAGTGGAGGTAGAGTCATGATTTAAGATTACTTGGTTGCTTGAAGAGACTGAGGAGCTATGATCTGTTACATGAATTCCAACATGTTGGCCGATTGCAGCGTTTCTCAACCATAGGGCCGCGATCTGACATCACATGGACAAAGATAAGACCTTCTGGAGGGAAGTTCTGTGGTCAGATGAAACAAAAATGGAGCTGTTTGGAGGAGAAAAGGTGAGTTATTTAATCCCATGAACACCACTCCTACCGTCAAGCATGGTGGTGGTAGTATTATGCTCTGGGCCTGTTTTGCTGCCAATGGAACTGCTGCTTTAAATGGGACAATGAAAAAGGAGGATTACCTCCAAATTCTTGAGGACAAGCTAAAATCATCAGGGTTTTGGGCGCAGTTGGGTGTTCCAACAGGACAATGACCCCAAACACACCTCAAAAGTGGTAAAGGAATGGCTAAATCAGGCTAGAATGAAGGTTTTTGAATGGCCTTCCGAAAGTCCTGACTTAAACGTGTGGACAATGCTGAAGAAACAAGTCCATGTCAGAAAAGCAACACATTTAGCCGAACTGCAGCAATTTTGTGGTCAAAAATTCAAGCAGAAGCTTGTGGATGGCTACCAAAAGCGCCTTATTGCAGGTAAACTTGCCAAGGGACATGTAAGCAAATATTAACATTGCTGTATGTATACTTTTGACCCAGCACATTTTCAGTAGACCCATAATAAATTCATAAAAGAAGCAAACTTATAAGAGTTGTAGAAATTATAGGAAACTCAAGACATTATGTTCTTTACACTTTTGACCACGACTGTATGTGTAACTAACTAACTGCACCGACAAGTACACAGCCATAAAGCATGCTGGGTAACATTGCATATGTTGTATATTATTGCATATTTTGATGAGCAAAACAGGGGAAAACATCCTGAGTTTGGCCATGTCTCTTCTCAGTGTCACACGGTGCATTCAGGGCCTTCAAAAGTGCCAAAATACCAAGCGTCCATTATCAGTGTTGACAAGCAGACTTTAGTGTGTTTGTGTTTGGCAAGCAGGAGTCTACAAGCAAGCAGGAGTCTACACCACACTGAGGTATAAAGACTGCTGACACCCTCACATACATTTCCAGAGGGGAAAAACTCATTTTGGAATCTTGTTTCTTTTTCCTTTTGCCGCAAAAAGAACACATTCCTGACCTATTTCTCTTTACGATCCCAGGCTTGAGGAGCGACCGTGTGCCATAAAATAACACTTATTTATATTATGAGGGATATTGTGTTACAATGTCATCTTGTCTATATGCAGTGTACGACATTAAGTTTACACACGTTCTCTAGAGACCTGTTTAGTCCCCATTGACTCCCCTCATAACTACAATTTTTAACAGACTGTAATCCTGCTGTACTCGTTCCACGAGAACCGAATGAATATCATTATTGCCATTTGTAAAATAAACAAAATATTGTTTTATTTTAATTGTGCCCCATAAAACCATGGACGTGAACAATGCTGTATAACAGACTGTATTCATATTATTCACACGTGAATAATGCCGTATAATAGACTGTATTTATATTATTCACATGTGAATAATCCTGTATAATAGATTATTTATATAATTCACATGTGAATAACGCTGTATAATAGACTGTATTTATATTATTCACATGTGAATAACGCTGTATAATAGACTATATTATTCACATGTGAATAATGCTGTATAATAGACTGTATTTATATTATTCCCATGTGAATAATGCTGTATAATAGACTATTTATATTATTCACATGTGAATAATGCTGTATAATAGACTGTATTTACATTATTCACATGTGAATAATGCTGTATAATAGACTGTATTTATATTATTCCCATGTGAATAATGCTTTATAATACCGTAGATTATTTATATTATTTACATGTGAATAATGCTGTATAATAGTCTGTATTTATATTATTCACATGTGAATAATGCTGTATAATAGACTGTATTTATATTATTCACATGTGAATAACGCTGTATAATAGACTGTATTCATATTATTCACATGTGAATAATGCTGTATAATAGACTGTATTTATATTATTCACATGTGAATAACGCTGTATAATAGACTATTTATATTATTCACACGTAAATAATGCTGTATAATAGACTATATTTATATTATTCACATGTGAATAACGCTGTATAATAGACTGTATTTATATTATTCACATGTGAATAACGCTGTATAATAGACTGTATTTATATTATTCACACTTGAATAATGCTGTATAATAGACTGAATTTATATTATTCACATCTGAATAATGCTGTATAATAGACTGTATTTATATTATTCACATGTGAATAATGCTGTATAATAGACTGTATCTATATTATTCCCATGTGAATATTGCTGTATAATAGACTATTTATATTATTCACATGTGAATAATGCTGTATAATAGACTGTATTTATAGTATTCACATGTGAATAATGCTGTTTAATACACTGTATTTATATTATTCACATGTGAATAATGCTGTATAATAGACTGTATTTATATTACTCACATGTGAATAATGCTGTATAATAGACTGTATTTATATTATTCACATGTGAATAATGCTGTATAATAGACTGTATTTATATTATTCACATGTAAAAAATACCCAAGTGCTTATTGTCTATTGTGAGCGAACTGTGGTGCTGAATTTCCCCCAGGGATGAATAAAGTACTTTCTATTCTATTCTATTCTATTCTATTCTATTCTATTCTAATCCGGTGTGCCCTATGGTCCGGAAAATACGGCACTGTATAATACAAACCTGATTTTTGGGAGCATATTTGATCGTGTTTTCCTTCTGTTCCCGTGTTTGTGTTGAAGTTAGTGCTGTCAAAGGATTTGACATTTTTGGGGGGGATTAATCATAATTAATCACAGATTATTTCTTGTCAAAATTAACTTACAAAAAGAGGCCACTAATTGGACACAAATGCAATTTCATTGTCAGAACGTCACACAGGAACATTGTTGGAATGTTTTACTTGATTGCTCATCAATTATTTGTTCAAAGTGTTGTCCTAAATCCAGACAGGGAGTGAAACAGTAGACCGGTCGGGGTCTCCTCACCAATCTTTGCACTGATATCAGCATTGGCATCATCACTGATGATTCAAGTTAGTTTAGCATGTTTGAAAAATTTGATTAGAAAAAAAAATTATCTTAAGATGTGATGTCATTCCTGAACACTTCTGCCCAACTCACACTTGGAAAACCACACATCCATCATTTTAGTCAGCTCTAATTGGGGGGAAATGCATATAATTGTGTTTAGAAAGACTGGAGAATTTGGCAATGACACATTTTGTCAAAATATAGTACAATACTTTGAGAAATAATATTATTATTACGTCTTGGCATGTTAAACCAGGAGTGGCCACACTTTTTCTGCTACTTTTCAATTGACCAATAGACTGTATTTATATTATTCACACTTGAATAATGCTGTATAATAGACTGCATTTATATTATTCACATGTGAATAATGCTGTATAATAGACTGTATTTATATTATTCACATGTGAATAATGCTGTATAATAGACTGTATTTATATTATTCACACTTGAATAATGCTGTATAATACTCTATTTATATTATTCACATGTGAATAATGCTGTATAATAGACTGTATTTATATTATTCACATGTGAATAATGCTGTATAATAGACTGTATTTATATTATTCACACTTGAATAATCCTGTATAATAGACTGTATTTATATTATTCACACTTGAATAATCCTGTATAATAGACTGTATTCATATTATTCACACGTGAATAATGCTGGATAATATACTGTATTTATATTATTCACATGTGAATAATGCTGTATAATAGACTGTATTCATATTATTCACATGTGAATAATGCTGTATAACAGACTGTATTTATATTATTCACATGTGAATAATGCTGTATAATAGACTGTA
This sequence comes from Entelurus aequoreus, assembly GCF_033978785.1. Classification (NCBI taxonomy): domain Eukaryota; kingdom Metazoa; phylum Chordata; class Actinopteri; order Syngnathiformes; family Syngnathidae; genus Entelurus; species Entelurus aequoreus. The sequence goes on along the minus strand of NC_084746.1, from coordinate 11,166,022 downwards.
TTTAAATTATTCACAAGTGAATAATGCTGTAAAATAGACTGTATTTATATTATTCACATGTAAATAATGCTGTATCATAGACTGTATTTATATTATTCAAACGTGAATAATGCTGTATAATAGACTGTATTTATATTATTCACATGCGAATAATGCTGTATAATAGACTGTATTTATATTATTCACATGCGAATAATGCTGTATAATAGACTGTATTTAAATTATTCACAAGTGAATAATGCTGTAAAATAGACTGTATTTATATTATTCACATGTAAATAATGCTGTATCATAGACTGTATTTATATTATTCAAACGTGAATAATGCTGTATAATAGACTGTATTTATATTATTCACATGCGAATAATGCTGTATAATAGACTGTATTTATATTATTCACATGCGAATAATGCTGTATAATAGACTGTATTTATATTATTCACATGCGAATAATGCTGTATAATAGACTGTATTTAAATTATTCACATGTGAATAATGCTGTGTAATAGACTGTATTTATATTATTCACATGTGAATAACGCTGTATAATAGACTGTATTTATATTATTCACACGTGAATAATGCTGGATAATATACTGTATTTATATTATTCACGTGTGAATAATGCTGTATAATAGACTGTATTTAAATTATTCACAAGTGAATAATGCTGTAAAATACACTGTATTTATATTATTCACATGTGAATAACGCTGTATAATAGACTGTATTCATATTATTCACATGTGAATAATGCTGTATAACAGACTGTATTTATATTATTCACATGTGAATAATGCTGTAGAATAGACTGTATTTATATTATTCACATGTGAATAATGCTGGATAATAGACTGTATTTATATTATTGACATGTGAATAATGCTGTATAATAGACTGTATTCATATTATTCACATGTGAATAATGCTGTATAACAGACTGTATTTATATTATTCACATGTGAATAACGCTGTATAATAGACTGTATTCATATTATTCACATGTGAATAATGCTGTATAATAGACTGTATTTATATTATTCACATGTTAATAATGCTGTATAATAGACTGTATTTAAATGATTCACATGTGAATAATGCTGTATAATAGACTGTATTTATATTATTGACACGTGAATAATGCTGTATAATAGACTGTATTTATATTATTTACATGCGAATAATGCTGTATAATAGACTTTTCAATTCACCAAGTGGAGGGGATCTACCTCATTCACATACACTATATTGCCAAAAGTATTTGGCCACCTGCCTTGACTCACATATGAACTTGAAGTGCCATCCCATTCCTAACCCATAGGGTTCAATATGACCTTTTGCAGCTATTACAGCTTCAACTCTTCTGGGATAAGGCTGTCCACAAGGTTGCGGAGTGTGTTTATAGGAATTGTCCACCATTCTTCCAAAAGCGCATTGGTGAGGTCACACACTGATGTTGGCCTGGCTCGCAGTCTCCGTTGTAATTCATCCCAAAGGAGTTCAGGTCAGGACTCTGTGCAGGCCAGTCAAGTTCACCCACTCCGGACTCTGTCATCCATGTCTTTATAAACCTTGCTTTGTGCACTGGTGCACAGTCATGTTGGAAGAGGAAGGGGCCCGCTCCAGACTGTTCCCACAAGGTTGGGAGCATGAAATTGTCCAAAATGTTTTGGTATCCTGGAGCATTCAAAGTTCCTTTCACTGCCCAAGTCCTGAAAAACAACCCCACATCATAATTCCTCCTCCACCAAATTTCACACTCGGCACAATGCAGTCGGAAATGTAGCGTTCTCCTGGCAACCTCCAAACCCAGACTGGTCCATCAGACTGCCAGATGGGAAAGTGTGATTTATCAGTCCAGAGAAGGCATCTCCACTGCTCTAGAGTCCAGTGGCGACGTGCTTTACACCACTACATCCCACGCTTTGCATTGGACTTGGTGATGTATGGCTTAGATGCAGCTGCTCGGCCGTGGAAACCCATTCCATGAAGCTCTCTGCGTACTGTACGTGGGCTAATTGGAAGGTCACATGAAGTTTGGAGCTCTGTAGCAACTGACTGTGCAGAAAGTCTTTGCACTATGCTGACCTCTCTGTCAGTTTACGTGGCCTACCACTTCCTGGCTGAGTTGCTGTTGTTCCCAAACTCTTCACTTTTCTTATAATAAAGCCGACGTTGACTTTGGAATATTTAGGAGCGAGGAAATTTTATGACTGGATTTGTTGCACAGGTGGCATCCTGTGACAGTTCCACGCTGGAAATCACTGAGAGCGGCCCATTCTTTCACATATGTTCGTAGAAACAGTCTCCATGCCTAAGTGCTTGGTTTTATACACCTGTGATTAGTGATTAGGACACCTGATTCTCATCATTTGGATGGGTGGCCAAATACTTTTGGCAAAGTAGTTGATTTATTTATGAAAGAGAGGTTACCAAGTTAAAGGTGTTTAATGATAATACAAGCATGTTTCTTTCATGAAGACAAGAATATAAGTTGGTATGATTCGGATGACTTGCATTGATTGGAATCAGACAGTAGTGATGATAACTGAGACTCTTATTTTGTTAGCGCAGGCAGGATGAAGCAGGGCTTTTATTGTGAAGAGAGGAACTGTGCGGTTGGCATTTAGAGTTTTGGACGGCAGGTACGGCGCGAGAGTCTGTTGGAATAAAAAGTGTTTCTCGCCTTCCTGTCGGTCGTTTTTTCTTAATAATGATCTGGCAGCAGCCAGCGTCATCGCACAAGGCCCTCGGGTGCCGTGAATGTCAATCAAGTGACCAAAGTCACGATTAGTGAAGATTCATTTTTTAGGTCTATTTTTGTAATGCCTGGCTGGCGATGGACTGACACACCCTCCACCATCCACTGACACACCCTCCACCATCCACTGACACACCCTCCACCATCCACTGACACACCCTCCACCATCCACTGACACACCCTCCACCATCCACTGACACACCCTCCACCATCCACTGACACACCCTCCACCATCCACTGACACACCCTCCACCATCCACTGACACACCCTCCACCATCCACTGACACACCCTCCACCATCCACTGACACACCCTCCACCATCCACTGACACACCATCCACTGACACACCCTCCACCATCCACTGACACACCATCCACCGCTAGCTCGCCATCCACGTAATGGCCACCCCTGTTATAAAAGACACCCATTCCCTAAATTCATTGTGATTGTGATTCATTTTGAAAAAAATCCTATTGTGAAAAAAAAAATCTGATTTTAGAAAAATCAGATTTTGAAAAAATCAGATTTTGAAAAATCAGATTTTGAAAAAATCAGATTTTTGATTTGGGCCACTTTGGGGTCTGTGTACCTTCCGTTCATTCTATTTACAATTGTTAAATGCAAATCAAAAAACACATTTTGGGCCATTTTTTCCTATTTTAATTTTTGGAAAAATCAGATTGTAAAAAAAAATATCTGATTTTGGAAAAATCTGATTTGGAAAAAATCTGATTTTGAAAAAATCTGATTTTGAAAAAATCCAATTTTGAAAAAAATCTGATTTTGAAAAAATCCAATTTTGAAAAAAATCTGATTTTGAAAAAATCTGATTTTGAAAAAATCTGATTTTGAAAAAATCTGATTTTGAAAAAATCTGATTTTGAAAAAATCTGATTTTGAAAAAATCTGATTTTGAAAAAATCTGATTTTGAAAAAATCTGATTTTGATTTGGGCCACTTTGGGGTCCGTGTACCTTCCGTTCATTCTATTTCTAATTGTTAAATGCAAATAAAAAAACTAATTTTGGGCCATTTTTTCCTATTTTCATTTTTGGAAAAATCAGATTGTGAAAAAAAAAATCTGATTTTGGAAAAATCCGATTTGGAAAAAATCTGATTTTGAAAAAATCTGATTTTGATTTGGGCCACTTTGGGGTATGTGTACCTTCCGTTCATTCTATTTCTAATTGTTAAATGCAAATCAAAAAACTAATTTTGGGCCATTTTTTCCTATTTTCATTTTTGGAAAAATCAGATTGTGAAAAAAAAATCTGATTTTGGAAAAATCAGATTGTGAAAAAAAAATCTGATTTTGGAAAAATCCGATTTTGAAAAAATCTGATTTTGAAAAAATCTGATTTTGAAAAAATCTGATTTTGAAAAAATCTGATTTGGAAAAAATCTGATTTTGAAAAAATCTGATTTTGATTTGGGCCACTTTGGGGTCTGTGTACCTTCCGTTTATTCTATTTCCAATTGTTAAATGCAAATCAAAAAACACATTTTGGATCATTTTTTCCTCTTTTCATTTTTGGAAAAATCAGATTGTGAAAAAAAAAATTGATTTCGGAAAAATCCGATTTGGATAAAATCTGATTTAGAAAAAATATGATTTAGAAAAAATATGATTTAGAAAAATTTGATTTAGAAAAAATATGATTTGGAAAAAATCCGATTTGGAAAAAATCTGATTTTGAAAAAATCTGATTTTGATTTGGGCCACCTTGGGGTCCGTGTACCTTCCGTTCATTCTATTTGTAATTGTTAAATGCTAATCAAAAAACAAATTTTGGGCCATTTTTTCCTATTTTCATTTTTGGAAAAATCAGATTGTGAAAAAAAAAATCTGATTTTGGAAAAATCCGATTCGGAAAAAATCTGATTTAGAAAAAATCTGATTTAGAAAAAATCTGATTTAGAAAAAGTCCGATTTTGAAAAAATCCGATTTTGAAAAAATCCGATTTTGAAAAAATCTGATTTTGATTTGGGCCACTTTGGGGTCCGTGTACCTTCTGTTCATTCTATTTCCAATTGTTAAATGCAAATCAAAAAACACATTTTGGGCCATTTTTTCCTATTTTCATTTTTGGAAAAATCGGATTTGGAAAAAATCAGATTTAGAGAAAATCTGATTTTGAAAAAATCTGATTTTGAAAAAATCTGATTTTGATTTGGGCCACTTTGGGGTCTGTGTACCTTCCGTTCATTCTATTTCCAATTGTTAAATGCAAATCAAAAAACACATTTTGGACCATTTTTTCCTATTTTCATTTTTGGAAAAATCAGATTGTAAAAAAAAATCTGATTTTGGAAAAATCCGATTTGGAAAAAAAAAATCTGATTTGGGAAAAATCCGATTTGGAAAAATCCCGATTCGGACAAAAATTCAGATTTTGGGAAAAATCCGATTTGGACAAAAATTCGGATTTTTTGCATTTTGGATAAACATGAATTGGATTTTTGTGTTTATCTGGAAAAATAAATGTTGCAGTGATGTGTGGGGAGGAGGTTGGCCTGATGACATCATCCTCACCTCTCCACAGTGGAGCGCACAGGTGAGCACAATCAGACTAATTGGCAGCTCACGCCAGCACGCCATACAAGTTTGGCCGCTCAGAACTAAACGCTAAATGTTTGGACTAAAAGGCATTGGGGAAAAGGAAAAGATCCAAGAGGCCAGCGGTAAGCTCACCTCTTTTTACTGAGCCCAAACGTGAAGGAAAAGCTCAAATACTACTTCCGGTTCAATTTGTCATCACACAAATAAACACACATTTTTGCATTTTGGATGAACATGAATTGGATTTTTGTGTTTATCTGGAAAAATTAAAAACCATAAAAGGAAAACAGTACAAAATCCAAATTAATGGCAATATTTTAATGAAAATCAACCCTTTTTTTTTTTTTTTTCAAATCTGCCATATATAGTAAAAATCGTAATTTGGCCCTAATTTGAGTTCTTGATTTGCATTTCAGAATTGGAACTCGAATGAACGGAAGCTACACCAACACATGTACCTTCATTAAAATATTGCCATAAAATTGGATTTTGTGCTGTTTTTATTTTAAGGATTTTTATTTTTCCAGATAAACACAAAAATCCAATTCATGTTCATCCAAAATACAAAACCGCGTGTTTATTTGTGTGATGACAAATTAAACCGGAAGCAGTATTTTAGCTTTTCCTTCACGTTTAGCATGTTTTTAGCATAATGCTAACACATTTGTGTAGCAGGAGTGCTATTGTCCTTTTTAAAAAGTCTCATTAAATAGTTGTCCAACTTTTGTTTCAAAAATGAAAATAGAAAAAATGAAGCAAATTTTTTTTTTGATTTGCATTTAAGAATGAACGGAAGTTACACGGACCTAAAATACTGCTTCCGGTTCAATTTTTATGGCAATATTTTAATGAAAATCAACCCTTTTTTTTGGTTTGTTTTAAAATCTGCCGTATATAATAAACGTCGAAAAACAGCCCTAGTTTTGTTTTTTGTTTTGCGTTTCAGAATTGGAAATAGAATGAGCAAAAGTAAAATACGGCTTCCGGTTCACTTTTATGGCAATATTTTAATGAAAATAAACCCTTTTTTGTTTGTTTTAAAATCTGCCGTATATAATAAAAATCGAAAAACAGTCCTGATTTTCTTTTTTTTATTTGCGTTTCAGAATTGGAAATAGAATGGCCGGAAAATACACAGACCTAAAATACTGCTTCCGGTTTACTTTGTCATCACACAGATTAATACGCATTTTTGCATTTTGGATGAACATATATTTGATTTTTGTGTTTATCTGTCGCTTCATCCTGGACAATATTCATGACAAATGTGTGCTTTGTTTTAAAGATGTGCTATTTGGATTTACACTGTATGAAACATTTTTTTGAAAAGGAATTTTACCTTTGCAACCTCATTATACTATTGGCTAAGTTTATATTCATAAATTTAAGTTTCTCAATACCCGACCTGTTTTTTTGTGCCTTTAAAAAAAGAATTAGAACTCTCTGTTAAAACACTTTCTACCTGCAACAACCAAAAAGCTGTGGAAACGATGACGCTGTGTTCCAAATTTAAGTTATTTACTGAACTTGAGTGAGCCTATGGCTTTACACTTTGTTTGTTATATATATTAAAAAAATATATATATATTTTTTTTGCATTCTATTTTAGTTACTTTGAATCTACAACCCCCTGGCGCTGTTTTTGTACTCTTTTTGTACTTACTTTGATTATATCTCAACTGTTTGTAAATGTTGAAATTTATAACTAAAGGTTTATAAAATAAAATAAAAAAGAAAAAAAGATATATTTATTTGATTTTTGTGTTTATCTGGAAAAATAAAATACATAAAAGGAAAAACCGCACAAAATCACATTTTATGGCAATATTTTAATGAATATCAACCCTTTGTTTTTGTTTTTTAAATCTGCCATATATAACAAAAATCGTAAAACGGCCCTAATTTTGTTTTCCTATTTGCGTTTCAGACTTGGAACTAGAATGAACGGAAACTTTGAATTTACAACCCCCTGGCGCTGTTTTGTACTGTTTTTGTACTTTGATTATTATTTCTCAACTGTTTGTAAATGTTGAAATTTATAAATAAAAGTTTATAAATTAGAAAAAACAAAACAAAACTAGAATGAACGGAAGGTAGGCGGACCAGGATGCTTAATTTAAAAAAGTGCAAGTTGAATAATGCTTGTTTTCAGAACAAAACACGTATGTCTCATTAAAAGTCCTGCTAATTTTTCTTAATTTAGGATGTCTTATTCAGTAAAATGAAATGTCAGTTAATTTCACAAATGTTTGTATTTTTTCCCCCTTAAGTCTTTTTATTCTAGCTATATCCTGCAGTGTACTATAAACGTTTTCATAGCACAACCTCATATTTTACTCACTCTCTCTTCATTTAAAGTTACCTTTTCTGCTTGGATGCATCAAACCACAAAAGGAACAAAAGTGCAGACAATTCCTGGGCGCCCACGTGACTTCCTGTCTGACGTCCGTGCGCTCAGACGGCGTCGAGCTCCCTCTGGCGGCCGACAAAGTAATTGCACGGCAGACTCCGCCTCCGGAGGCTCCCTAAACCGGAAGTGGTGGACAAATAAGTGCACAGTCAGCAGTAAATGATATATTTCCATTTATTAGCAGTACTCCAAAGATCGTTGGGGCGTCATCACAGCAGTATTCTCAAAAACTGCAAAAACTCAGGCAAATAATGACGGCTCGGTTCGGTCCGCCCGCGACTCTACTCTAATTGCAACCGGAAACTGCCGCGGTCAGCACGTAAATACTTGACAAACATCTTATTCACAGCATTGGCACGGAAAAGTGAAAATAAAATAAATACAATAAAAAAACAAACTCACACTTGCGTTCCTCTCTGCCCGGAAACCGGATGACTATTTACACTGTTGACAAATGTTGTTGAATTTCAAAATAAAAGAATGACGTTGTGCTTATCTATCACTGCACAGTTTAATGTCAATAAAAACATCCTCCCTCGGCCGTTGACGGGCGAACTAGACAACCACTACAAAACTGCCATGACACAAAAAGAGATACACAAAGGCATTGTCAGTCCTTTCGTATGATGATGCGTTTTCTTACATATTTACAGTACATTTCCGTCTGTGAGAAGACTGTTTCCGTCACTCCGTGTGTGAAGAAAACCCTTCATTCAGCTTGTAAGGTCAAAGGCAATAAGTCATACGGAGCTTTTCACACAGCAGGTGCGTCGTCGTCGTCACGGCACTTAAACGCAAGCTTTTTTTTTTTTTTTTTTTTGCTTCTGTAAAAACGGGCACAACATTCCTAAGAAGATTTTGGCACGCAGATGGGAAGAAATGACGCTGCGAAAACGTGTGGGGTGGCCATTCCAGTCTTATTATTACTGCAGTGATAAGACAGAATGAAGGGAATACTTGAATCATGTATTCTGGTGATAGAGTATGTAATAACGTTTCATGGAGGGTGGAACTTTCTCAGTGGTGTGTCAACTCCAGAAGTGTTTTGGGGGCCACATTACCAGAAAGCTACAGACCGGGGGGCCGATGTTCTTAGTGTAAGCCAGGGATATTCAACTCCAGAAGTGTTTTGGGGGCCACATTACCAGAAAGCTACAGACCGGGGGGCCGATGTTCTTAGTGTAAGCCAGGAATATTCAACTCCAGAAGTGTTTTGGGGGCCACATTACCAGAAAGCTACGGACCTCGGGGCCGATGTTCTTAGTGTAGGCCAGGGATATTCAACTCCAGAAGTGTTTTGGGGGCCACATTACCAGAAAGCTACGGACCTCGGGGCCGATGTTCTTAGTGTAGGCCAGGGATATTCAACTCCAGAAGTGTTTTGGGGGCAACATTACCAGAAAGCTACGGACCTCGGGGCCGATGTTCTTAGTGTAAGCCAGGAATATTCAACTCCAGAAGTGTTTTGGGGGCAACATTACCAAGAAGCTACGGACTGGGGGGGCCGATGTTCTTAGTGTAAGCCAGGAATATTCAACTCCAGAAGTGTTTTGGTGGCCACATTACCAGGAAACTACGGACTGGAGGGGCCGATGTTCTTAGTGTAAGCCAGGAATATTTAACTCCAGAAGTGTCTTGGGGGCCACATTACCAGAAAGCTACGGACCGGGGGGCCTATATCTTAGTGTAAGCCAGGGATATTCAACTCCAGAAGTGTTTTGGGGGCCACATTACCAGACAGCTACAGACCGGGTGGTGTTCTTAGTGTAAGCCAGGAATATTCAACTCCAGAAGTGTTTTGGGGGCCACATTACCAGACAGCTACGGACCGGGGGGGTGATGTTCTTAGTGTAAGCCAGGGATATTCAACTCCAGAAGTGTTTTGGGGGCCACATTACCAGAAAGCTACGGACCGGGGGGATGGTGTTCTTAGTGTAAGCCAGGGATATTCAACTCCAGAAGTGTTTTGGGGGCCACATTACCAGAAAGCTACAGACCGGGGGGCCGATGTTCTTAGTGTAAGCCAGGAATATTCAACTCCAGAAGTGTTTTGGGGGCCACATTACCAGAAAGCTACAGACCGGGGGGGGGCCTATATCTTAGTGTAAGCCAGGGATATTCAACTCCAGAAGTGTTTTGGGGGCCACATTACCAGACAGCTACAGACCGGGTGGTGTTCTTAGTGTAAGCCAGGGATATTCAACTCCAGAAGTGTTTTGGGGGCCACATTACCAGAAAGCTACAGACCGGGGGACCGATGTTCTTAGTGTAAGCCAGGAATATTCAACTCCAGAAGTGTTTTGGGGGCCACATTACCAGAAAGCTACAGACCGGGTGGTGTTCTTTGTGTAAGCCAGGAATATTCAACTCCAGAAGTGTTTTGGGGGCCACATTACCAGACAGCTACAGACCGGGGGGATGATGTTCTTAGTGTAAGCCAGGGATATTCAACTCCAGAAGTGTTTTGGGGGCCACATTACCAGAAAGCTACAGACCGGGGGGCCTATATCTTAGTGTAAGCCAGGGATATTCAACTCCAGAAGTGTTTTGGGGGCCACAGTACCAGACAGCTACAGACCGGGTGGTGTTCTTAGTGTAAGCCAGGAATATTCAACTCCAGAAGTGTTTTGGGGGCCACATTACCAGACAGCTACAGACCGGGGGGATGATGTTCTTAGTGTAAGCCAGGGATATTCAACTCCAGAAGTGTTTTGGGGGCCACATTACCAGAAAGCTACAGACCGGGGGGCCTATATCTTAGTGTAAGCCAGGGATATTCAACTCCAGAAGTGTTTTGGGGGCCACATTACCAGAAAGCTACAGACCGGGGGGCCTATATCTTAGTGTAAGCCAGGAATATTCAACTCCAGAAGTGTTTTGGGGGCCACATTACCAGACAGCTACAGACCGCGGGGGCCGATGTTCTTAGTGTAAGCCAGGGATATTCAACTCCAGAAGTGTTTTGGGGGCCACATTACCAGAAAGCTACGGACCGGGGGGCCGATGTTCTTAGTGTAAGCCAGGGATATTCAACTCCAGAAGTGTTTCGGGGGCCACATTACCAGACAGCTACGGACCGGGTGGTGTTCTTAGTGTAAGCCAGGAATATTCAACTCCAGAAGTGTTTTGGGGGCCACATTACCAGAAAGCTACGGACTAGAGGGCCGATGTTCTTAGTTTAAGCCAGGGATATTCAACTTAAGTGTTTTGGGGGCCACATTACCACACAGCTACAGACCGGGGGGCCGATGTTCTTAATTTAAGCCAGGGATATTCAACTTAAGTGTTTTGGGGGCCACATTACCAGACAGCTACAGACCGGGGGGACGGTGTTCTTTGTGTAAGCCAGGGATATTCCATTTAAGTGTTTTGGGGGCCACATTACCAGAAAGCTACGGACCGTGGGGCCGGTGTTCTTAGTGTAAGCCAGGGATATTCAACTTAAGTGTTTTGGGGGCCACATGACCAGACAGCTACAGACCGGGCGGGCCGATGGTGTCATTGAACCATTTAAAAGGATGTCAACTTTTATTTCTGATTGCTGTGTAGTTGTTTACCATTGAACAGTAATTGGAAGGCAAATAACTTAGTTATCCTAAATAAATAAACAAACAAAAAAATAAAATGGACTAATTTCTGTAAGCAAAAATTGAACGTGAATAAATATCAAACATCTTTTAAGTGCGTCTTATTACCCCCGGTTGGAAAAACTTGCTTGTCCGTGTTGATGGGCTCGTATTGCCCAAAGGGCTTGAAGCTGAAATATACTGTGGCTTCGTCATCGTATTGCTTCCTTCTCATTTTTGTTACTTGGCGGAACTTCGGACAAGCAAGTGGCGTGTGGCGAGGCTTTCTGTCCCCACTTCCTGTGGAAAATGTTACTTCTACTGTTGCATAACACAAATAAGAGCCATGCACGGAGCGAGTTGTCACGTTGTGTAAATGGTAAATAAAAAGAGAATACAATGATTTGCAAATCCTTTTCAACTTATATTCAATTGAATAGACTGCAAAGACAAGATAATTAACGTTCACACTGCAAAATGTTGTTATTTTTTGCAAATATTAGCTCATTTGGAATTTGATGCCTGCGACGTGTTTCAAAAAAGCTGGCACAAGCGGCAAAAAAGAGTGAGAAAGTTGAGAAATGCTCGTCAAAGACTTATTTGGAACATCCCACAGGTAAACAGGTCTAATTGGGAACAGGTGGGTGCCATGATTGGGTATAAAAGCAGCTTCCATGAAATGCTCAGTCATTCACAAACAAGGACGGGGCGAGGGTCACCACTTTGTCAACAAATGAGCAAATTGTTTAAGAACAAACATTTCTCAAGCAGCTATTGCAAGGAATTTAGGGATTTCACCATCTACGCTCCGTAATATCATCAAAAGGTTCAGAGAATCTGGAAAAATCACTGCACGTAAGCCGAAAACCAACATTGAATGCCCGTGACCTTGGATCCCTCAGGCGGTACTGCGTCAAAAAGTGACATCGATGTGTAAAGGATATCACCACATGGACTCAGGAACACTTCAGAAAACCACTGTCAGTAACTACAGCCGGTCGCTACATCTGTAAGTGCAAGTTAAAACTCTACAATGCAAAGCGAAAGCCATTTATCAACAACACCCAGAAACGCCGCTGGCTTCTGCTGGGCCTGAGCTAATCTAAGATGGACTGATGCAAAGTGGAAAAGTGTTCTGTGGTCTGACGAGTCCACATTTCAAATTGTTTTTGGTAACTGTGGACGTCGTGTCCTTCGGAACCAAAGAGGGAAATAAAAGGAAAGGCCATGTAACACAGTGGTAAAAATGCCCCTGTGCCAACTTTTTTGCAATGTGTTGCTGCCATTAAATTCTAAGTCAATTATTATTTTGCAAAAAAAAGTGTGAACATTAAATATCTTGTCTTTGCAGTCTATTCAATTGAATATAAGTTGAAAAGGATTTGAAAATCATTGTATTCTCTTTTTATTTACCATTTACACAACATGCTAACTTCACTGGTTTTGGGTTTTGTATATAGGTTAATGCCTTTTCACCGTCAAAACTTTTTTCCGAGTAGAAAGTGCAGTGCACACAAACTCGCTGTTTCCTTTTGCTTTTAATTGGCCAGGAGGCACAGAACGCGAGGCTCAACAATTCTAAAAAATGCCCGTCGCTCAAATGGCGGTGACAGCGGAGAATAACGCAGTGATTTATCGCACTAAAAAAATCAAATCTGCAGCACGACCACACACAGTTTTGTAGACCTCCGCCTGCGACGTTATGGAGTATTTCTTTAACAGTGGGGGAACCAGTGATGTCACCGATTGATGGACGTACCTATATGGGCCGGCTGTGAGACTCTAATGGCATTGTGTTATTCATTCTTGTCTAACCTCCTCCCGCTTGCTCTGATGTTTATAAAATAAATACTTCCGTGTGTGTGACATTTTAGTTCAGTTTTGTAAAGATGGACCAGCACGATTGGTTGGAGGAACCACCATGTGAACACGTTATTTTGACCGAGGGTGGGGCAGGGTTTCATTTGCAATCTGGGAACACCCCTCCAAACGAACAAAAAGTAGGTTTAAAAAAGTGACTTTGGAAAAAAAAAGTATGCAAAATTAGCACCAAAGCCTATCCATGTTATCTAGACCAGTGTTTTTCAACCACCAGTGTGCCGTGAGATACCGTCTGGTGTGCCGTGGGAGACTATCTAAAATCACCTATTGGGTTAAAAATATTTTTTGCAAACCAGTAATTATAGTCTGCAAATGATGTGTTGTTGTTGAGTGTCGGTGCTGTCTAGAGCTCGGCAGAGTAACCGTGTAATACTCTTCCATATCAGTAGGTGGCAGCAGGTAGCTAATTGCTTTGTAGATGTCGGAAATGTGTGCAGGTAAAAAGGTGTCTAATGCTTAAACCAAAAATAAGCAAAAGGTGAGTGAGTAAGAAAAGGCATTGAAGCTTAGGGAAGGCTATGCAGAACCAAACTAAAACAGAACTGGCTACAAAGTAAACAAAAACAGAATGCTGGACGACAGCAAAGACTTACTGTGGAGCAAAGACGGCGTCCACAAAGTTGATCCGAACATGACATGACAATGGACAATGTCCCCACAAAGAAGGATAAAAAAAACTGAAATATTCTTGATTGCTAAAACAAAGTAGATGCGGGGAAATATCGCTCAAAGGAAGACATGAAACTGCTACAGGAAAATACCAAAAAAAAGAGAAAAAGCCACCAAAATAGGAGCGCAAGACAAGAAGTAAAACACGAGAGCTATATTGATGCATGCTTGGTTATGGTTTAAAGTCATATCCAACAATCGCGACAACTTTTTTTAACTCTTAACTGAGTTTCGTTTTTTAATGATTTCGGATTTTTTTAATGCAAAAAATGTGCCTTGGCTCAAAAAAGGTTGAAAAACACTGATCTAGACCACTAAAAACTGTTATAAAAAACAGTTGAGTGGAAAAACAAGTTGAAGCTATGATCATATATGTCGGATTAGTGACACCTGAAGACTTCAAAAGTTAACGAACAAATAGATACGATCAAAATAGCATCAATCTCAAAGTCATTCCCGAGCCATTTCGAGAGTTAATGAGCTAGCCGGTCACGTGATCACATGACTTAGGTCAGAGGACTGCAGATCGCTTCCCCATCAACAACAACGCAAATCGTGCAGACGTTGTGAGAGAGCCAACTTTGGGTCAAATGATGATCCAGAAACGTATATTTTTGATCCTGAATATAAGGAGGATTAGCTCCAAGTTCTAGAAGCTCTGCTCAACAGAGCCGGCTTTAGTGAGACACTAAGCATCATTTAGCAGTATTGCTAAAAACATAAGCACAAACGCTTACTGTACGATGTCTGCTCTCAATGGGATGACGACTAATGGGATGTCCGTATTTTCCTGTTTTATATAAATAACGAATATTGATGCACATGAAGGGTTAACAAGGAAAAGTCTCCCTGCAGACACCGCCTTCGGTTGTTTGTCGCCATCTTCCGGTACGAATTGAATGTCACAGATGAACAGCTTCTAGAAATAGTTGGTCTGCGTCAGCGCTTATAATAACAATACTAATATTTGGTTAATATTCAGTAAAGAGTAATGTTTTGAGTTTTGGACGGTTATTTAGAGCGCTTTGTGGGAGAAATAGAGAGCCCCCATTGACTACATTGTTAGCGGATTTTTTATGTATTTTTTTTTTCACAACTTAGCACGCATAAAAAAAGAAAAACACATGTGTTCATGTCTTACATAAGGTTTGTGAACGATAAACAACACATCTCTTTCAGATTTTTGCATATTTCCAGTATGACTGATCTGATAACATCGTGCTACTAATGCGACGTCAATCTCCGGAAATAGCCGGAGATATTCCGAGCGGAGTATTCAAAACGGCTGACTGAATTTGTGGCATTTTGTGACATTTAAAGTGTGTTTTCACACACTTTGCATATTGTGAATATGGTTTAATGGATACAATGAAACACAAATAAGCGTATTAAAGTCAACTTGTTTTTTCACTCTTCTGCTACTTTAAATGTAGATTTAAAATCATCACGAGTCCTATTTAAATCTCCTTCAGTGTCCTGAGAGTCGTAACAAACTTTTGGGAGAGTTTGGGCTGCAAATAGCGCCTGGTGCTATCACTAGTGAGCGAGAAAACTGGTCAGGGTTCAGACAGAAACTGTGAAGAGAAAAAGTGCGAAACCATTATTTTTGACTATTTGTCTTCCCAGTTAGCAAATACAAAGTATTCACATTGCTTCTCGTTTTCCACATTTGGAATAAAATGGAATAAATTCATTTTTTTTCTTCAAAATGCTACACACAATACCCCTTTATGACAACGTGAATAGGTTATATGTAAAACTTTTGGCAATAAAAAAACCACATAAGTATTGACAGCCTTTGATCAATACTTAGTTGATGCACCTTTGGTAGCAATTGGAGCCGCAAGTCTTTTTGAACACGATGCCACAAACTTGGCACACCTATCTTTGGGCACTTTCTCTCTTTCCTCTTTGCAGCACCTCTCAAGCTCCCTCAGGTTGGATGGGTAGTGTTGGTTTTCATCCAGGATGTCTCTGTACATTGCTACATTCATCTTAGTCTAGTCAGGCAGGTGACCAAGACCATGGTCACTTTGTCAGAACTACAGCATTCCTCTGTGGAGAGAGGAGAACCATCAACCACTCAGGCCTGTATGGTAGAGTGACCAGACGGAAGCCATTTCTTAGTCAAAAGTCTACCAAAATGCACCTGAAAGACTCTCAGACCATGAGAAACTAAGTCCTCTGGTCTGATGAGACGCAGATTGAAGTCTTTGGCGTGAATGCCAGGCATCATGTTTGGAGGAAACCAGGCACCGCTCATCACCGGGCCGATACGGTCCCCACAGTGACGCATGGTGGTGGCAGCATTATGATGTGGGGATGGTTTTCAGTGGCAGGATAGAGAGAACCATGAATGCAGCAATGTACAGAGACATCTCGGATGAAAACCAACACTTCCCATCCAACCTGACGGAGCTTGAGAGGTGCTTCAAAGAGGAAAGAGAGAAAGTGCCCAAAGATAGGTGTGCCAAGTTTGTGGCGTCGTATTCAAAAAGACTTGAGGCTGGAATTCCTGCCAAATATACATAGACAAAATATTGAGCAAATGCTGTGAATACTTACGTACATGTGATTTTTCTTTGATGATTTTATATTTTTAATACATTTGCTAGAAAAAATCAATACATTTGGATGGCAGTTTTGAATTTATAATAATATTAATATATTTTTAGCTGTAACAAAACAAAATGTGGACCAAGTGAAGCGCTGTGAGGATGCTCTGTATGGAAGGGACTGGCAGTCCTCACTGGTGGTGTGATTGACTCGCAGTTACAGCGCAATCATCAGGTCTTTCCTTTATTGTTTTTGAAACAACCGATTCAAGTCTCTTTAAAATCCAGTGAAATCAATAAAAAAAAACCTCTTCAATTCGGAATATTGTAGACTTTAAAGGAAGGAGGATTTATAACAACTTACCTTATAAACAGTTTGTTTGTATTTGACATTCATAGTTGTAATGACCGCATCAAAACAATGTCGGAGTGGAACCAGACTATGTACATGAACTACAGGACTGGTGCACGCCACAAAGCACACCTATAGTAACAAAGCACATTGTTGTCGTCGCTCAACGTTATGCTGATTTAAATGCTGACTCTCGTGGCACCTCGGACTCACGGCGCCATTTGCATCACACCTGTTGGCTTTGGAGTTTCCAACTCGGCCTCGGTTCGGGGATTTTTTTTGTTTTTTTTTACCCGTTTTGAGCTTGACGGCGTTTAATATTACAACTGGAATAAATATGTGTGGGAAAAGACTAAGCATTCCCAATTCCCCCTTTCTTCCTTTCTGGTGCAAAAACCTTTCCAGGGACTTCCTTGTGGAGTTACGGGCCATTAAGTCGTACAAGAGGCAAAGGGAGACGGAGATGGTCGTCACAGAGTGCATGCGGCTGGCAGGAATACTGCTGACATTTCATTCTTGCGCTCCCCTCTCTGAAGAGTTACGACCCCGCCTGGCTAACTTGGACTATCAGAGGCATTTAACACGCCGCCTGTTTGCACAGAATAACCACAGTCACATGTGGACTAAGACGAAGCAGATGAGCCTCTTCCTTTTGTTTCCCGTTGATCCTAACGACGACTTTTGAGGAGTCATGTAAGCGCCTTGATGTCCAGGATCTGTACGACGTGCACCAAACCCGGTTGGCCATCACCCCACAAGTGTGGAACGACGGATGGCTTATTACCCATTAGGGATGGGCGTGGTAGGTATTGAGTGCAGTACTCGACCGTAGCCAGTGGAGGTGCTGTCGGTGCAGTATTGGCACCAAAACAGGAGTTGGTAACATTCCGAGAGAACTTGATCAAAGTATTCAAAAGCTCATCCCTAAGCCTACGGAATATATTATAGAGTTCCGTCGCAGCGGTTTCAGAGTCTTCCAGACTGGACTTTCAACACTTTCTGCACCTGGACACAGCCAAGGCCCGTCCCCAAACTGTTTGAACCTCATTGGAAACACCGAGTTATCCGATCAAAAGTTTTGAGTGCAGTACTCGGCCGTAGCCAGCGGAGGTGCTGTCGATGCAGTCTTGGCACCAAAGCAGGAGTTGGTAACATTCCGAGAGAGATTGATCAAAGTATTCAAAAGCTCATCCTTAAGTCTACGGAATATATTATAGAGTTCTGTCACAGCGGTTTCAGAGTCTTCCAGACTGGACTTTCTACACTTTCTGCACCTGGACACAGCCAAGACCCGTCCCCAAACTGTTTAAACCTCATTAGAAACACAGAGTTGTCCGATCAAAAGTTGTGTGCCAAGTCTTTCATCAGGTTGCTAGTATTCGTTAGTCTCGCTTCACTTCAGCCATGAAGGGCCTTCTTCTCCTTCATCCTTGGGCCCCTCTCTCCGCCTGCAGGCAAGGCAGCTCCGCAGCAACGACCGCTGTCCGTCTTACCAATTAGTGCCAGCCAGTAAAAAACCGGCAGGCGTGACGAGATCCTCCCCAAAAGGGTAGGTGGCGGTCGCCTGAGACAGAAGGGAAGAGGGCTTCAATGACAAAGAAATA
>NC_084746.1:11137661-11142661 GCF_033978785.1 Entelurus aequoreus | reverse complement strand
GATTTTAAGTGAGCCTTATATTCTGAAAAATACAGGACCTCCAGGTAAAATTAGTTTAAGACAACAGCTTCTCATTTGATTAAGTATGTACCTAAGTAACTACAGTCGTGGTCAAAAGTTTACATACACTTGTAAAGAACATCATGTCATGGCTGTCTTAGGTTTCCAATCCTTTCTACAACTCTTATTTTTTTTTGTGATAGAGTGATTGGAGCACATACTTGTTGGTCACAAAAAAACATTCATGAAGTTTGGTTAAATTTTTGTTTAATCTCAAAGATAAGACCTTCTGGAGGAAAGTTTTGTGGTCAGATGAAACAAAAATGGAGCTGTTTGGCCACAATACCCAGCAATATGTTTGGAGGAGAAAAGGTGAGGCCTTTAATCCCAAGAACACCAACAATTGTTGACCTATTTCTAGTTTAAGTTTCTAATAACTTCACATCGAATAATCCACTTTTAGATATATTTGTGGGAAAATGTTGCTTATTTTGTGTTTTTGCCATACAGAGTTTTCTTTGGCCAGGTCTCCCTTGGAAAAGGGATCTTTGATCTCAATGGGATTTTACCTGGTTAAATAAAGGCTAATAATAATAATAATAATAAAAAGGGCATCAAAAAATAAATAAAGAAAGAAACGGATGGATCTGAAGTTAGTCTGGAGATTTAAGCATTGAGAGTAAACATATATATTTATATGGAACTTTTTTAAACACTTTTGTTAGTGGGGCCCTTTGAATCCCCAATAACTTTAGTGGGATGTTTTTTTTAACGTTCCCCAAAAAATCAGATTTTTTCCCTAAAAAATCAGATTTTTCCTCCAAAAATCAGAATTTTCCCCCAAAAATCAGATATTTTTCCCCAAAAAATCAGATATTTTTCCCCAAAACATCAGATATTTTTCCCCAAAAAATCTGATGTTTTTTCTCCAAAAAATCAGATATTTTTCCCAAAAAATCAGATATTTTCCCCAAAAAATCAGAATTTTCCCCAAAAAATCTGATATTTTCCTCAAAAAATCTGATATTTTCCCCCCAAAAATCAGATATTTTTCCCCAAAAAATCAAAAGATGTTCCCCCAAAAATCTGATTCCCCCCCAAAAAATCTGATTTTTCCCCCCCAAAAATCTGATTTTTTCTCCAAAAATCTGATTTTCTCCCAAAAATCTGATTTTCTCCCAAAAATCTGATTTTTTCCAAAAATCTGATTTTCTCCCAAAAATCTGATTTTTCCTAAAAATCTGATTTTTCCCAAATAATCAGATATTTTCCCTCAAAAAATCAGATATTTTTCCCCCAAAAATCAAGATGTTCCCCCCAAAATCTGATTTTTTCTCCAAAAATCTGATTTTTCCCAAAATCTGATTTTCCCAAAAATCTGATTTTTCCCAAAAATCTGATTTTTCCCAAAAATCTGATTTTCTCCCAAAAATCTGATTTTCTCCCAAAAATCTGATTTTTTGGGGAAAAATATCTGATTTTTGGGGGGAAAATATCTGATTTTTGGGGGAAAATTCTGATTTTTGGAGGAAAAATCTGATTTTTTGGGGAACGTTAAAAAAAACATCCCACTAAAGTTATTGGGGATCCAAAGGGCCCCACTAACAAAAGTGTTTAAAAAAGTTCCATATAAATATATATGTTTACTTTCAATGCTTAAATCTCCAGACTAACTTCAGATCCATCCGTTTCTTTCTTTATTTATTTTTTGATGGCCTTTTTGTCAAAGAAAACTCTGTATGGCAAAAACACAAAATAAGCACATTTTCCCACAAATATATCTAAAAGTGGATTATTCGATGTGAAGTTATTAGAAACTTAAACTAGAAATAGGTCAACAATTGTTGGTGTTCCTGGGATTAAAGGCCTCACCTTTTCTCCTCCAAACATATTGCTGGGTATTGTGGCCAAACAGCTCCATTTTTGTTTCATCTGACCACAAAACTTTCCTCCAGAAGGTCTTATCTTTGAGATTAAACAAAAATTTAACCAAACTTCATGAATGTTTTTTTGTGACCAACAAGTATGTGCTCCAATCACTCTATCACAAAAATCTGATTTTTCCTAAAAATCTGATTTTTCCTAAAAATCTGATTTTTCCTAAAAATCTGATTTTTCCCAAAAAATCAGATATTTTCCCTCAAAAAATCAAGATGATCCCCCCAAAATCAGATTTTTTCTCCAAAAATCTGATTTTCCCAAAAATCTGATTTTTCCCAAAAATCTGATTTTTCCCAAAAATCTGATTTTTCCCAAAAATCTGATTTTTCCAAAAATCTGATTTTCTCCCAAAAATCTGATTTTCTCCCAAAAATCTGATTTTCTCCCAAAAATCTGATTTTTTCAAAAATCAGATTTTTTCCAAAAATCTGATTTTCCCAAAAATCGCATTCACTTGTGTTTGTGTGAAAAGCCGTAGATATTATGTGATTGGGCCGGCACGCAAAGGCAGTGCCTTTAAGGTTTATTGGCGCTCTGTACTTCGCCCTACGTCCGTGTACACAGCGGCGTTTTAAAAAGTCATACATTTTACTTTTTGAGACAAATACCGATAATTTCCGATATCACATTTTAAAGCATTTATCGGCTGATATTGTCGGACATCTCTAGTTATAGAACCATGATGCTGTCTTTCAAACAAAAGCTTCTCTCCACTCTGGGCCTGGAGGCTCCGTAGGCTCCAAAGGTTGGGAGAATCCAGCACATGCAGACTTCTCACTTTCCTTCCCTCCACTCCTCACTCTTTCCATTGTGCGGCCCTGGGTTAGAGAACCTCTCCACAGAGCATACCATTACTTCAGTGTTTCCACCCGCCTCTAATCACTCCCATCTGCGGCAACAGCAGCGCATCTGTGCTCAATTTCACATTTCCGAGAGAGAGAGAGAGGAGGAAAAATGATCACATTTATATAAGAAAAATGAGCGTGCTGAAAAGAATCGTTCAGATCTGACCCAAAAAAAAAAGGTTTGGTGGAAAAAAAAAAAGTGTCTGGTTTCCTCCCGTGCGAGTGGATTTTAGAGCGGAGCTGGATGAGAGGCCCTCTCGGGTGTTGCTGCAATGACATAAGAGTCCCTCAAAGCATATCTTAGTCTTATCTCACTCCCTCTGCCGTCTTGAGGAGAGAACTAAGCTTTTGTGTGCAACATTTAAAGGCCTACTAAAATGAAATTTTTTATTTAAACGGGGATAGCAGATCCATTCTATGTGTCATACTTGATCATTTCGCGATATTGCCATATTTTTGCTGAAAGGATTTAGTAGAGAACATCGCCGATAAAGTTTTGGTCGCTGATAAAAAAAGCCTCGCCTGTACCGGAAGTAGCGTGACGTCACAGGTTGAAAGGCTCCTCACATTTCCACATTGTTTACACCAGCAGCGAGAGCGATTCGGACAGAGAAAGCGACGATTACCCCATTAATTTGAGCGAGGATGAAAGATTTGTGGATGAGGAACGTGAGAGTGAAGGACTCAATATAATGTGCTTTTTACAAATAAAATCTATTATTATTATTGACAGTTTAACCTTGCCAGCAAACATAAAACAGTCGTCCGAACTAGGGTTGTACGATATACCGGTACTAGTATGGTACCGCGATACTAATGAATCATATTCGGTACTATACCACCTCTAAAAAGTCCGCCGTCGTCGTCACGTGGTGACATTGATGATTTTACGAGCAGAGGAGCATGTTCGGCAGCACACACACAGAATACTTACAAGCAGACACAGTGTGTAGACAGAAAAGGGAGAACGGACGCATTTTGGTGTAAAAAGTCAAGATAAAGTGAAGTTAATTATATTTATATAGCGCTTTTCTCTAGTGACTCAAAGCGCTTTACATAGTGAAAACCCAATATCTAAGTTACATTTAAACCAGTGTGGGTGGCACTGGGAGCAGGTGGGTAAAGTGTCTTGCCCAAGGACACAACGGCAGAGACTAGGATGGCCGAAGCGGGGATCGAACCTGGAACCCTCAAGTTGCTGGCACGGCCACTCTACCAACCGAGCTATACCGCCCCAAAGGTGAAGTTATAACACTGATACACCCTCAGGAAGAGCTGCTTTAAGACATGGCTAGCGAGTTAGCGGCTAATATCCATCAACAGTGTTTTAGCTACTTTTAAATCACTAATCCTGGCCTCCATGCCGACAAAGTAAGTTTCTTACAAGTACCATTATCACTGGAGGATGAGGAATAGCTAAACATGCTTCACTACACACCGTAGGAGGATACAATAGCTCACCGCCGTCACAATTTAAACAAGCGCCATGGTTGGATCTACACCTGACATCTACTGTAATGATACCAAGTACAGGCGCGTATCAAGTCGATACTACTATAATTACATCAATATTTTTTGGCATTACAACATATTTTGTTTAAAAAAAAAAAATCTTATTATGTTTATAAAGTCAGTAAATACGTCCCTGGACACATGAGGACTTTGAATATGACCAATGTATGATCCTGTAACTACTTGGTATCAGATCCATACCTAAATGTGTGGTATCATCCAAAACTAATGTCAAGTATCATAGAAGAGAAGAATAAGTGATTATTACATTTTAACAGAAGTGTAGATAGAACATGTTAAAACAGAAAATAAGCAGATATTAACAGTAAATGAACAAGTGGATTGATAATCCATTTTTACAGTTTGTCCCTCATAATGTGTACAAAATAATAGGTGTATAAATGACACAGTATGTTACTGCAGACTAATTAGGAGTCTTTGTTTGTTTACTTACTACTAAAAGACAAGTTGTCTAGTATGTTCACTATTTTATTTAAGGACTAAATGACAATAATAAACATATGTTTCATGTACACTAACATTTTTTATTATTAAAATAAAGCCAATAATGACATTTTTTTGTGGTCCCCTTTATTTAGAAAAGTACCGAAAAGTGCCGGTACCAGAATATTGGTATGGGGACAAGACTAGTCCAAACATAACTGAGGCGTTCCTCAAGGCACCCCTTTAAGTCCTCTCCTT
>NC_084746.1:11130161-11132661 GCF_033978785.1 Entelurus aequoreus | reverse complement strand
GTGGGTTTTTGTAGACCTGTAAATTACAGACTATAAGTGGCTACCTTTTCCCTACGCTTTGTACCCCGCGTATTATAAAACGGTGCAGCTTATTTATAGATTGTTTCTTTCCTGACGGCGATAATGCAAATATTTTTTTTAAAAGCAAGCAAACACACTAAAAACATGTTCTTGTTTGTGCTATGGCGCCATCTATGGTAGTCGCTTATAGTCTGTGATTTAACGGTCTACAAAAACCCACATGGAAGAGGGTGGGGGTGGGGTCTTGCTTGCTTTAAAAAAAAAAAACTATTTGCATTATCGCCGTCAGGAAAGAAACAATCTATAAATAAGCTGCACCGTTTTATAATACGCGGGGTACAAAGCGTAGGGAAAAGGTAGCCGCTTATAGTCTGTGATTTTGAGGTCTACAAAAACCCACATGGAAGAGGGTGGGGGTGGGGTCTTTCCTTCTCCCTCCGTCTGCTCCTTTCCTTCAGACCCTTGTCGACGAGCAATGTGGATGTTAAGGATTTCTGATCATTTGGGAGGGCACCATAAATGGTGCCATAGCACAAGATGGCGCCATAGCACAAACAATAACATGTTTTTAGTGTGTTTGGTTGCTTTTAAAAAAATAACTATTTGCATTATTGCCGTCAAGAAAGAAACAATCTATAAAGAAGCTGCACCGTTTTATAATACGCGGGGTACAAAGCGTAGGGAAAAGGTAGCCGCTTACAGTCTGTGATTTACAGGTCTACAAAAACCCACATGGAAGAGGGTGGGGTTGGGGTCTTTCCTTCTCTCTCCGTCTGCTCCTTTCATTCAGACCCTTGTCAACGAGCAATGCGGATGTTAAGGATTTCTGATCATTTGGGAGGGCACCATAAATGGCGCCATAGCACAAACAATAACATGTTTTTAGTGTGTTTGCTTACTTTAAAAAAAACAACTATTTGCATTATCGCCGTCAGGAAAGAAACAATCTATAAATAAGCTGCACCGTTTTATAATACGGGGGGTACAAAGCGTAGGGAAAAGGTAGCCGCTTATAGTCTGTGATTTACGGTCTACAAAAACCCACATGGAAGAGGGTGGGGTTGGGGTCTTTCCTTCTCTCTCCGTCTGCTCCTTTCATTCAGACCCTTATCAACGAGCAATGTGGATGTTAAGGATTTCTGATCGTTTGGGAGGGCACCATAGATGGCGCCATAGCACAAGATGGCGCCATAGCACAAACAATAACATGTTTTTAGTGTGTTTAATTGCTTTAAAAATATATATATATTTGCATTATTGCCGTCAGGAAAGAAACAATCTATAAATAAGCTGCACCGTTTTATAATACGCGGGGTGCAAAGCGTAGGGAAAAGGTAGCCGCTTATAGTCTGTGATTTACAGGTCTACAAAAACCCACATGGAAGAGGGTGGGGGTGGGGTCTTTCCTTCTCTCTCCGTCTGCTCCTTTCATTCAGACCCTTGTCGACGTGGGTGGATTTAGCAATGTGGATGTTAAGGATTTCTGATCATTTGGGAGGGCACCATAAATGGCGCCATAACACAAGCAATAACATGTTTTTAGTGTGTTTGCTTGCTTTTAAAAAAAAAAAACTATTTGTATATCGCCGTCAGGAAAGAAACAATCTATAAATAAGCTGCACCGTTTTATAATACGCGGGGTGCAAAGCGTAGGGAAAAGGTAGCCGCTTATAGTCTGTGATTTACAGGTCTACAAAAACCCACATGGAAGAGGGTGGGAGTGGGTTTTTTCCTTCTCTCTCCATCTGCTCCTTTCATTCAGACCCTTGTCGATGTGGGTGGATTTAGCAACGTGGATGTTAAGGATTTCTGATCATTTGGGAGGGCACCATAAATGGCGCCATAGCACAAGCAATAACATGTTTTTAGTGTGTTTGCTTTCTTTTTTAAAAAAACTATTTGCATTATCGCCGTCAGGAAAGGAACAATCTATAAATAAGCTGCACCGTTTTATAATACGCGGGGTACAAAGTGTAGGGAAAAGGTAGCCGCTTATAGTCTGCGATTTACAGGTCTACAAAAACCCACATGGAAGAGGGTGGGGGTGGGGTCTTTCCTTCTCTCTCCGTCTGCTCCTTACATTCAGACCCTTGTCGACGAGCAATGTGGATGTTAAGGATTTCTGATCATTTGTGAGGGCACCATAGTGTAACGCATTATTCATTTTGACAATGTTTCTTGTGGGGAACTCTGCTTCACCATACAAAGTTCTTCATGTACGAACCCTGTTTAGGAACCAATGGGGTGTGTGAATGGAGGTGTGTTGTTACTTGCAGGGCTTACTTCATGCAGCGGGCGTGCAGGTGGCAGCGGGACGTGGGCACGCGGACCAAACAGGAGGGGAAGGCCAGCAACAGCGTGTGACTGGCACGGTCTAAGGTCAGAGACAGCAGCTGGCGAGCCTGAGCGGAGTCCTCGCCACACCTGCGGAGACAATGTCCAGGTTGGCTGCGTTCCCACTGGGTCACATGGTAAGATT
>NC_084746.1:11015161-11127661 GCF_033978785.1 Entelurus aequoreus | reverse complement strand
GAATAATGCTGTATAATAGACTATATTATTCACATGTGAATAATGCTGTATAATAGACTGTATTTATATTATTCACATGTGAATAATGCTGTAAAATAGACTGTATTTATGTTATTCACATGTGAATAATGCTGTATAATAGACTGTATTTATATTATTCACATGTGAATAATAGACTGTATTTATGTTATTCACATGTGAATAATTTTGTATAGTAGACAGTATTTATATTATTCACATGTGAATAATGCTGTATAATATAGAATGTATTTACATTATTCACATGTGAATAATGCTGTATAATAGACTGTATTTATATTATTCACAATGTGAATAATGCTGTATAATAGACTGTATTTATATTATCCACATGTGAATAATGCTGTATAATAGACTATATTATTCACATGTGAATAATGCTGTATAATATACTGTATTTATATTATTCACATGTGAATAATGCTGTAAAATAGACTGTATTTATGTTATTCACATGTGAATAATGCTGTATAATAGACTGTATTTATATTATTCACATGTGAATAATAGACTGTATTTACATTACTCACATGTGAATAATTCTGTATAATAGACTGTATTTATATTATTCACATGTGAATAATGCTGTATAATAGACTGTATTTACATTATTCACATGTGAATAATGCTGTATAATAGACTGTATTTATATTATTCACATGTGAATAATGCTGTATAATAGACTGTATTTATATTATTTACATTACATTATATTATTCACATGTAAAAAAAAACCAAGTGTTTATTGTTTATTGTGAGCAAACTGTGGTGCTGAATTTCCCCCTGGGATCAGTAAAGTAATTTCTATTCTATTCTATTTTATTCTATTCATTTCTGCCATAGCTCTCTGTTTGACTAATTTCACTTGATCAAACCTTTTATAGGATTCCATGTAACGATAAACGGTATTAATCAGGCATGTAAGGGTATTGTAGATACAGCAGTATTGAGGTTTCAAAATCCTCACAATAACGCTTGTATAATGATATCAAATGAAAACTTTGTAAATTTAGTTTTTTTTCTGGCGCTTTTGCGTCGGCCTGTTTGAAAATAGACTTCATCTCCCAAGGTCCTCTGCGCAGGGCGGGACCGGCAAAGTGGGGGCCCGGGAACGCCGTAAAGTGAAGGAAAAGAGGAAGCATGCTGGCGAAGTGTTTGTGTAGATTAGAAGATAAGTGGAATATCTTTTTTCCTGACAGTTCTTGAACATGTCATCAAAATACATCCATAACTTTTTGAGTTATGTTGCTAACAAACAGCCAAACAAAACATAAAGTCTGCGGCTCGTTTCCATGAAATGTTGATATCATTACATCCCTATTCTAAACTACAAAATAACAAAAGTGTGTATGAGTCCTGCTGATATCATATTGGATCAATATCAGTATCGGCTATAAATATCGGTATCGTATTGGAAAAGTTGTATCAGGACAGTCTTATTGTCTTTGTATCCGGTCCTGGCTTTTATAGTGCCACGGTGGATTTCTGCCTCTTGTTCTGGGTTTGTCATTTACACAGAACCGCGACACGGAAATAAAGCGCATCAAAGGCAGGTTTTACGCGCCGTGTAAACGTGGTGAAAGTGAAAGCACAACAAAGCAGGAGCGCGGTGGCAGCTCTCCCTGTTAAAACGTCTTTTTAAATAGACGCCGTATTAACCGAGCACTCTGCCAAGAGATGCCATCGATCGGAGCTCAAGGACAAACATCTCTTTCCTCCTACTCACTTGTCCGGGTTGAAACCCTCCACCTCCTCCAGGAAGACACTGCTGTGGGACACCGGATCACTGGGAATCATTAGGAACTTGAGAATGGTCCCTCGGGTGGAGCCCAGGAACAGAACTGTACGGTTCCTATGGGGGCCGGCTTCTGTGTCCACCACCATAGCTGTCAACTGGTACCTGCGAAGACGAATCGACCGGGAAAACACATTTACTCCAAGTGGCTCAACAACATCTATTTCCTACTAAAAAACATTCTGTCGCAGTACCGTCCCATTGTCTTGACCACCCACGGTCTGTGCCCTAGCAGCGGCACCGTCTCGTCCATCAGAGGGTGGGTTTTCACAAAGTTTAATACCTCATCTGGCAGCGTGGTGGACGTACTAAATCTGGATCCCTGGACCGCGCATCCTCCAGGTCTGGAAAAACAGAGATAGTGGATAAAGATCTGTGCAATCTCACAAATTCTGTGTAGGCATACCTCGGTCTGGGGACAGCCTCGTCTGGTACCGGTGTCCAAATGGACTCTGGGGATTTCTGCTCTTTGAAGCGTCCCTCGAAGGCGTGGGCCAGCTGCTGCATGTCAAACACACACACGGCAGACCCGGGAATGCTGGCGGACGCAGAGGACAGAGATGAGAACAATCTTTGTGTGTGCATAGTACATGTCCTGGTACCTGTTGGGGGGCGTGGAGAAGAGACCCAGGATGACATCTCGGCCTCGCATGCGGATGATGCCGCTGGTGGCGTGGAGGAGGTTGAAGTAAAAGTGCGAGTCTCCCGGGACGGAGCAGTTGAGCCGAGCCTTCAGGAAGGTGGTCCACTGTTTCTCCAGGACGCGCTGAGAGCCACCCAGGTCCGACTTGCACACGCGGGCCACACGGGACACCATTACCTGGAATAACCCGGGACAGCACGTTCCAGTAAAGGCGTGGTAATGAGTGGAGAGATGGGAATAGGGCGGTGAAGAACCTTCTCCAGATGGTGAAATTCCATTGCCATTTCTCTGAAGAAGAAATAAATATGAGGCCCCCACTCCATGGCGCTCACAAAGTAGGGCTCTGCGTTAAGAGAGAAAGCAATTATACAGTCATTCGCATTTCCATCAACTCTTTTGTTTTATCACGTTTTGGAGTACAGGTTTAAGAAAATACAGTCAAAGAACCTATCACTGATCTGCATCTACTCCGAGGTATACAGTATATGAACTCTGTTTGATGAGTAAAAGTCCTTGATCTTTAAGGGGTTTCAGTCCCTAACTGAGGAGGTGTTGGTTTAGCCTCTTCTTAAAGGCTTGGATACCGCTTGATGTAATGTCTCCAACAACCACACGGGGAAGGCTGTTCCACATTGTAATTGCAGAGTGGAGAAAGCTCCCGTCGAGGTGTTTGACTTTGGGATTTCCTTGGCATGGCTTGGTGGTACCCTCCGGGTGATACGACCTGAGATGTGGGCTGGGGGTAGCAGTGCTTTAAGATCCACAAGACAGCTTCTAAAGGGCGGTTGTTGCTGCAACTGCTTGCTGATGACAAACTTCTGTAGGGCAAAGTCCTCGTCCACGCCAATGATTTTAAGGGCCTTTTTTTTGGATGATGCCGAGCTGCCCAAGAGTGGTCTGCGCCGCATTGATCCAGGCTAGGCAGGGGTACTCCATATTGCTCCTGATGTTAGCTCTGCCTTCAGCGTCAAGCTTGTTGGCCAGCTTACATAGCGCTCCGAGACTTGTTTGTAGATGTTGGACCACGTTAGTTTGGAGTCAATACAAAGATCCAGGACCTCTATCAGCTCACAGAGCCCGATTTTAGTGGCCCTGAAGAAGAGATCTGGACGGGATGGATTCCTCTTCCTGCACAGGATTATAGTGAAGTGAATACATTAACTCATACTATGTTTTGCATATGGTGAATGTTTATGTTCATCTGGGAGAAAGCAAACCACAAGTTGAACTAGTAGGTATTTCAGGTTGGGCCCATAATAACATAGGACCCTTTAGTTTTGCCATTTGTGTGTGGATTGGATAAGTTCTAGCGGAAGAAAGAGCAGTAACATTTGACATTGGTATGCAATGGTGACGGCCCTATCTGTGAGAAGCGAGTACATGTTTAGCTTAATGCCAGTATCTAAGATACGACCTGCATCTGTTGTCTTTCCAGACACTTACACACAGACATCTCATTTTATGGTCAGGGTGTGCTGTCCTGACCTAGCACACACCCAGAGACAGGAAGGAGGAATATAAAACTGATGGTTTGGCTTCTCCAAGTTAGGAGTGCCTCATTTTTGACTTGACCTCCTCCAGGAACTGCAGTCCTGTATAATGAAGCTCGCTTGTAATAATGCAACTTTTAGTTCAGTAAAGCGTCTCCGACGTCTCTTTTTGATCCAGCCGCACTGCCGTTGTCACCCTTCTGTCCGGACGAGGACGACAAGACCAGAAATACACATCAACAGCCTTGCACTTGTTGGGCTGGAAAGTGACTCATCATCATCGGCGGTCACTCGAAACGAGTATGACGGTCCTCCTGGTAGGGGGGTATCCCTTTATGGAGGATGCCTGTGCGTGACTTTGTTTAACGTGGGGAAACTGGTGCACAGACAGTCACCACACGATCCTTGACAGATCCGGGTCAGGGTCCAGTGGCATGGAGTCCAAGACAACTGGGGACCCTTTTCTGCTGCAGCCTTCATCCGCCATCCCAGCCATTGTGACGCTCCATAGGGTTAGCAATCATCCTATGCCTGTTCCACCGTTGAGGTCTTGGGTTGTTATTTCCCCATAACTGGGCGCACATAGATGTGGGGGTGCCTTCTTTCGCCATCGCAGCCGTTGTGGTGGTTCATACATCTACCGTCTTCCGCCTGCTCCGCCGTTGAGGTCTTCACCGTATCCCTGGCTAGGGGGAAGTCAGGTACTAGGCCTTTGCCAAGGGCCACCTGGGGTAACAGTAGTAAAGGGGTTAACCTCCTAGTGCCCCAAGACCCCATAGAGGAGCCTCCACTGCCGGATGCACTTTAACGTCATGCCCAGGACACAAGTGACTATCCAGGTGTCAGCCCACTTTCGGATGTTCTCCAGGTCTGCAACTACCTCCGGTACATTTAAAGTTGTTGTAGGTGCGAAGATGGCGGAGTCGTCCGCATACAGGAATACGGCGTTCTCACACTGTCCCACATCTATGAAGATGGAGAATAGCAATGGGCTGAGAACCGATCCCTGGGGTACAGATGAAGAAGATTGACCAGAGAGCGCAACCTTGATGGTTCTTCCTTGGAGGTTCTTCCTTGAAGGTTCTTCCTTGAAGGTTCTTCCTTAAAGGTTCTTCCTGGAAGGTAGGTCTGACTCGCTCATCGAATATTCATATCCTCTTTAATCTATCACCGTAGACAAGAGAAGGGATATTATTCACCCAACCCTGTTCCACTTTTGACATGTTGGAGTCTTGTTTAGCGCCTCTCCCCACAACAAGCCTAACCTGCAGAGTCCAATAACCTGAATGTGTCACTCTGTCTTAAAGATAATCATGTAAGGGAACCCCACTGGGAGGGGTCCCACAGCGCGGCGCTCTATTCAATATGGACACAAGAATTGGGGCACAGAACCGGTGAACTTCAGTTGAAAGCCACGACTCTGCAGGTACTTCAGTACATTTTTGTCCATTCATGAGGTCAGAGGTCGCAAAGCCAGGCCTGCGGAAACATTTCCACTGGGATTGAGGACGTCTACCAAATTCCAATTCAGTTTCATGAATTCGAATTGAGGCTGTCAACAGGAAGTAGAACTGCGATGCCAATTTGAACTGGGAGGGTTAAAGAATTGGAATAGATTATTGTGGCGCATTCCAGAATCAGAACCAGGAGAGACCGCAGACAGGTGGACACGGGTTGGAGATCATAACAATGTAAATGTGGAGGAAAATTAGTGTTTATGTATTTATTTACAGACATAATTTTGTTTGCTGCGAGGATCCTGATGAGAGTGCGGAAATATGACCACATCACACAAACTCTCAAATCCCTTCACTGGCTTCCTGTTCCACTCAGGTTTGAATTCAAAATCTCCCTACTAACCCCCCAGTGCCTCCATGGAAATGCCCCCGTCTACCTTAAAGAACTGCTCACTCCCAAATCCTCCACACGACACCTCCGCTCCAAACAGGCTAACCTCCTCCAACCTCCAAGGACAAAGCTACGAACTATGGGAGACCGGGCTTTCTGCTCCGCTGCTCCCAGTCTGTGGAACGCTCTCCCTGACCACCTGAGGGCACCTCAGACTGTAGATGCTTTTAAAAAAGGCTTAAAAACCCATCTTTTAAAAAAAGCCTTTTTATAGATTTTGATAGATATGCATGCTGGTTCTAGCTGTTGGGCTGTTTCTGGTTTTATATTTCATTTGTATTTATTATCTTTTATTATCATTATCATTATTACTATTTATTTATTTTTATTTTTTACACTGTGGCACTTTGAGGTTGTTTGCTCAACGTAAAGTACTTTTTACAAATAAAATCTATTATTATTATTATTGTTTTCTTTTGTCCATTCTGCAAAAAGGTAATCCCCAGAAGCGTGCCGCTTATATTTAAAATATGCATGATCATATTGCCTTATTTTAAGTTGTTAGTGTTCTCCTGTGTTTAGTGTTAGTTCCTGCCCTGCGCTCTTATTTTGGTGGCACCTTCTGTTGTGTTGGTGTTTTTCCGTAACCGCGTCACATCTTCCCCTGAGCGCTGATCCACACACCTGCTTTTTGTTAGCAATGAGGTCTATTTAAGTTGAGTCTGAGCTACCATTAAAGAATTGTCATTCATGCGTAGGCTTATTCCTTCTGTCGTGAGTTTTTGCTGTGTTCCAGCGTTCCCTTTTGTTGTTTTGCAGCCTGTCAGTTTTAGTTTAGTTTTTACATAGCCTTCCCTATGCTTCGTTGCCCTTCTAAGCGGTACTCGTCTTACGTTCGTCTTTGTCACTACATTAAAGGAGCCATATGTAGGAATCTGGCCAGAAGTGGTACTGCAATCTTGGTCAAAATTCTGTAGTCTCCCTGACTGAGGTTGCCAGATACACAGCCGAATCCAGCTGGATGGACTGGGCTACTCCAAGGAACTTCAAACTTCCACTGCCTCCTACTCGGGGTTGAGGTGCTGAATAGACACACGTTTTGTCAATAACAAATCTCTAACCGACACATTTTACACAGAATGAGGCTATTTTCATGAAGAAGTATGTCATGCCTGCGTACAATATCACAACAATCATAGTTATTGTCAGTACTATCAGAAAACAAAGACTAAAACCAACTACAACCAACGCTAGCAATAGTTATACTGGTGAAAATAAGTAGCGAATGCTTAGCAGCCTAATGTATGCCCAAAACTAAAGAGGAGACATTTTACCAAGGTATGCCTGAAGGCTACTGTTTCAAACCTTTCAGATTGCCATATAACTTGGTAGATGTAGTCCACAATATGCAAACACAAATGAGTAATTATTTTATCATGTGATTTGGCTGTCTCCAAACCTTTCACATTGCCATGATGACTAATGTTGGAACCATTTCCTCAGCGTATCAGTATATTGAGAAGGAAATAGGCACTGACACTACCCATATCCACGTAGCTTTTATTTGTACTAAATATATGTTGTCCTGTCAGTTGGATGACACATGGACATACATGCTAACTAGCATATATTTCCCCCATTAGCATGTTTGTCCATGTGTCATTGACCGGGCTAGCATGCTAACATTGGTTGCAGGAACATACTATCTTTGTTAGACAAGATCATAGACTGTATCGGAAAATTTTGTTTACATACCAAATGTCCATTTCCATTTATTACAAGTAATAAGAAAAGGTAAATGCCTGACTTACCTATCAAGGAGGAAATTAGCATGTTTGGTATCAGATGAAAAAAATATTCAATGGTCTCCATCTTTCAAAGGCATCCCCGATACAAATCCTGGTTTTGTTCCTGGCTTTGTCGTGAATAAGTTGAGAATGGTAACTTTTAGATGGACTAAGGTCTGACATGTTTAGTAACTCTACCAGTGGCAGTAGCCAGACCAAGATGGCAACCTGGATGTGACACACTCACAGACTTTTTCAAATTGGTCAAACGGTGGAGGGCGGGGCATCAAAATGAAAACAATAACAATATTTCGGGGCTGTAAATCTAATTGTGAAATGATCATATCCCGGCTGAACTACTGTAATTAGTTATAGAAGTATTGGAGAAGATTAATTATTAATGCCTTTTGACTTATCATTTAATGATGACTTGACATGAAATTATTACATATGGCTCCTTTAAATCCAGCAAATCAGTCTCGATATCTTATTATTCAAATGTGATTAATAAGTTGCATCTTGAAGATGTGCGTTAATCATACCATACATATAGGGGTGAAAATATGCAACTAATGTGAAGTCCTCAGCCATTAGGGGTGTGCTAAATATACTCAGCATAAAGTAGTAATACATTTTGCTTAA
Organism: Entelurus aequoreus; assembly: GCF_033978785.1. Lineage (NCBI taxonomy): Eukaryota > Metazoa > Chordata > Actinopteri > Syngnathiformes > Syngnathidae > Entelurus > Entelurus aequoreus. The sequence goes on along the minus strand of NC_084746.1, from coordinate 11,119,417 downwards.
AACACATTTTAAATATGTAAAAATGTGATTATTATTATTAGGTTGACTTCCGGTAGAAGGAGTGGTCACTGGAATGAGCTGGCAGTGTCTAGAATTGAATCCATAAACTACGTTGTACATAATAACTGTTGCAGTGTTTCCATGGCCACAGCCAGTACACCTAAACAAAAAATAATTTAAATAAAGCAGTCTGCACTAGTTATCAATGCACTCTTCTGGGATCACACTAATAATACACACAATTTTGTAGTTGGTTTAGACCAGGTGTGTCAAACTGGTTTTCATTGAGGGCCACATGGCAGTTATGGTTGCCCTCAGAGGGTTAGCTTTTAACAATGAGTAATATATGAATATAAATGTATATAAATAATACATTAATGTAAATTGTTTTACGTAAGCTGCAAAAAAATATTTCAATTTTACTTTAAAAACCTCTAAAGGCTTAGTGGCCACATGCGTGGACAGCACCTTTTAGCTCTTATTTCCAAAATTGTGTACACTACTGAATTGGGGTCTTATGGCCACTTATGTGGACACTTATACTGCCATCTGGTGGTGTCAGAAGAGTATAACATACAATGGAATTTGGAAAAAAAAAAGTGTAAAAATAAGAATTAGCATGTCACTAAACATGAAGTACACATTTGTGTACTTATGGACTAAGTACATCATATAAAAAGATGATTCTTAGTTTTTATTCTAATTAGGGTCCAATAAACCCAAATAGCAAAGAGAAATAAAAAAAAAAGCATGTAAACAAACAGCTTGGGCTTTAAGAGTTAAAAACTGGCAGCTCAGTCATCAGAATTTTACAGTAAAAGCAGTGTTTTTTTTTACAACATATAAAAAAATGGAATAAATGGAATGGAATGGAGAAACAATAGCACTGTTTTTAGCAGTAAAATTCATGCAATAGAGTTTTGTTTTTTCTACCTTAAAATCTTGTTGTTTTAATGTTATTTTTGTTTGTTTTTTAATGTTTTAGTGTCTTACTGTATATGGAAAAAAAACAGTACCAAAGTTGATTTTACGGTAAAAAAAACTATTGTCAGTAAAATCTATTGTCAATTTCACAGTATACAATTTGATTGATCATTTGTTTTGGAATAAGTCAAGCAGATATTTAAGTACAGTATTTATCTTTATCTTAACAAAAAAAACAATTTTTGGAATACACAATAAGGTAATATTTTGATGATATCGAATAGAATATTGAATTTTAAAAGACATGCAATTGCATGCTGTACATTATTTTTAATGTCAAAAGGGAAATAAATATGTTCAGTTAGAAAAGATTAAGCATTTTATTAACGCATATTATTTCCAGGCCTTTAAAATAATGTGGCGGGCCAGATTTGGCCCCCGGGGCTTGAGTTTGACACCTGTGGTTTGAAGCAGGTGGTACACGGTACCGGTCCGTGGACCGATTGGTACCGGGCCGCGGCCGTACAAGAAATAAATAAAAAATAAAAAAAACATTTTTTTTTTTTTTTTTTTTTAATTAAATCAACATAAAAAACACAATATATACATTATATATCAATATACATCAATACAGTCTGCAGGGATACAGTCCGTAAGCCAGGGGTCAACAACGCGGTGCCTGCGGGCACCAGGTAGCCCGTAAGGACCAGATGAGTAGCCCGCTGGCCTGTTCTAAAAATAGCTCAAATAGCAGCACTTACCAGTGAGCTGCCTCTATTTTTTTAAATTTTATTTATTTACTAGCAAGCTGGTCTCGCTTTGCCCGACATTTTTAATTCTGAGAGAGACAAAACTCAAATAGAATTAGAAAATCCAAGAAAATATTTTAAAGACTTGGTCTTCACTTGTTTAAATAAATTAATAAATTTTTTTACTTTGCTTCTTATAACTTTCAGAAAGACAATTTTAGAGAAAAAAATACAACCTTAAAAATGATTTTAGGATTTTTAAACCCATATACCTTTTTACCTTTTAAATTCCTTCCTCTTCTTTCCTGACAATTTAAATCAATGTTCAAGTAAATTTATTGTTTTTATTGTAAAGAATAATAAGTACATTTTAATTGAATTCTTCATTTTAGCTTCTGTTTTTTTGACAAAGAATATTTGTGAAATATTTCTTCAAACTTATTATGATTAAAATTCAAAAAATTTATTCTGGCAAATCTAGAAAATCTGTAGAATCAAATTTAAATCTTATTTCAAGGTCTTTTGAATTTTTAAAAAATGTTTTGTTTTGGAAGAAATAATGATTTGTCTTTGTTATAAATATAGCTTGGTCCAATTTGTTATATATTGTAACAAAGTGCAGATTGGATTTTAACCTATTTAAAACATGTCATCAAAATTCTAAAATTAATCTTAATCAGGAAAAATTACTAATGATGTTCCATAAATTCTTTTTTTAATTTTTTCAAAAAGATTCGAATTAGCTAGTTTTTCTCTTCTTTTTTTCGGTTGAATTTTGAATTTTAAATAGTCGAAATTGAAGATAAACTATGTTTCAAAATTTAATTGTCATTTTTTTCGTGTTTTCTCCTCTTTTAAACCGTTCAATTAAGTGTAAATATCATTAATTATTAATAATAACATAGAGTTAAAGGTAAATTGAGTAAATTGAGCAAATTGGTTATTTCTGGCAATTTATTTAAGTGTGTATCAAACTGGTAGCCCTTCGCATTAATCAGTACCCAAGAAGTAGCTCTTGGTTTCAAAAAGGTTGGTGACCCCTGCCGTAAGCACACATGATTGTATTTGTTTATGACAAAAAAAAAAAAAAAAATTTTTTTTTTTTTACTACCCCCAATTTGTCCGTGGGACAAATTTTCAAGCGTTGACCGGTCCGCAAGTACAAAAAGGTTGGGGACCACTGGTTTAGAGCAGGGGTCACCAACCTTTTTGAAAGCAAGAGCTACTTCTTGGGTGCTGATTAATGCGAAGGGCTACCAGTTTGATACACACTTCAATAAATTGCCAGAAATAGCCAATTTGCTCGATTTACCTTTAACTCCGTTATTATTTATAAGTAATGATATTTACACTTAATTGAACGGTTTAAAAAAGGAGAAAACACGAAAAAAATGACAATTAAATTTTGAAAGATAGTTTATCTTCAATTTCGACTCTATAAAATTCAAGATTCAACCGAATAGAAGAAGAGAAAAACTAGCTAATTCGAATCTTTTTGAAAAAATTTAAAAAAGAATTTATGGAACATCATTAGTAATTTTTCCTGATTAAGATTAATTTTAGAATTTTGATGACATGTTTTAAAAAGGTTAAAATCCAATCTGCACTTTGTTAGAATATATAACAAATTGGCCCAAGCTATATTTCTAACAAAGACAAATCATTATTTCTTCTAGATTTTCCAGAACAAAATTTTTAAAAGAAATTAAAAATACTTTGAAATAAGATTTAAATTTGATTCTACAGATTTTCTAGATTTGCCAGAATATTTTTTTTGAATTTGAATCACAATAAGTTTGAAGAAATATTTCACAAATATTCCTTGTCGAAAAAAACAGAAGCTAAAATGAAGAATTAAATCAAAATGTATTTATTATTCTTTACAATAAAAAAATAAATTTGCTTGAACATTGATTTAAATTGTCAGGAAAGATGAGGAAGGAATTTAAAAGGTAAAAAGGTATATGTGTTTAAAAATCCTAAAATAATTTTTAAGGTTGTATTTTTTCTCTAAAATTGTCTTTCTGAAAGTTATAAGAAGCAAAGTAAAAAAATTAATGCATTTATTTAAACAAGTGAAGACCAAGTCTTTAAAATATTTTCTTGGATTTTCAAATTCTATTTGAGTTTTGTCTCTCTTAGAATTAAAAATGTCGAGCAAAGCGAGACCAGCTTGCTAGTAAATAAATACAATTTAAAAAATAGAGGCAGCTCACTGGGAAGTGCTGCTATTTGAGCTATTTTTAGAACAGGCCAGCGGGCTACTCATCTGGTCCTTACGGGCTACCTGGTGCCCGCGGGCACCGCGTTGGTGACCCCTGGTTTAGAGTGTGCTATTTGGATATTAGTAGATCTGTTCTTATTGGTTGTATTGTTGTATACAAATAGGAAAAGATGATGTTGAGTAGAGAAAAGAAGTATAGAACAGTTCTTTACAGTATTTGGTATATTGCACCTCCATACAGCCTCCTTTAATACCTTGGTGTGAAATATAGTGTGTTGATCTTTGCACCGTGGTGGCTTGCACTCAATTTCATGGTACACAGTACCCAGGCAGTAAAGATGTGGTATGGCCTTGTGCTCCATCATACGTTCTATCCCTGTCCCGTTCTACCTCTTTTCGCTCTTGGCGGGCGTAAATGTCATGTGGAAAAGGTACCTCGGAACCACTTGGAGTCGTGTTTGACGGTGCGTAGGGCGGGGCTGTCGCCCAGGCTGCGGTAGATTACGGCGTCGATGGCCAGGAAGTCTGTCACGGTGCCGGTGAAAAGACTCCCATCTGAGAGCGTGAGCCGGGAGACATGAAGATGGAGAGGAAGAGGAGAGATAGAACACAAGGTCATGTGACTAGAAATACTCTAAAACACCTCAGAAAACACCTGACTCTCCATGTAGTCAGTAGTCAGTAGTGTAGTAGACCCAAGTATTCATTAAGTACCACCATAAAGACAACATTAAATACAGTAGTGTAGTAGACCTAAGTATTCATTAAGTACCACCATAATGACAACATACAGTAGTGTATCAGGCCTAAGTATTCATTAAGTACCACCATAATGACAACATTAAAATACAGTAGTGTAGTAGACCTAAGTATTCATTAAGTACCACATAATGACAACATACAGTAGTGTAGTAGACATAAGTATTCATTAAATACCACCATAATGACAACATTAAATACAGTAGTGTATCAGGCCTAAGTATTCATTAAGTACCACCATAATGACAACATTAAAATACAGTAGTGTAGTAGACCTAAGTATTCATTAAGTACCACCATAATGACAACATAGAGTAGTGTATCAGGCCTAAGTATTCATTAAGTACCACATAATGACAACATACAGTAGTGTAGTAGACATAAGTATTCATTAAGTACCACCATAATGACAACATTAAATACAGTAGTGTAGTAGACCTAAGTATTCATTAAGTACCACCATAATGACATCATTAAATACAGTGGTGTAGTAGACCTAAGTATTCATTAAGTACCACCATAATGACATCATTAAATACAGTAGTGTAGTAGACCTAAGTATTCATTAAGTACCACCATAATGACAACATACAGTAGTGTAGTAGACCTAAGTATTCATTAAGTACCACCATAATGACAACATTAAATACAGTAGTGTAGTAGACCTAAGTATTCATTAAGTACCACCATAATGACATCATTAAATACAGTAGTGTAGTAGACCTAAGTATTAATTAAGTACCACCATAATGACAACATTAAATACAGTGGTGTAGTAGACCTAAGTATTCATTAAGAACCACCATAATGACAACATTAAATACAGTAGTGTAGTAGGCCTAAGTAGTCATGAAAAACAAGGCAGAGGTTTTATTTAACAATATATTTACCCTAAATTCCGGACTATAAGCCGCTACCTTTTCCCTACGCTTTGAACCCCGCAGCTCATAAAACCACGAGGCTATTTTATGAATTTTTCTTCACTGGCGGCCATTATGCAAATAGTTAAAAACCAAACAAAACAAAACCAAACACTGGCCACTGTCGCATTACACACAGTTTGAACAGTAACACTGTGTTTGAATATAGTAAAAGTGGTTAGAGTGTCCGCCCTGAGATCGGTAGGTTGCGAGTTCAAACTCCGGCCGAGTCATACCAAAGACTATAAAAACGGGAGCCATTCCCTCCCTGCTTGGCACTCAGCATCAAAGGTTGGAATTGGGGGTTAAATCACCAAAAATTATTCCCGGGCGTGGCCACCGCTGCTGCTCACTGCTCCCCTCACCTCCCAGGGGGTGAACAAGGGTGATGGGTCAAATGCAGAGAATAATTTCGCCACACCTAGTGTGTGTGTGTGACAATCATTGCTACTTTAACTTAAAACACCGTACTTCAATCAAGTGATTCATTGGTGTACCACTAGATGGAGCCCTTGTTGAGAACCCTGATCTAAACCCATATGTTGGCCTCTAGAAAAGGAGGAAGTGGACAACGGTACCTGCGAATAGAGCCACGTTGGCGTGGCGTGGGTCGTACGGGCAGCGCGCCATCCCGCTGACGGTCTCTCCCACCATCTCCAGGGTGTCTCTCTGCAGCGGGGAGGACAGGACCACGGCTCAGGAGGAGGCAGGCAAACACAGAACGGCGGACGGGCGGCGGCGGCGGCGACTCACGGTGTAGTTGGCGCACAGCGGGTTGAAGGCGTTGGTGCCGCACACAAACAGACCTCCGTGCTGCCGCAGCAGGACCTTCACGAAGTTGCGACACTCCCCCTGCGGGAGGAAGCGCCACAATGAAGCGTCACAGGTGGAGAGGCTGACTTGAGGAGGAGAGGAGGCGACACTCCTTTAAGTGGAGGCGCTGGAAAATTAACGACGCGGGCCGGGATGATGAAAGTCGACACGTCCAAACTGTCCTTTTTACGACACTAACAGAAGGACTTGAAGGAGCAGCGGGGGGGCATGCACGATTGAACATGTAGACACTTTCACAGTAAGAGCTCGGAAGGCATGTACATCCATCCATCCATTTTCTACCGCTTGTCCCTTTTTGGTTTCTGTAGGAGGACAAACACGACAAAATCCTTCCTAATTGTTAGAAAGCCCACTGTTTATTATGTTTGTGTTTATGCTTCACTGATGAGAGTGTTTGGCGAGCGTCGTTTCGTCCTACTCATTTCAGCGGCCCTCGAACTCACCGTTGTGTGGACCGTGACTCAACAGTGTGTTTACCTGTACAACTTTCTCCGACGCTGCCACAAAAAGTTGTGTTTTATGCCACTCCTTCTTTGTCTCATTTTGTCCACCAAACGTTTTATACTGTGCGTGAATGCACAAAGGTGAGCTTTGTTGATGTTATTGACTTGTTATGGCATATTTACATCATGTGTTGCCATCATTATAACACTTATCTAAGTCTTTTCATTTTTTGCGGCTCCAGACAGATGACTTTTTTGTATTTTTGGTCCAATATGGCTCTTTCAACATTTCGGGTTGCCGACCCCTGACTTAGGCCTACTACGCTACTCTACTTTAATGTTAATTCTGTCCACTGTTTAATATGTTTGTGTTTATGCTCCACTGATGAGAGTGTTTGGCGAGCGCCGTTTTGTCCTACTCATTTCAGCGTTCCTCGAACTCACCCGTGACTCAACAGTTTGTTTACATGTACAACTTTCTCCGAGGCTGTCACAGAAAGACGTGTTTTATGTCACTCCTTCTTTGTCTCATTTTGTCCACCAAACGTTTTATACTGTGCGTGAATGCACAAAGGTGAGCTTTGTTGATGTTATTGACTTGTTATGGCATATTTACATCATGTGTTGCATCATTATAACACTTATCTAAGTCTTTTCATTTTTTGCGGCTCCAGACGGATGACTTTTTTGTATTTTTGGTCCAATATGGCACTTTCAACATTTCGGGTTGCCGACCCCTGAATTAGGCCTACTACGCTACTCTACTTTAATGTTAATTCTGTCCACTGTTTAATATGTTTGTGTTTATGCTTCACTGATGAGAGTGTTTGGCGAGCGCCGTTTTGTCCTACTCATTTCAGCGGCCCTCGAACTCACCGTTGTGTGGACCATGACTCAACAGTGTGTTTACATGTACAACTTTCTCTGATGCTGCCACAGAAAGACGTGTTTTATGCCACTCCTTCTTTGTCTCATTTTGTCCACCAAACGTTTTATACTGTGCGTGAATGCACAAAGGTGAGCTTTGTTGATGTTATTGACTTGTTATGGCATATTTACATCATGTGTTGCCATCATTATAACACTTATCTAAGTCTTTTCATTTTTTGCGGCTCCAGACGAATGACTTTTTTGTATTTTTGGTCCAATATGGCTCTTTCAACATTTCGCGTTGCCGACCCCTGACTTAGGCCTACTACGCTACTCTACTTTAATGTTAATTCTGTCCACTGTTTAATATGTTTGTGTTTATGCTTCACTGATGAGAGTGTTTGGCAAGCGCCGTTTTGTCCTACTCATTTCAGCGGCCCTTGAACTCACCGTTGTGTGGACTGTTACTCAACAGTTTGTTCAAATGTACAACTTTCTCCGAGGCTGCCACAGAAAGACGTGTTTTATGCCGCCCCTTCTTTGTCTCATTTTGTCCACCAAACGTTTTATACTGTGCGTGAATGCTCAAAGGTGAGCTTTGTTGATGTTATTGACTTGTTACGGCATATTTACATCATGTGTTGCCGTCATTATAACACTTATGTAAGTCTTTTCATTTTTTGCGGCTCCAGACAGATGACTTTTTTGTATTTTTGGTCCAATATGGCTCTTTCAACATTTCGGGTTGCCGACCCCTGACTTAAGGCCTCCTGTTTGTCGGCTCACAGAGCTGTTATGGCCAGTTCCTTATCTGTTTTGAAGTAGCAGCTGCGTTTCTTTCTGGGCAAAAGGGGCTGTTTTCGCTCTACAAAATGTGTATTTCCCTTCGGGGATTAATAAAGTGTTTCTGATTCTGATTCTGATAAAATGACTCTTTTTTGTTTGCATTCAGACCTCGCTTGCTGATGCTATTTTGGCGTCGTAAGGGCTGGTCTCCTACAGCTTTAGTAAAACTTGACTACCAAGTACAACCTGATTAAATACATAGAGACGACACAGCGAATGACAACATTCAGACTTTTCCAGAAGGATCGCTATTGATTTTGAATCTGATATTTTGATCCTACAGGCAGCTTCTTCAGTCCGGAGTCACGTTGCTATTTTTTTTCTTTCCCTTTTGAGCGATTGCGTCATGCTGCAGTTTTCCATGGATACAAACAGAGGACTGAAAGAGGAGATATGATTGTTTTAGTGGAATGTTTTAGGAGTTAAAGCTCAGGATGGATGAGAGTGTTGACTCCTAATATATTACAAGTACCTTTTTTGCACATGATGATTTAGCACTGCGTGCCGGAGTCATCCCCAACGTATTAGAGGAATAGCACACTCATTACAGTACACCTTTCTAATGCATACTTACGGTGGGGTTGTTTTGCATCCCATAATACTTTTCAAGCTGCTACAAGAAAGCCATTAAATGATGAAGCCATTAAAAATGAGCAAAATACTGTAAATATGACAAGAGGAGGACAGGAAATAGACTTGATTCATCCCCTAATGGGCACAGTGGGTAAGATAGAAAAGTGCCTGTTACTTCATTACAGTACATTGTAGGGTTGTATTGTACTAGTATAGTACCGCCATACTAATTAATCATATTCTGTACTATACCACCTATAAAAAGTACCGGTCCCCGCCCCCTTTTTAAATTAACGGGCATGACGGCGAGTCGTCACGTCGTGACATTGCTGGCTTTACGAGCATGTTCGGCAGCGCACGCACACAGAGTACCTACAAGCAGACACAGTGTGTAGACAGAAAAGGGAGAAAGGACGCCTTTTGGTGTAAAAAGTAAAGACAAAGGTGAAGTTATAACACTGAAACACCCTCAGGAAGAGGTGCTTTAAGCAAAACGGTCCCAGAGCATAATACTACCACCACCATGCTTGGCGGTAGGAATTGGTGTTCCTGGGATTAAAGGCCTCACCTTTTCTCCTCCAAACATATTGCTGGGTATTGTGGCCAAACAGCTCAATTGTTGTTTCATCTGACCACGGAACTTTCCTCCAGAAGGTCTTATCTTTGTCTCATTCTCACACCATCCAGGAACACGTCCTGTTTGACTTCTCCGTCTTCTAAAAAAAGTTCAAGTTAAAGTACCCACGATTGTGACCTTGTGGTTAGATCGGTAGGTTGTGAGTTCAAACCCCGACTAAAAAAGACTAAAAAAAATTGGTACCCATTACCTCCCTGCTTGGCACTCAGCATCAAGGGTTGGAATTGGGGGTTGAATCACCAAATAAGGATTCCCGGGCGCGGCCACCGCTGCTGCTCACTGCTCCCCTCACCTCCCAGGGGGGTGATCAAGGGCGATGGGTCAAAATGCTGAGAATAATTTCGCAACACCTAGTGTGTGTGTAGCCGTCCATAGCGTTACTACTCGTATAGATTCTTCATTCTTCACTCCAAGCAACGTTTGGTAAGTTTTACAATATAACTAAAACTATTCATACTTTCTAAACCTTCCCACGTGGGATGTCTGTAGAAGTGTTTTCATGCATATTTGTACGCACTATCTTAATGTAATCCAGCGAGACTCGTTAGTATTCGCTAATATGCTAACCCGTTCACGGGTGTGTGTGCTAGCATCATTAGCTTACGACAACGTTATTTTTGTAATAATTGACAAATTCCTCAGTGAATTCGCCAAGACGTCACCGTGGAGTTATTGAGTCTGTTTAGCTGGTTGGAGAGCGAGCTCGCGCAGCTAGTGAGTCCGTGACCATGACTTCTGTTTTGTCCAACCAGCCGTTTTGCTGCCTTGGCACAGACAGCGTTTGGAAACGATTAAGGTATGTAGATAAAAATGTATACAAATCTTTCTGTGTAAATAACTAATTTGACAACGTATATATCTGCGGCTTAAGTCAGGTGCGACTAATATATGGACAACTATTTAGTTTTACGACAACATTATTTTTGTAATGTTTCCAATTGACAAATTCCTCAGTGAATTCGCCAAAACGTCACCGTGGAGTTATTGAGTCTGTTTAGCTGATTGGAGCGCTAGCTTCTGCAGCTAGTGGGTCCGTGACCATGACTTCTGTTTTGTCTGATCCGCCGTTTTGCTGCCTTGTCACAGACAGCGTTCGGAAACGATTAAGGTATGTAGATAACAATTTACACACATCTTTCTGCGTAAATAACTCATTTGACAATGTATATATCTGCGGCTTATAGTCCGGTGCGACTAATATGTGGACAACTATTTAGTTTTACGACAACATTGTTTTTGCGATGTTTCAAATTGACAAATCCCTCAGTGAATTCGCCGACACGTCACCGTGGAGTTATTGAGTCTGTTTGGTTGATTGGAGAGCGAGCTTGCCAAGCTAGTGGGTCCATGATGATGGCTACTGTTTTGTCCGATCCGCCCTTTTGCTGCCTTGTTACAGACAGTGTTTGGAAACGTTTAAGGTATGTAGACAACAATTCATAAAAAAATCTTTCTGCGTAAATAACTAATTTGACAACGTATATATCTGCGGCTTATAGTCAGGTGCGACTAATATATGGACAACTATTTAGTTTTACGACAACATTATTTTTGTAATGTTTCAAATTGACAAATTTCTCAGTGAATTCGCCAACTCGTCACCGTGGAGTTATTGAGTCTAAATTAGCTGGTTGCAGAGCGAGCTTGCGCAGCTAGTGGGTCCGTGACCATGACTTCTGTTTTGTCCAACCAGCCGTTTTGCTGCCTTGGCACAGACAGCGTTTGGAAACGATTAAGGTATGTAGATAAAAATGTATACAAATCTTTCTGTGTAAATAACTAATTTGACAACGTATATATCTGCGGCTTAAGTCAGGTGCGACTAATATATGGACAACTATTTAGTTTTACGACAACATTATTTTTGTAATGTTTCAAATTGACAAATTCCTCAGTGAATTCGCCAAGACGTCACCGTGGAGTTATTGAGTCTGTTTAGCTGACTGGAGCGCTAGCTTCTGCAGCTAGTGGGTCCGTGACCATGACTTCTGTTTTGTCTGATCCGCCGTTTTGCTGCCTTGTCACAGACAGCGTTCGGAAACGATTAAGGTATGTAGATAACAATTTATACACATCTTTCTGCGTAAATAACTCATTTGACAACGTATATATCTGTGGCTTAAGTCAGGTGCGACTAATATATGGACAACTATTTAGTTTTACGACAACATTATTTTTGTAATGATTCAAATTGACAAATTTCTCAGTGAATTCGCCAACTCGTCACCGTGGAGTTATTGAGTCTAAATTAGCTGGTTGCAGAGCGAGCTTGCGCAGCTAGTGGGTCCGTGACCATGACTTCTGTTTTGTCTGATCCGCCGTTTTGCTGCCTTGTCACAGACAGCGTTTGGAAACGATGAAGGTATGTAGATAACAATTTATACACATCTTTCTGCGTAAATAACTCATTTGACAACGTATATATCTGCGGCTTATAGTCAGGTGCGACTAATATGTGGACAACTATTTAGTTTTACGACAACATTGTTTTTGCGATGTTTCAACTTGACAAATCCCTCAGTGAATTCGCCAAAACGTCACCGTGGAGTTATTGAGTCTGTTTGGTTGATTGGAGAGCGAGCTTGCCAAGCTAGTGGGTCCATGATGATGGCTACTGTTTTGTCCGATCCGCCCTTTTGCTGCCTTGTTACAGACAGTGTTTGGAAACGTTTAAGGTATGTAGACAACAATTCATAAAAAAATCTTTCCGCGTAAATAACTAATTTGACAACGTATATATCTGCAGCTTATAGTCAGGTGCGACTAATATATGGACAACTATTTAGTTTTACGACAACATTATTTTTGTAATGTTTCAAATTGACAAATTTCTCAGTGAATTCGCCAACTCGTCACCGTGGAGTTATTGAGTCTAAATTAGCTGGTTGCAGAGCGAGCTTGCGCAGCTAGTGGGTCCGTGACCATGACTTCTGTTTTGTCCAACCAGCCGTTTTGCTGCCTTGGCACAGACAGCGTTTGGAAACGATTAAGGTATGTAGATAAAAATGTATACAAATCTTTCTGTGTAAATAACTAATTTGACAACGTATATATCTGCGGCTTAAGTCAGGTGCGACTAATATATGGACAACTATTTAGTTTTACGACAACATTATTTTTGTAATGTTTCCAATTGACAAATTCCTCAGTGAATTCGCCAAGACGTCACCGTGGAGTTATTGAGTCTGTTTAGCTGATTGGAGCGCTAGCTTCTGCAGCTAGTGGGTCCGTGACCATGACTTCTGTTTTGTCTGATCCGCCGTTTTGCTGCCTTGTCACAGACAGCGTTCGGAAACGATTAAGGTATGTAGATAACAATTTATACACATCTTTCTGCGTAAATAACTCATTTGGCAACGTATATATCTGCGGCTTATAGTCGGGTGCGACTAATATATGGACAACTATTTAGTTTTACGACAACATTATTTTTGTAATGTTTCAAATTGACAAATTTCTCAGTGAATTCGCCAACTCGTCACCGTGGAGTTATTGAGTCTAAATTAGCTGGTTGCAGAGCAAGCTTGCGCAGCTAGTGGGTCCGTGACCATGACTTCTGTTTTGTCTGATCCTCCGTTTTGCTGCCTTGTCACAGACAGCGTTTGGAAACGATGAAGGTATGTAGATAACAATTTATACACATCTTTCTGCGTAAATAACTCATTTGACAACGTATATATCTGCGGCTTATAGTCAGGTGCGACTAATATGTGGACAACTATTTAGTTTTACGACAACATTGTTTTTGCGATGTTTCAAATTGACAAATCCCTCAGTGAATTCGCCGACACGTCACCGTGGAGTTATTGAGTCTGTTTGGTTGATTGGAGATTGAGCTTGCCAAGCTAGTGGGTCCATGGTGATGGCTACTGTTTTGTCCGATCCGCCCTTTTGCTGCCTTGTTACAGACAGTGTTTGGAAACGTTTAAGGTATGTAGACAACAATTCATAAAAAAATCTTTCTGCGTAAATAACTAATTTGACAACGTATATATCTGCGGCTTATAGTCAGGTGCGACTAATATATGGACAACTATTTAGTTTTACGACAACATTATTTTTGTAATGTTTCAAATTGACAAATTTCTCAGTGAATTCGCCAACTCGTCACCGTGGAGTTATTGAGTCTAAATTAGCTGGTTGCAGAGCGAGCTTGCGCAGCTAGTGGGTCCGTGACCATGACTTCTGTTTTGTCCAACCAGCCGTTTTGCTGCCTTGGCACAGACAGCGTTTGGAAACGATTAAGGTATGTAGATAAAAATGTATACAAATCTTTCTGTGTAAATAACTAATTTGAAAACGTATATATCTGCGGCTTAAGTCAGGTGCGACTAATATATGGACAACTATTTAGTTTTACGACAACATTATTTTTGTAATGTTTCCAATTGACAAATTCCTCAGTGAATTCGCCAAGACGTCACCGTGGAGTTATTGAGTCTGTTTAGCTGATTGGAGCGCTAGCTTCTGCAGCTAGTGGGTCCGTGACCATGACTTCTGTTTTGTCTGATCCGCCGTTTTGCTGCCTTGTCACAGACAGCGTTCGGAAACGATTAAGGTATGTAGATAACAATTTATACACATCTTTCTGCGCAAATAACTAATTTGACAACGTATATATCTGCGGCTTATAGTCGGGTGCGACTAACATGTGGACAACTATTTAGTTTTACGACAACATTATTTTTGCGATGTTTCAAATTGACAAATTCCTTAGTGAATTCGCCAACACGTCACCGTGGAGTTATTGAGTCTGTTTAGCTCATTGGAGAGCGAGTTCGCGCAGCTAGTGAGTCCGTGACCATGACTTATGTTTTGTCTGATCTGCCGTTTTGCTGCCTTGTCACAGACAGCGTTTGCAAATGATTAAAGTATGTAGATAATGTGGAGAATGCATATATGTTTAAGAGTTATTTCTTTATTCAGTCATGTTTGGAGCAGCCAGTACTTTTCCATTGTATACTCTGTATACCAGTTTGTCTACAGAGGTCTGTTTAGTGTTTTAGACATTGGAATGTGAAGAGGATACATCCCCCTCCTTGCCTTATCAGTGTTGGGGAAGGGAGAGGCATTCCTTTCTGGGGTGAGGGGGGTTTTCCTTTTCAAGAAGTGGTTTCTTTCCGTTTGAATGTTAGACCGTCCCGAGGTGACGGTATGACTGTATTGATGCGGGCTGGTCTCCTGAAGCTTCAGTAAAACTTGTTAATATTCCAATTCTATCTTGATGGTCCTTCTTACTCAGCATATATGTCATCTGAAAGAATTTGGGATTGACCAGTGACTTTAATTCCCTGAGAGGGAATACTGGCCAGACGCAACAACTACAATTTATACAAATCGTTCTGTGTAAATAACTCATTTGACAAGGTATATATCTGCAGCTTATAGTCAGGTGCGACTAATATATGGACAACTATTTAGTTTTACGACAACATTTTGTGGGTGCGTAATATAGTTTGAGAACCCCTGATCTAAACAATATATTGGCCCCTAGAAATGGAGGAAGTGGACAATAGTACCTGCAACTAAAGCCACATTGGACTCAATTGGGCTTTTATTTTGGAATCAAAGTAACTTTTTGTGTGACCGTCTTTATGGTTTATTACACACCCCATCAGCCAAGCTCTGGCCTAAACATACTTCATGCCTATTTGGTTCTTTTTTGATGGTATTCAGGTAACATATTGATGATTTGGAATGAAGAGGACAGTTCATTTAATGATATAATATAATGCGTTTGTGCAATAAGAGGACCATACCTCGTGTTTGCCCTTCATGCGGCACACTCGGATGTCGTTCTTGTTGGATTCCCATGTTCGTTTCTGCAGAAAAGAAGACAAATAGTCATCAAGCCATCAGGGTTATTGGAGTGAGTGTTTTACCTTGCTGTAGAACATCTCATCACCCGCCATGTTGTCCAGCTCCACTCGGTATAAATCATCTCTACGGTCAGGGGAGGAAAAAGAAGTGATTGTCAATACACGACTGCTTTCTGATGCACAATGTCCAGACTAGTGTTGTACAGATACCAATATTTCGGCGCTTTTCGGTGCTTTTGTAAATAAAGGAGACCACAAAAAATTTCATTATTGGCATTATTTGAACAACAAATCTTAGTGTACATGAAACATATGTTTATTATTGTAATTTAGTCCTTAAATAAAATAGTGAACATACTAGACAACTTGTCTTTTAGTAGTAAGTAAACAAACAAAGACTCCTAATTAGTCTGCTGACGTATCGATGCATACATATATATATATATATATATACATATATATATATATATATGTATATATAGCTGTATATATATATATATATATATATATATATATATATATATATATATATATATATATATATATATATATATATATATATATATATATATATATATATATATATATATATAGCTGTATATATGTATATATAGCTGTATATATATATATATATATACAGCTATATATACATATATACAGCTATATATATATATATATATATATATATATATATATATATATATATATATATATATATATATATACACAGCTATATATACATATATACATATATATATATATATATATATATATATATATATATATATATATATATATATATATATATATATATATATATATATGTATGCATCGATACGTCAGCAGACTAATTAGGAGTCTTTGTTTGTTTACTTACTACTAAAAGACAAGTTGTCTAGTATGTTCACTATTTTATTTAAGGACTAAATATATATATATATATATATATATATATATATATATATATATATATATATATATATATATATATATATATATATATATATATATATATATATATATATATATATATATATATATAGTATGTGTCAGGTCAGGCCGGTTGGATCTGCTACTGGTAACCTGTAATCCAGTACAACCTGTTTCAGGGTCGGGCTGCCGGCGACTCAACTGGCACTCCCATCAGTGCCCAACTGGGGCTTGTTGAGGTGGGTGGCTAGACACCCTGGTGGAAGCAAAAACAAGATTCGCCAAAGGCCAAAGGGCACTCGCCCATCGGCCATCTAGCAGGGTAGGAAGGCTCAACATCCTTGGCCGGACGTCTTCCTAGGAGAAGGACAACTCTGACTACAAACCTGGGTATGTAATACCCGTAGACTTGGTGTTTACACTGCACCGTTGGGCGGATGAGCTGAACAAACCAGCAAACGGCCAGGCCGGAGGAGGTCTATACATATATATAGACTCAACGACCATGTGTAAAGGAGTAAGCCTTCCAAAATCAGGAGTGGAGCCCCGAATGGCGGATTGGTGCCTTGCAAACACTGTTTCGGCAGCTCCTGCAGCCAACCTGATGCCAAACGTCATGCTCAGCATTCTTTTGGATTTTATCAGTAAGGCCGAGAGGGGGATCCTGACGACTGGGCAACCCAGGATCTCCGTATGTAATGCCCAGGCTTACGCTCTGGAGAGGACACTCCAGCTTCACTTTTAACCAAGTGTGGAAACAACACAGATTCTGACAGTTACGGGTTATAAGCCCCCATCCAATTGGCGTAGGAAAGGGGCGCCACGGGTCAGTTTCGACGGTGGAAGGGATCATCGTGTCTCATCGGTCGACTACCGTCCGCCTTAAGCCAGGCAGCTCCTGGTCAAAAAGGTGTCGTCCCGCCAACGTTTGCCTGCTTCAGTGGGTGCCTGGAGCTTAGTGTACTGCAAAGGCATGAAAAGCAGACGGTTAATTTTATGTACCAGACAAGCAAAACAAGAAAATAAAGAAGACTCCAGCTCTTCGATTAGCAAGCTGGAATGTGCGAACAATGTGTACAGGAATCTCTGATGACCTTCGTGAAGTGGACGACGCCAGCAAGACGGCCATCATAGAGAAGGAGCTTGCCAGGCTTGATGTCAGCAGAGCTGCTCTTCAAGAAACTAGGCTAGCCTCCAGTGGGTCTCTCAGAGAGGCTAACTATACATTCTTTTGGAAAGGTAGAGAACCTGAGGAGCCTCGTCAGCAAGGAGTTGGTTTTGCAGTCAGAAACACACTTTTGACATCAGTGGAACCTCCATCAGGAGGTACCGAGCGATTGCTGTCTATCCGTCTCAGCACTGCTACAGGTCCAGTGAACATTCTCAGTGTCTATGCTCCTACTCTTTCTTCAACTGAGGAGATTAAAGATAGATTCTATGAGCAACTTGATGAGCAGATCAAGGGTTTTCCTAAAGATGAGTGCTTAATCGTCCTTGGCGATTTTAATGCCAGAGTAGGCGCAGACCATGCATCATGGCCATCTTGCTTGGGACACCATGGCATCGGAAAGATGAACATAAATGGCCAGAGGCTGCTGGAGCTATGCACCTATCACAACCTCTGTATTACAAACACCTTTTTTTAAGAGCAAACCATCGCACAAAGTATCATGGAAACATCCCAGGTCTCATCGATGGCATCAGCTTGATCTGATAATCACTAAATAACATTCTTATTACTAGAAGCTATCATAGTGCAGATTGCAATACGGACCATGCCCTTGTGAGCGCCAAAGTGCGCCTTCAGCCCCGTAAAATTCATCGCTCCAAAGCAAAGAGTCGTGCCTGCATTGACACATCAAAGATGTCAATTTCATGCAAGGTGGATGATTATGTATCAACCCTGGACCAAGCTCTTCAAAACCTGCCGGAGCATAATGCTACGGCAAAATGGAACGCCATTAAAGAAGCAATTTACGATACAGCTATTTCTACTTTTGGGAAGAGGGAAAGAACTAGTCACGACTGGTTTAATGCCTATCTACCAATCATGGAACCAGCAATTGAGGCCAAACGCAAAGCATTTTTGGCATACAAGAGATGTCCAAATGCTCAGTCACTTTCAACACTCAAGAGTACTCGTTGTTCCACACAGCGCATTGCCAGACAGTGTGCAAACAACTATTGGCAGCAGCTCTGCGAAGATATCCAGATGAGTGCTGAATCTGGTAACATCCGTGGCATGTACAATGGTATAAAGAAAGCAGTAGGACCTGTTATAATCAATCAATCAATCAATGTTTATTTATATAGCCCTAAATCACAAGTGTCTCAAAGGGCTGTACAAGCCACAACGACATCCTCGGTACAGAGCCCACATACGGGCAAGGAAAAACTCACCCCAGTGGGACGTCGGTGAATGACTATGAGAAACCTTGGAGAGGACCGCATATGTGGGTAACCCCCCCCCTCTAGGGGAGACCGAAAGCAACGGATGTCGAGTGGGTCTGACATAACATTGTGAAAGTCCAGTCCACAGTGGATCCAACACATCAGCTGGAGTCCAGTCCACAGCGGGGCCAACAGGAAACCATCCCGAGCGGAGACGGGTCAGCAGCGCAGAGATGTCCCCAACCGATGCACAGGCTAGTGGTCCACCCGGGGTCCCGGCTCTGGACAGCCAGCACTTTATCCATGGCCACCGGACCTATGCAACTCCCCCTCGCAAGGGACAGGGGAGAAGAGGAGAGAAGAAAAGAAACGGCAGATCAACTGGTCTAAAAAAGGGGGGGTCTATTTAAAGGCTAGATTATACAAATGAGTTTTAAGATGGGACTTAAATGCTTCTACTGAGGTAGCATCTCTAACTGTTACCGGGAGGGCATTCCAGAGTACTGGAGCCCGAATAGAAAACGCTCTATAGCCCGCAGACTTTTTTTTGGCTCTGGGAATCACTAATAAGCCGGAGTTCTTTGAACGCAGATTTCTTGTCGGGACATATGGTACAATACAATCGGCGAGATAGGCTGGAGCTAAACCGTGTAGTATTTTATACGTAAGTAGTAAAACCTTAAAGTCGCATCTTAAGTGCACAGGAAGCCAGTGCAAGTGAGCCAGTATAGGCGTAATATGATCAAACTTTCTTGTTTTTGTAAAACGGACTACTCCAATTAAATCTCGGATAGGGGAGAAGATTACCAATCGAGAAGAACAGATGGTCAGATGGGTGGAGCACTACTCAGAACTATACAGCCGTGAAACAACTGTCTCTGATGCTGCTCTAAATTATACGAAGGAGCTACCAATCATGAATGAACTTGACGAAGTGCCTACAATGGTAGAGCTTGAAAAAGCTATTGATTCACTTCCATCTGACAAAGCACCAGGTAACGATAACATTCCACCTGAAGCTATCAAGCAAGGGAAGCCTGCCCTGCTTAAACCGCTGTACGAATTACTGTGTCTTTGCTGGGAGGAAGAAGGAGTACCTCAGGACATGTGTGATGCCACTATTGTGTCACTTTATAAGAATAAAAAGGACCGCAGTGACTGTAATAGCTATAGAGGAATTTCTCTCTTGAACATCGTTGGAAAGGTTTATGCACGCATAATCCTAAACAGGCTACAGATACTTGCAGATCGTATCTATCCTGAATCCCAATGTGGTTTCAGGGCTGGAAGATCGACGACCGACATGATATTTTCAGTCAGGTAGATTCAAGAGAAGAGTAGAGAACAAGGTCAACCTCTTTACATGATGTTCATAGATCTAACTAAGGCTTTCGATCTTGTCAGCAGGAAGGGCCTGTTCAAGCTACTACAAAAATTGGATGTCCTCCAAAACTACTCAGCATGTTGATCTCTTTCCATTCCAACATGAAGGGAACAGTCTTGTATGATGGATCCTGTTCGGACTCCTTCTCTATCAACAGTGGTGTTAAGCAGGGCTGCGTCTTAGCACCAACTCTTTTTGGAATATTCGTCTCTATACTCCTGTCCTACGCTTTTGACACATCCATTGAGGGTGTCTATCTACACACACGGTCTGACGGCAAATTGTTCAATCTGGCAAGATTACGTGCGAAAACCAAAAGGAGGTCAGTGTTAATCCGAGAGATGCTTTTTGCAGACGATGCTGCTCTTGTTACCAACACCAAAGAAGCCTTACAACGTCTAAGTGACTGTTTTGCGAATGCTTGTGAACAGTTTGGACTTATAGTTAGCCTGCAGAAAACCAATGTCAGAGTTCAAGGTGCTGCAAATCCTGCTATCAAGATGAATGGTGTCACTTTAGAAGTAGTAGATAATTTTGTACACCTAGGCTCGACAATCAGCAATCAACTCTCGCTTGATGTTGAACTTGACAGGAGGCTTGGAAAGGCAAATACCATCATGGCTAAACTAGCAAAGCGAGTATGGGAAAACAACGCTCTTACTCAACATACAAAGATCCGAGTTTATCAGGCCTGCATTCTCAGCACTTTACTCTACGGAAGCGAGACCTGGACTACTTACATGAGACAAGAGCGTCGACTTAACGCTTTTCACATGCGGTGCATCAAACGTATCCTTGGTATTAGTTGGCAGGACCATATTCCACACAGTGTCATTCTTCAGCGGGCTAATATCCATAGCATGAACTCTCTTCTTAGCCAGCGCCGTCTTCGATGGCTGGGACATGTTCGGCGGATGGAGGACGGACGGCTTCCCAAGGACATTATGTATGGACAACTGGCTGCTGGTTCCAGACATGTTGGTCGTCCCTCCCTCCGGTTCAGGGACGCATGCAAGAGAGATCTAAAGGCGTGTAATATTCCCTTGGACATCTGGGAGATACAGGCGGAGAACCAAAATGTCTGGCGTAAAGGGGTTAGACGGGGTATCGCAGAGGCTGATTTGAGGAGAGGCCAGCTCGCAGAGGAGAAGAGAGACAGGAGGAAACATACTGCAAATACCATCGCACAGCAGGAGCGGGATGAAGTCTCTACACACCGGGACTGTCACTCAAGAATTGGCTTGTACAGCCATGCTAGGCGTTGTCAACAAACATGAATGTACCGTATCAACAAAACATCAAGTTAAAATGTGAAAATTTTAATTAGATATGTGCATTGTATAATTACAACACTCATTAAAACTGAAAAGATATTACTAATAATTGACTAAAATAGGATGACAAAACTATTTAAATAAAAAAAAATTAACTATTAATAATAATTAAAGTACCATTACAAAATTTAAAAAAAAATAAAAATAAATTAAAAATAAATTAAATAAAAAATTAAACACCAAATCGAAATAAGTGTCTGACACAAGAGCGTAAATTAGCATGGTCATCTGTGACTAAGCTTCCAAAGAGATATATATATATATATACAGCTATATATACATATATATATATATATATATATATACTGTATATATATGTATATGCATATATATATATATATATATATATATATATATATATATATATATATATATATATATATATATATATATATATATATATATATATATATATATATATGCATATATATATATATGCATATATATATATATATATGCATATATATACATATATATATATATATATATATATATATATATATATATATATATATGCATATATATACATATATATATATATATATATATATATATATATATATATATATATATATATGCATATATATATACATATATATACATATATATATATATATATATATATATATATATATATATATATATATACATATATATATATATATATATATATGCATATATATATATATATATATATATATATATATATATATGTATATATATATATATATATATATATATATATATATACGGTATATATATATATGTATATATATATATATATATATATATAAATATATATATATATATATATATATACGGTATATATATATATATATATATATATATATATATATATATATATATATATATATATATATATATATATATATATATATAACCTTTGCAGTTAACCCTCAAATCTGTTGTGCCTTTATAAACTCATTTGTATGCACTCTAGCCTAAAAAAAAAGCAACATAAGACTTTTTACTACCCATTTATTGAGTTTTATTTGCTTTTATCAGCTATTGTATTTTTCATTTGAAACCTGCCAGATGTTGTTACTTATAAGCATTCTTTAATCTATTTATCATCCACTTGTGCAGCACTCTGGGACAGCTTCAGCATTTAAATGTGCTTCATAAATAACTCTACACCTAATATTAGTGCTGCCTTTTCGGCGTGCGTTTTGTTGGTCTGGACCCCAGGATGCAGAGGCGGCAGGTGAAGTGCAGGCCAACATGTATTTACCGACAAAACACTTTCAAAGGTGCAGCAGTGGAGTGCACGGGAGGCCGAGGGAACGCTATGCACTGTAGGAGCAAACGAAGCAAAGCAAATTGTCCAACAAGATTGGCAACCAGGGATAGGTTAGTGCGATGACTCCTTTCCCGTTTTTCAACCCACTTCAACCGTTCCACTGTCAAAACATTCTTCTTAGTCAGGACAAAAAAAACAAGTTGGTTTAAGAACTTGAAAAATTCCCGGTTTTCCCGAAATTCCGTGATACCATTTTTCAATAAAAAAACTACTACTTCAACATTTCTTGACTGATTTTAAACAATTCCAACCCTCATTCAGAACATTCACATTTATTTTACCATTTTCTAAAAAAAATTCCTTTTCCCGGGATTCTCAAATTTTCATTCTCATTTAAATGAATGGGACATTTTTGAAAGTTCCACAACTCCCACATTTTTTATCTGATTCAAACTGTTCTAACTTCAAAATATTCAGCCTGTTCAGGAATTGTGTGCTCTTTTTCAGTAATTATAAAAAAAATTCCGGATTTACTAGAAATTACAGTTTTTTGTTACATTTTCCCCATTCAAAATTAATTATCCATTTTTAAAACTTCCACAATTCCCACATTTTTCAACTTATTCAAACCATTCCACCTTCAACATATTCAATTTATCCTGGACATTCAAACTATCATTTTTCCAAATTAAAAAAAAAATCCAGGAATTCCCAGAATTCCCAGTTTTCCAAACCCTATTTTTTACCCTTTTTTTCCTGTCAAATACTCCTCCCACATTTTTCAACTCACTTCAACCGTTCTACTGTCAAAAAAATTGTCTTAATTAGGACAAAAAAATGAAGCTGTTTTTTGAACTGGAAAAATTTCCGGTTTTCCCGAAATTCCAGGAATTCTGTAATACCATTTCTGAATTAAAAATGTTATTACTACAACATTTTCGACTGTTTAGAAAAATTCCAACACCAACCAAGCTCATTCAGAACATTCACTTTTTTTTTTTTTTTTTACCATTTTTCTAAAAAAGTTCCCTATTTTCCCGGAATTCCCAAATGTTCATGAAATTCCCATTGAAAAGAATGGGACATTTTTCAAAGTTCAACAACTCCTACATTTTTTATCTGATTCAAACCATTCCAATTTCAAAATATTGACCCTCTTCAGGAATTGTGTGCTCTTTTTCAACAATTATAAAACAAATTCCCGGATTTACTACAAACCCCAGTTTTTAGTGACATTTTTCCCCATTCAAAATTAATTATCCATTTTTCAAACTTCCACAATTCCCACATTTTTCAACTGATTCAAACTATTCCACTTTCAACACATTCAATTAATCCTGGAAATTCAAACAAGCCTTTTTCCACGTTCAACAAATTTCCAGGAATTCCTGTTTTTTCTAACCTTATTTCCAACTTTTTTCAGTGCGATGACTCCTTTCACATTTTTCAACCCACTTCAAGCGTTCCACTGTCAAAACATTCCTCTTAGTCAGGACACAAAACCAAGTTGGTTTAAGAACTTGGAAAATTCCTGTTTTTCCCCAAATTCCATAATACCTTTTTTCAATGAAAAAACTGTTCCTACTTCAACATTTCTTTGACCGATTTAAACAATTCCAACATCAACCAATTCAACTCATTCATGACATTCATGCTCTTAAGATTTTTTTTTTTGAATCCCGCTTTCCCCAAAATTCCCAAATTTCCAGGAAGTTCCCATTGAACTGAATGGGACATTTTTCCAAGTTGCACAATTCCCACATTTTTCAACCTCTACAAACCATTCCTACATCAACACATTCCACTCATCCTGGACATTCAAACTATCATTTTTTTCAAGTTAAAAAAATCTCCAGGAATTCCCGTTTTTTCAAACCCTATTTTCACCCTTTTTTCTGTCGACTACTCCACCCACATTTTTCAACCCACTTCAACCGCTCCAAAGTCAAAACATTTCTCTTAATTAGGACGAAAAACGAAATTGTTTTTTGAACTGGAAAAATTCCCAGTTTTCCTAGAAATCACAATTTTTTGTGACATTTTCCCCATTCAAAATTAATTGCACATTTTTCAACTGATTCAAACCTTTACACCTTCAACACACTCAACTCATCCTGGAAATTCAAACAAGCCTTTTTCCACGTTCAACAAATTTCCAGGAATTCCTGTTTTTTCTAACCTTATTTCCAACCTTTTTTAGTGCGATGACTCCTTTCAAATTTGTCAACCCACTTCAAACCGTTCCGCTGTCAAAACATTCCTCTTAATCAGGATCAAAAATTAAGTTGGTTTAAGAACTTGAAAATTTCCCGGTTTTCCTGAAATTCCGTAATTTCATTTTTCAATGAAAAAAACGTTATTCCTTCAAAATTTCTTTGACCGATTTAAACAATTCCAACATCAACCATTTCAACTCATTCAGGACATTCATGCTCTTAATCATTTTCAAAAAAATCCCGCTATTCCCAAATTTCCAGGAATGTTCCCAATGGGACATTTTTCCAAGTTGCACAATTTGCACATTTTTCAACCTCTTCAAACCATTCCAACATCAACACATTCCACTCATCCTGAAAATTCAAACTAACATTTTTCCAGGTTAAAAAAATCTCCTGGAATTCCCAGAATTCCCGTTTTTTCAAACCCTATTGTCACTATTTTTTCTGTCGACTTTTCCTCTCACATTTTTCAACCCACTACTACCGCTCCAAAGTCAAAACATTTCTCTTAATTAGGACAAAAAACGAAATTGTTTTTTGGGCTGGAAAAATTCCCAGTTTTCCTAGAAATCCCAATTTTTAGTGACATTTTCCCCATTCAAAATTAATTGTCCATTTTTCAACTGATTCAAACCTTTATACCTTCAACACATTCAACTCATCCTGGAACATTTTTTCAAACGTTCAACAAATTTCCAGGAATTCCTGTTTTTTTCTAACCTTATTTCCAACCTTTTTTAGTGCGATGACTACTCCCACATTTTTCGACCCACTTCAAGCGTTCCACTGTCAAAACATTCCTCTTAGTCAGGACAAAAAACTAGTTGGTTTAAGAACTTGAAAAATTCCCGGTTTTCCCGAAATTCCGTAATACCATTTTTCAATTAAAAAACTGTTACTACTTCAACATTTCTTGACCGATTTAAACAACTCCAATTCCATTTTAACTCATTTAAAACATTCAATTTTGTTTTACCATTTTTTTTCTTTTTAAATCCCAAATGTTCATGAAATTCCCATTGAAAAGAATGGGACATTTTTCAAAGTACCACAACTCCCACATTTTTTATCTGATTCAAACCGTTCCAACTTCAAAATATTCAGCCTCTTCAGGAATGATGTGCTCTTTTTCAACAATTATAAAAAAAATTCCCGGATTTACTGCAAATCGCAGTTTTTCGTGACATTTTCCCCATTCAAAATGAATTATCCATTTTTCAAACTTCCACAATTCCCACATTTTTCAACCGATTCAAACGATTCTACCTTCAACACATTCAATGAATCCTGGAAATTTAAACAAGCCTTTTTCCACGTTCAACGAATTTCCAGGAATTCCCGTTTTTTCTAACCTTATTTCCAACCTTTTTTAGTGCGATGACTCCTTTCCCATTTTTCAACCCACTTCAACCGTTCCAATGTCAAAACCTTCCTCTTAGTCAGGACAAAAAACCAAGTTGGTTTAAGAACTTGAAAAATTCCCGGTTTTCCCGAAATTCCATAATACAATTTTTTTATGAAAAAATTGATACTACTTCAACATTTCTTTGACCGATTTAAACAATTCCAACATCAACCAATTCAACTCATTCAGGACATTCATGCTCTTAATATTTGTTCTTTAAATCCCGCTTTTCCCAAAATCCCCAAATTTCCAGAAGATCCCATTGAACTGAATGGGACATTTTTCCAAGTTGCAAAATTTCCACATTTTTCAACCTCTTCAAACCATTCCAACATCAACACATTCCACTCATCCTGGACATCCAAACTATAATTTTCCAGGTTAAAAAAATCCCCTGGAATTCCCAGAATTCCTGTTTTTTCAAACCCTATATTCACCCTTTTTTCTGTCGACTACTCCACCCACATTTTTCAACCCACTTCAACCGCTCCAAAGTCAAAACATTTCTCTTAATTAGGACAAAAAACGAAATTGTTTTTTGAACTGGAAAAATTCCCAATTTTCCTAGAAATCACAATTTTTTGTGACATTTTCCCCATTCAAAATTAATTGCACATTTTTCAACTGATTCAAACCTTTACACCTTCAACACACTCAACTCATCCTGGAAATTCAAACAAGCCTTTTTCCACGTTCAACAAATTTCCAGGAATTCCTGTTTTTTCTAACCTTATTTCCAACCTTTTTTAGTGCGATGACTCCTTTCAAATTTGTCAATCCACTTCAAACCGTTCCGCTGTCAAAACATTCCTCTTAATCAGGATCAAAAATTAAGTTGGTTTAAGAACTTGAAAATTTCCCGGTTTTCCCGAAATTCCGTAATTTCATTTTTCAATGAAAAAAACGTTATTCCTTCAAAATTTCTTTGACCGATTTAAACAATTCCAACATCAACCATTTTAACTCATTCAGGACATTCATGCTCTTAATCATTTTCAAAAAAATCCCGCTATTCCCAAATTTCCAGGAATGTTCCCAATGGGACATTTTTCCAAGTTGCACAATTTGCACATTTTTCAACCTCTTCAAACCATTCCAACATCAACACATTCCACTCATCCTGAAAATTCAAACTAACATTTTTCCAGGTTAAAAAAATCTCCTGGAATTCCCAGAATTCCCGTTTTTTCAAACCCTATTGTCACTATTTTTTCTGTCGACTTTTCCTCTCACATTTTTCAACCCACTACTACCGCTCCAAAGTCAAAAAATTTCTCTTAATTAGGACAAAAAACGAAATGTTTTTTTGGGCTGGAAAAATTCCCAGTTTTCCTGGAAATCCCAATTTTTAGTGACATTTTCCCCATTCAAAATTAATTGTCCATTTTTCAACTGATTCAAACCTTTATACCTTCAACACATTCAACTCATTCTGGAACATTTTTTCAAACGTTCAACAAATTTCCAGGAATTCCTGTTTTTTTCTAACCTTATTTCCAACCTTTTTTAGTGCGATGACTCCTCCCACATTTTTCGACCCACTTCAAGCGTTCCACTGTCAAAACATTCCTCTTAGTCAGGACAAAAAACAAGTTGGTTTAAGAACATGAAAAATTCCCGGTTTTCCCGAAATTCCGTAATACCATTTTTCAATTAAAAAACTGTTACTACTTTAACATTTCTTGACCGATTTAAACAACTCCAATTCCATTTTAACTCATTTAAAACATTCAATTTTGTTTTACCATTTTTTTTCTTTTTTAAATCCCAAATGTTCATGAAATTCCCATTGAAAAGAATGGGACATTTTTCAAAGTACCACAGCTCCCACATTTTTTATCTGATTCAAACTGTTCCAACTTCAAAATATTCAGCCTCTTCAGGAATGATGTGCTCTTTTTCAACAATTATAAAAAAAATTCCCGGATTTACTGCAAATCGCAGTTTTTCGTGACATTTTCCCCATTCAAAATGAATTATCCATTTTTCAAACTTCCACAATTCCCACATTTTTCAACCGATTCAAACTATTCTACCTTCAACACATTCAATGAATCCTGGAAATTTAAACAAGTCTTTTTCCACGTTCAACAAATTTCCAGGAATTCCCGTTTTTTCTAACCTTATTTCCAACCTTTTTCAGTGCGATGACTCCTTTCCCCTTTTTCAACCCACTTCAACCGTTCCAATGTCAAAACATTCCTCTTAGTCAGGACAAAAAACCAAGTTGGTTTAAGAACTTGAAAATTTCCCGGTTTTCCCGAAATTCCACGATACAATTTTTTTATGAAAAAATTGATACTACTTCAACATTTCTTTGACCGATTTAAACAATTCCAACATCAACCAATTCAACTCATTCAGGACATTCATGCTCTTAATATTTGTTCTTTAAATCCCGCTTTTCCCAAAATTCCCAAGTTTCCAGGAAGATCCCATTGAACTGAATGGGACATTTTTCCAAGTTGCAAAATTTGCACATTTTTCAACCTCTTCAAACCATTCCAACATCAACACATTCCACTCATCCTGGACATTCAAACTATCATTTTACAGGTTAAAAAAATCCCCTGGAATTCCCAGAATTCCTGTTTTTTCAAACCCTATATTCACCCTTTTTTCTGTCGACTACTCCACCCACATTTTTCAACCCACTTCAACCGCTCCAAAGTCAAAACATTTCTCTTAATTAGGACGAAAAACGAAATTGTTTTTTGAACTGGAAAAATTCCCAGTTTTCCTAGAAATCACAATTTTTTGTGACATTTTCCCCATTCAAAATTAATTGCACATTTTTCAACTGATTCAAACCTTTACACCTTCAACACACTCAACTCATCCTGGAAATTCAAACAAGCCTTTTTCCACGTTCAACAAATTTCCAGGAATTCCTGTTTTTTCTAACCTTATTTCCAACCTTTTTTAGTGCGATGACTCCTTTCACATTTGTCAACCCACTTCAAACCGTTCCGCTGTCAAAACATTCCTCTTAATCAGGATCAAAAATTAAGTTGGTTTAAGAACTTGAAAATTTCCCGGTTTTCCCAAAATTCCGTAATTTCATTTTTCAATGAAAAAAACGTTATTCCTTCAAAATTTCTTTGACCGATTTAAACAATTCCAACATCAACCATTTCAACTCATTCAGGACATTCATGCTCTTAATCATTTTCAAAAAAATCCCGCTATTCCCAAATTTCCAGGAATGTTCCCAATGGGACATTTTTCCAAGTTGCACAATTTGCACATTTTTCAACCTCTTCAAACCATTCCAACATCAACACATTCCACTCATCCTGAAAATTCAAACTAACATTTTTCCAGGTTAAAAAAATCTCCTGGAATTCCCAGAATTCCCGTTTTTTCAAACCCTATTGTCACTATTTTTTCTGTCGACTTTTCCTCTCACATTTTTCAACCCACTACTACCGCTCCAAAGTCAAAACATTTCTCTTAATTAGGACAAAAAACGAAATTGTTTTTTGGGCTGGAAAAATTCCCAGTTTTCCCCATTCAAAATTAATTGTCCATTTTTCAACTGATTCAAACCTTTACACCTTCAACACATTCAGCTCATCCTGGAAATTCAAACAACATTTTTTCAAACGTTCAACAAATTTCCAGGAATTCCTGTTTTTTTCTAACCTTATTTCCAACCTTTTTTAGTGCGATGACTCCTCCCACATTTTTCGACCCACTTCAAGCATTCCACTGTCAAAACATTCCTCTTAGTCAGGACAAAAAACAAGTTGGTTTAAGAACTTGAAAATGGGACATTTTTCAAAGTACCACAACTCCCACATTTTTTATCTGATTCAAACCGTTCCAACTTCAAAATATTCAGCCTCTTCAGGAATGATGTGCTCTTTTTCAACAATTATAAAAAAAATTCCCGGATTTACTGCAAATCGCAGTTTTTCGTGACATTTTCCCCATTCAAAATGAATTATCCATTTTTCAAACTTCCACAATTCCCACATTTTTCAACCGATTCAAACTATTCTACCTTCAACACATTCAATTAATCCTGGAAATTTAAACAAGCCTTTTTCCACGTTCAACAAATTTCCAGGAATTCCCGTTTTTTCTAACCTTATTTCCAACCTTTTTTAGTGCGATGACTCCTTTCCCATTTTTCAACCCACTTCAACCGTTCCAATGTCAAAACATTCCTCTTAGTCAGGACAAAAAACCAAGTTGGTTTAAGAACTTGAAAAATTCCCGGTTTTCCCGAAATTCTATAATACAATTTTTTTATGAAAAAATTGATACTACTTCAACATTTCTTTGACCGATTTAAACAATTCCAACATCAACCAATTCAACTCATTCAGGACATTCATGCTCTTAATATTTGTTCTTTAAATCCCGCTTTTCCCCAAATTCCCAAATTTCCAGGAAGATCCCATTGAACTGAATGGGACATTTTTCCAAGTTGCAAAATTTGCACATTTTTCAACCTCTTCAAACCATTCCAACATCAACACATTCCACTCATCCTGGACATCCAAACTATCATTTTCCAGGTTAAAAAAATCCCCTGGAATTCCCAGAATTCCTGTTTTTTCAAACCCTATATTCACCCTTTTTTCTGTCGACTACTCCTCCCACATTTTTAAACCCACTACTACCACTCTACTGTTAAAAATGTTGTCTTAATTAGGACAAAAAACAAAATTGTTTTTTGAACTGGAAAAATTCCCAGTTTTCCTAGAAATCCCAATTTTTAGTGACATTTTCCCCCATTCAAAATTAATTGTCCATTTTTCAACTGATTCACACCTTTACACCTTCAACACATTCAACTCATGGAAATTCAAACAACAATTTTTCTACGTTCAACAAATTTCCAGGAATTCCTGTTTTTTTCTAACCTTATTTCCACCCTTTTTTAGTGCGATGACTCCTTTCCCAATTTTTCAACCCACTTCACTGTCAAAACATTCCTCTTAGTCAGGACAAAAAAACAAGTTGGTTTAAGAAGTTGAAAAATTCCCGGTTTTCCTGAAATTCTGTAATACCATTTTTCAATGAAAAAAATGTTACTACTTCAACATTTCTTACCCGATTGAAACAATTCCAACATCAACCAATTCAACTCACTCATGACAATAATCTTAATCATTATTATTTTTAAATCCCGCTTTTCCCCAAATTCCCAAGTTTCCAGGAAGTTCCCATTGAACTGAATGGGACATTTTTCCAAGTTGCACAATTCGCACATTTTACAACCTATTCAAACCATTCAAACATCAACACTTTCCACTCATCCAACTAACACTTTCCCAAATTCCAAACCAAATTCCGGTTTTCCTGGAAATTCTAACTTTTCAACATTGAAACCATTCCAACATTCCAACTATTCTTACATTCTGTCAGCATTTCAGTTCAACTTCAGCATTGGAGCATTTACACGCACTTCCTCCAGGAATTGCCTCATCCGGTAATGAACATTTTACCCATGATGCATTGGTGATCATGATCACGTCAACAGTCTTTAACACACCCTAAGTCGAGCCGAGTGGGAACAAGCTGACAGGGACAGCAGATGGAAGGCGGCGAATGAGCGACATGAATGTGAGCACATCAGTCACACGCAGTTGGAGGCGGTTGCCGTTGGTTACCTGGCTCCGATGTAGAGCGTGCGGTTGACTTGGAGGACCGTCTGGATGTGCAGCTCTTGTCTCTGGGCTGAACGATGAGCTCTGCCCAGGAAGACGGGGTACCTCCTCACCACTGGGAAAGCCAAAAGGAAATGTCAGAAGTGTGGAGGACACTTCCTCTTGTCCTCTGCAGGTGTATTTAGGGACTGATGCATATTGGAACATCACCTGTAGGGCTGCAACCGTCAGTCCACATTGGCCACAATAAAATGTCTGGCAAAAACAACGCTGTGAGGATATTTCCTCTTATTCTTCTTAAAAACATGAATACCTTGCTCATTTTGCTTTTGTTTGTTTGTCAGCACGTCTGTGATACGCTGGCATTTAAAGACAATGATGTCGGAACATTTGGAGGGAGGATGCAGTCGCAACCTCACTAACCCTAACCCTAACCCTAACCCTAACCGTAACCCTAACAAGAGTGAGACCAATTTGTGTGAAAAATAACTTAATCATTTTAGTCGGAGTCAGCCAGCTAAACTTTGTCTAAACTTTTAAAAGCTGCGTCAATTTGCATTGCCGAGGGAAAAAAAGGCACTTTAACACACACACACACACACACACACACACACACACACACACACACACACACACACACACACACACACACACACACACACACACACACACACACACACACACACACACACACACACACACACACACACACACACACACACACACACACACACACACACACAGTTGTATTTCTTACCTTCTTGAGACCTCTGAAAAATGTGTATTTACAACATTAACAATATATACATACTTTCTGTTAATTTTTTTTTTTTTAAATATTTTGTTTGTAATTGGTTTTTAATGTTCATTATTTACTTCAAGTTATGACAGTATGTCTCTCTCTCTCTCTCTCTCTCTCTCTCTCTCTCTCTCTCTCTCTCTCTCTCTCTCTCTCTCTCTCTCTCTCTCTCTCTCTCTCTCGCTCTCTCTTTTATATATATATATATATATATATATATATATATATATATATATATATATATATATATATATATATATATATATATATATATATATATATATATATATATATATATATTTATCAATTTATTACACACACTTGTTATTTCATATGTTGACCAGAGAAGTGTAGAGAAGGTAATGTAAGAGTAGAGAAGGTAATGTAAGAGTATAGAAGGTAATGCAAGAGTAGAGAAGGTAATGTAAGAGTAGAGAAGGTAATGTAAGAGTAGAGAAGGTAATGTAAGTGTAGAGAAGTTAATGTAAGAGTAGAGAAGGTAATGTAAGAGTAGAGAAGGTAATGTAAGTGTAGAGAAGGTAATGTAAGAGTAGAGAAGGTGATATAAGAGTAGAAAAGGTAATGTAAGAGTAGAGAAGGTAATGTAAGTGTAGAGAAGGTAATGTAAGAGTAGAGAAGGTAATATAAGAGTAGAGAAGGTAATGTAAGTGTAGAGACGGTAATGTAAGTGTAGAGAAGGTAATGTAAGAGTAGAGAAGGTAATGTAA
The DNA here is from genome assembly GCF_033978785.1 of Entelurus aequoreus. Classification (NCBI taxonomy): domain Eukaryota; kingdom Metazoa; phylum Chordata; class Actinopteri; order Syngnathiformes; family Syngnathidae; genus Entelurus; species Entelurus aequoreus. The sequence goes on along the minus strand of NC_084746.1, from coordinate 11,085,747 downwards.
GAGTAGAGAAGGTAATGTAAGTGTAGAGAATGTAATGTAAGAGTAGAGAATATAATGTAAGAGTAGAGAAGGTAATGTAAGAGTAGAGAAGGTAATGTAAGTGTACAGAAGGTAATGTAAGAGTAGAGAAGGTAATGTAAAAGTAGAGAAGGTAATGTAAGAGTAGAGAAGGTAATGTAAGAGTAGAGAAGGTAATATAAGAGTAGAGAAGGTAATGTAAGTGTAGAGACGGTAATGTAAGTGTAGAGAAGGTTATGTAATAGTAGAGAAGGTAATGTAAGAGTAGAGAAGGTAATATAAGAGTAGAGAAGGTAATGTAAGAGTAGAGAAGGTAATGTAGGTGTAGAGAAGGTAATGTAAGAGTAGAGAAGGTAATGTAAGTGTAGAGAAGGTAATGTAAGAGTAGAGAAGGTAATGTAAAAGTAGAGAAGGTAATGTAAGAGTAGAGAAGGTAATGTAAGTGTAGAGAAGGTAATGTAAGAGTAGAGAAGGTAATGTAAGAGTAGAGAAGTGTAGAGAAGTGATTGGATGTAGTCATCCATCTCTACTCATTGGATGTAGTCATCCATCTCTACTCATTGGATGTAGTGATCCATCTCTAGTGATTGGATGTAGTGATCCATCTCTAGTGATTGGATGTGGTCATCCATCTCTAGTACTTAGATGTAGTGATCCATCTCTAGTGATTGGAGGTAGTCATCCATCTCTAGTGATTGGATGTAGTCATCCATCTCTAGTGATTGGATGTAGTCATCCATCTCTAGTGATTGGAGGTAGTCATCCATCTCTAGTGATTGGATGCAGTCATCCATCTCTAGTGATTGGATGTAGTCATCCATCTCTAGTGATTGGATGTAGTGATCCATCTCTAGTGATTGGATGTAGTGATCCATCTCTAGTGATTGGATGTAGTGATCCATCTCTAGTGATTGGATGTAGTGATCCATCTCTAATTATTGGATGTAGTGATCCATCTCCAGTGGTTGGATGTAGTGATCCATCTCTAGTGATTGGATGTAGTGATCCATCTCTAATTATTGGATGTAGTCATCCATCTCCAGTGGTTGGATGTAGTCATCCCTCTGTAGTGATTGGATGTAGTGATCCATCTCTACTGATTGGATGTAGTGATCCATTTCTAGTGATTGGATGTAGTGATCCATCTCTAGTGATTGGATGTAGTGATCCATCTCTACTTATTGGATGTAGTGATCCATCTCCAGTGGTTGGATGTAGTCATCCCTCTGTAGTGATTGGATGTAGTGATCCATCTCTACTCATTGGATGTAGTGATCCATCTCTAGTGATTGGATGTAGTCATCCATCTCTAGTGTCTCCTTCCTGCCTCTAATCTAACTCATCCTGATGTCTGCATCACCACATCTCATCCACACAAGGCTCCCGTATCCGTCTTTCATGTGCCTTCAATCCTTTCTTATTTTCTTATGGCCATGCAGCATGAAGACAACCTTTGTACATCTATACATATACTGTATATATATATATATATATATATATATATATATATATATATACACACAGTTTATGCCTGGGTGGACTTCTAATGCAGCCCCACGCCGAGGCTGTGATCTTTGACCTCCCTATTTCCACTTTTACCATGGAGCCATTTATCAGTACGACACACACACACACACACACGGACACACACACACGGACACACACACACACGCACACACACAAGGACACACACACACGGACACACACACACGGACACACACAAGGACACGTACCCTCCAGGGGGACGTAGCTGAGTGGACTGGGCTCCTCTGGGAATGAGCCATCAGCCAGATGAAGCAGCAGGAGGAGAACCGGGAGGAGAGGACCCATGGCTGCCATGGCAACAGAACACATGCACTGTTAACAGAGTCAGAGAGAGGAGAAGTCAAAAAAAGAAACACTTCATTTCTGTGAACACTTTGTGCAAAAACCCTGATAGTATAGACCAGGGGGGTCCACCACTTTTTGACTGGGGGGGCTAAACATTTTTTGGCCGGGGGCCGAAAGTCGACTGCATGTAAAATAGTGGTATTTCAGTTTTGAGCACATAGTAACATAAGGCCTCTTAGTTTGACATTCACAGGTGGATTGGATCACTTCTCGTAGGAAAGAGGCCCTAATTGGGACTTCGGAATGCAAACGTGACAACCATATCCTTCAGAAGAGACTACCTGTCAAGTTACTCTCCATTAAATGTAACTAAGCTACAAGTTACTGTCCAATAAATGTAACTAAGCTACAAGTTACTCTCCAGTAAATGTAGCTAAGCTACACGTTACTCTCCATTATATGTAACTAAGCTACAAGTTACTCTCCATTAAATGTAACTAAGCTACAAGTGACTCTCCATTAGATGTAACTAAGCGACAAGTCAGTCTCCATTAAATGTAACTAAACTACAAGTTACTCTCCATTAAATGTAGCTAAACTACAAGTTACTCTCCATTAAATGTAGCTAAGCTACAAGTTACTCTCCATTAAATGTAACTAAGCTACAAGTTACTCTCCATTAAACGTAATTAAGCTACAAGTTACTCTCCATTAAATGTAACTAAGCTACAAGTTACTCTCCATTAAAAGTAACTAAGCTACAAGTTACTCGCCATTAAAAGTAACTAAGCTACAAGTTACTCGCCATTAAATGTAACTAAGCTACAAGTTACTCTCCATTAAATGTAACTAAGCTACAAGTTACTCTCCATTAAATGTAACTAAGCTACAAGTTACTCTCCATTAAATGTAACTAAACTACAAGTTACTCTCCATTAAATGTAACTAAGCTACAAGTGACTCTCCATTAAATGTAACTAAGCTACAAGTCAGTCTCCATTAAATGTAACTAAACTACAAGTTACTCTCCATTAAATGTAGCTAAACTACAAGTTACTCTCCATTAAATGTAGCTTAGCTACAAGTTACTCTCCATTAAATGTAACTAAGCTACAAGTTACTCTCCATTAAACGTAATTAAGCTACAAGTTACTCTCCATTAAATGTAACTAAGCTACAAGTTACTCTCCATTAAAAGTAACTAAGCTACAAGTTACTCGCCATTAAATGTAACTAAGCTACAAGTTACTCTCCATTAAATGTAACTAAGCTACAAGTTACTCTCCATTAAATGTAACTAAGCTACAAGTTACTCTCCATTAAATGTAGCTAAGCAGCAAGTTACTCTCCATTAAATGTAGCTAAGCTACAAGTTACTCTCCATTAATGTAATTAAGCTACAAGCTACTCTCCATTAAACGTAATTAAGCTACAAGTTACTCTCCATTAAATGTAACTAAGCTACAAGTTACTTTCCATTAAATGTAACTAAGCTACACGTTACTCTCCATTAAATGTAACTAAGCTACAAGTTACTCTCCACTAAATGTAACTAAGCTACAAGTTACTCTCCATTAAATATAACTAAGCTACAAGTTACTCTCCATTAAAGGTAATTGAGCTACAAGTTACTCTCCATTAAACGTAACTAAGCTACAAGTTACTCTCCATTAAATGTAACTAAGCTACAAGTTACTCTCCATTAAATGTAGCTAAGCAGCAAGTTACTCTCCATTAAATGTAGCTAAGCTACAAGTTACTCTCCATTAATGTAATTAAGCTACAAGTTACTCTCCATTAAACGTAATTAAGCTACAAGTTACTCTCCATTAAATGTAACTAAGCTACAAGTTACTTTCCATTAAATGTAACTAAGCTACACGTTACTCTCCATTAAATGTAACTAAGCTACAAGTTACTCTCCACTAAATGTAACTAAGCTACAAGTTACTCTCCATTAAATATAACTAAGCTACAAGTTACTCTCCATTAAAGGTAATTGAGCTACAAGTTACTCTCCATTAAACGTAACTAAGCTACAAGTTACTCTCCATTAAATGTAACTAAGCTACAAGTTACTCTCCATTAAATGTAACTAAGCTACAAGTTACTCTCCATTAAAATTAATTCTAATCCAATAAAAGTATTATATTATTATCATTAGTGCATCTACTGGGGGTTAGGCCTCTTTCTGTTTTTAAAAAACTAGTGAAACTTCGGTTTCAAAGTTTGACCAAGGTTCCTTGAACGCACCACAGTTATGTGCCGTGAGATACAAAAGTAGAACTTAAACATAACTTTTGTCCTATGTAGATATTTAGATATTTCTAAATTTTGGCGCTGAGTGACTGCCCAAATGTGCCCAGGTGGATTGGATCACTTCTCGTAGAAAAGTGGCCCTGATTGGGACTTCGGAATGCTAAAGGGACAACCATATCCTTGAGAAGAGACTACCTGTCTAGCTCAACGCCAACATTTAAGTTATGACTTAAAGCAGGTGTTTTCCAGGCACTTACACATGAACATCTCCTTTTATGGTCAGGATGTGCTCTCCTGACTTAGCACACACACACACACACACACACACACACACACACACACACACACACACACACACACACACACACACACACACACACACACACACACACACACACACACACACACACACACACACACACACACACACACACACACACACACACACACACACACACACACACACACACACACACACACACACACCGAGACAGGAAGGAGGAATATAAAACCGATGGTTTGGCTTCTACAAGTGAGGAGCCCTTCATTGTTTGGACCTAGACTCCTCTGGCTGCTGCAGACCTGCTTAATGAGGCTCGCTTGTAATATAGCCCACCACTGTTGATTAGCTGATTCATAAAGAATGATCATCAGTAGACTATATTTGTCATAAAAATACATCATTATAATTATTACATTATTATCATTAGTGCATCCACTGGAGGTTAGGCCTCTATCTGTTTTAAAAAAAACTAGTGAAACCTCGGTTTCAAACTTTAACCAAGGTTCCTTGGACGCACCACAGTTATATGCCGTAAGATACAAAAGTGGAACTTAAACACAACTTTTGTCCTATGTAGATGTATCATATTTCTAAATGTTGCCGCCTTGAGTGACTGCCCAAATGATGGCTATGTTGAGTGAACATGAGCGTCTGTCATGAGTTTGTTTACTAGTTTCTATGACCTGCCTTATCTTGCCTCTGATTGGCCGATCTGTAATGTTTAGCCCTAACCTTAGCCAATTGTGACTCATCATAGGAACACCAACCAATCATCATGGATGTTCTCTGTATGTGTTAGAATAATTATGTATACGTTATCACACAACTCTTATGCTTAAAGGCCGTTGCTATAGTTATTATCTATTATGCTCAAGTTGTACTTTTCTATCTGTGCAAAGGCACACGACTTGTGATCTTCCACGGCATATGAGGGGTGGCCTCGCCGCAGATGTTATCTTTGTTTTAGCCCGCTAACAGCCAAGGACTTCAAGTACGAAGATAAGACGACAGCACACAGATGAAGCAGAGACAAGACGAAATCCCAAGGCCCCCCAGCACATTCCGTCACGTATTGTGCGTACTGGAGCTGCTTTGCATGATGTGTGTGACCACTCCTTTTGGAGGCGGCCTCAGTGATGTTAACTAGGGAACTCCTGAATAAATAGAGGAGCGCGGGGGCTGTACCTTAGAGCGTAGGGCATACTTGCCAACCTTGAGACCTCCCAATTCGGGAGATTGGGGGGGGGGGTTGAGGTGTGGGGGAGGTGGGCGGGACTGGGGGGGGGGCGGGGTTTGGTGGTAGCGGGGGTGTATATTGTAGCCCGGAAGAGTTAGTGCTGCAAGGGATTCCGGGTATTTGTTCTGTTGTGTTTATGTTGTGTTACGGTGCGGATGTTCTCCCGAAATGTGTTTGTCATTCTTGTTTGGTGTGGGTTCACAGTGTGGCGCATATTTGTAACAGTGTTAAAGTTGTTTAAACGGCCACCCTCAGTTTGACCTGTATGGCTGTTGACCAAGTATGCCTTGCATTCACTCATGTGTGTGTAAAAGCCGCATATATTATGTGACTGGGCCAGCACGCTGTTTGTATGGAGGAAAAGCGGATGTGACGACATGTTGTAGAGGACGCTAAAAGGCAGTGCCATCACGGCACGCCCTTAATATTGTTGTCCGGGTGAAAATCGGGAGAAATTCGGGAGAATTGTTTTCGGGAGGGGCAATGAAATTCGGGAGTCTCCCGGAAAAATCGGGAGCGTTGGCAAGTATGGCGTAGGGTGAGACTATGACTGAGTGTGCAGCTCCATGCGTTCTCCTCATTAGCTAAATTGAACTCTGACTCTGCCTGATTCCTTGCTTCTTGTCTCGTTAATAGATAGTTCGGTGTTTGAACCTGACAGTGTGTATGGATGTTCTCATTCATCCAGCTCATTGCATTTTGTACATATTTCATTTGGACTGGATTCACAGTCCATTTTCTCTTTGTAGCTTTGACGTAAGCTACTAGGCTCTAAAACTAGCTAAGCGACAGAAAAATATACTCGTTAAAAAACTGGAAAACGTAGTTAAGCTACGTAGCTTAGCTACGTGTAGCTTGTTACTGCCCATCGCTGAACTTTAGACGCTGCACTTTTGGCCTCTCGCCGTCTTGCCTCCTATCTTCTTCTTCCATTCCTCCTCATGGAGGAGAAGTCCTCCATATGTCGGAGTAGAGACAATCAAAGACAAGAACACTCCCACCCAACGTGTCTACCATTCTCCTGAGACTGTTTTGTCTCTCAGTGTTTTATGGCTGTGAGAATCCTGGTCCACTTAAAGTCTGACAATGGAGCTCCATGACATCAGGACGCAACAATAGCTCCAGCTTGGTGGCAGCAGTCACCCCACTGCCCTCCTCACCCTGCAGGCCAGGGATGTTCAACTCCAATTGTTTGCTTGGTCACATTTCCAGAACGCTAAAGACCGGGGTGGGGGGTGGAGGCGGACTTCTCACCCTCACAATCTGTCTTAATTAGTATATTCCAGGGAACCAACGTCCTCTACGGTAGACATTTGATTTTCCTTGGTCTATTTGTTTTGTCAGAGGAGCGCAATGTTGTTTTTAGGGCCCTTCTGCAAAGAAGCAAGTTGAAGATCATCTCTATGACAGCCCTCTAGAAAAGTAATTATAGTATAGCCTATTGTTGTTGAGTGTCTGTGGTTATACTTGTATAGCGCTTTTCTACCTTCAAGCTACTTTGACACTATTTCCACATTCACACACTGATGGCGGGAGCTGCCGTGCAAGGCGCAAACCACGACCAATCAGGAGCAAGGGTGAAGTGTCTTGCTCAAGGACACAACGGACGTGACTAGGTTGGTAGAAGCTGGGGATTGAACCAGGAACCGTCAGGTTGCTGGCACGGCCACTCTCCCAACCGTGCCACGCCCTCCCGTCTGTTAATGTGCTGTCTAGAGCTCGGCAGAGTAACCGTGTAGTATTCTTCCATATCAGCAGGTGGCAGCCGGTAGCTAATTGCTTTGTAGATGTCGGAAACATGGTTTGTCGTGATCACAATATGCAGGCGACAGCGGGAGGCAGTGTGCAGGTAAAAAGGTGTCTAACGTTTAAACCAAAAATAAACAAAAAGGCATTGAAGCTTAGGGAAGGCTATGCAGAACGAAACTAAAACTGAACTGGCTGCAAAGTAAACAAAAACAGAATGCTGGACGACAGCAAAGACTCACAGCGCGTGGAGTAGATGGCGTCCACAAAGTACATCCGTACATGACATGACAATCAACAATGTCCCCACAAAGAAGGATAGTGTCCGCACAAGCTCAAGGACACAACGGACGTGACTAGGTTGGTAGAAGCTGGGGATTGAACCAGGAACCGTCAGGTTGCTGGCACGGCCACTCTCCCAACCGCGCCACGCCCTCCCGTCTGTTATTGTGCTGTCTAGAGCTCGGCAGAGTAACCGTGTAATACTCTTCCATATCAGCAGGTGGCAGCCGGTAGCTAATTGCTTTGTAGATGTCGGGAACAAAGGTGTCTAATGCTTAAACCAAAAATAAACAAAAGGTGAGTGCCCCTAAGAAAAGGCATTGAAGCTTAGGGAAGGCTATGTAAAACGAAACTAAAACTGAACTGGCTACAAAGTAAACAAAAACAGAATGCTGGACGACAGCAAAGACTTACTGTGGAGCAAAGATGGCGTCCACAAAGTACATCCGAACATGACATGACAATCAACAATGTCCCCACGAAGAATACAAGCAACTGAAATATTCTTGATTGCTAAAACAAATCAGATGCGGGGAATATCGCTCAAAGGAAGACATGAAACTGCTACAGGAAAATACCAGAAAAAGAGAAAAAGCCACCAAAATAGGAGCGCAAGAAAAGAAGTAAAACACTACACACAGGAAAACAGCAAAAAACTCCAAATAAGTCAGGGTGTGATGTGACCATACTTGCCAACCCTCCCGATTTTCCCGGGAGACTCCCGAATTTAAGTGCCCTTCCCGAAATTCTCCAGGGGTAACCCTTCTCCCGATTCCCACCCGGATAACAATATTGGGGGCGTGCCTTAGAGGCACTGCCTTTAGCGTCCTCTACAACCTGTCGTCACGTCCGCTTTTCCTCCATACTAACAACGTGCCGGCCCAGTCACATAATATATGCGGATTTTGCATACACACAAGTGAATGCAACGCATACTTAGTCAACAGTCGTACAGGTCACACTGAGGGTAGCCGTGTAAACAACTTTAACACTGTTACAAATATGCGCCACACTGTGAACCCACACCAAACAAGAAATCATTAAACAACGAAACTCAGTTGACAGTAAAAAGTCGTACTTTGTGGACGCCGTCTGCTCCACGCGCTGTAAGTCTTTGCTGTCGTCCAGCATTCTGTTTTTGTTTACTTTGTAGCCAGTTCAGTTTTAGTTTCGTTTTGCATAGCCTTTACTAAGCTTCAATGCCTTTTCTTAGCGGCACTCACCTTTTGTTTATTTTTGGTTTAAACGTTAGACACCTTTTTACCTGCACCCTGCCTCCCGCTGTCGTCTGCATATTGTGATCACGACAAACCATGTTCCAGACATCTACAAAGCAATTAGCTACCTGCTACCAACTACTGATATGGAAGAGTATTACACGGTTACTCTGCCGATCTCTGGACAGCACCGACCCTCAACAACGGGTTAGGGTTTGGCTATTCTGTCCATAACTTTTATGGACAGAATTTCTAGGCGCAGTCAGGGCAATGAGGGGATCCGGTTTGGTGGCTGCAGAATTAGGTCTCTGCTTTTTTGCAGATGATGTGGTCCTGATGGCTTCATCTGGCCAGGATCTTCAGCTCTCACTGGATCGGTTCGCAGCCGAGTGTGAAGCGACTGGGATGAGAATCAGCACCTCCAAGTCAGAGTCTATGGTTCTCGCCCGGAAAAGATTGGAGTGCCATCTCCGGGTTGGGGAGCAGACCCTGCCCCAAGTGGAGGAGTTCAAGTACCTCGGAGTCTTGTTCACGAGTGAGGGAAGAGTGGATCGTGAGATCGACAGGCGAATCGGTGCGGCGTCTTCAGTAATGCGGACGCTGTATCGATCCGTTGTGGTCAAGAAGGAGCTCAGTCGGAAGGAAAAGCTCTCAATTTACCGGTCGATCTACGTTCCCATCCTCACCTATGGTCATGAGCTTTGGGTTATGACCGAAAGGACAAGATCACGGGTACCATCGGCCCAAATGAGTTTCCTCAGCCGAGTGGCGGGTCTCTCCCTTAGAGATAGGGTGAGAAGCTCTGCAAATCCAAGAGGAGCTCAAAGTAAAGCCACTGCTCCTCCACATGGAGAGGAGCCAGATGAGGTGGTTCGGGCATCTGGCCAGGATGCCACTCGAATGCCTCCCTAGGGAGGTGTTTAGGGCACGTCCGACCGGTAGGAGGCCACGGGGAAGACCCAGGACACGTTGGGAAGACTATGTCTCCCGGCTGGCCTGGGAACGCCTCGGGATCCCCCCGGGAGGAGCTGGACCAAGTGGCTGGGGAGAGGGAAGAGGATGGATGGATGGATGGATTTAGGTCAGTTAGAAAATAAGATGTCAAAAAAATGAGATGTGTATTTCTGGTCTTGTCAACCCCTCCCGGGCAGGAGGGCAGCACAACAGTGCGGCTGGATCAAAAGAGACGTCGGAGACGCTTTGCTGAACTAAAGGTTGCTATATTACAAGCGAGCCTCATTAAGCAGGTCTGCAGTAGCCGGAGGAGCCTAGGTCAAAACAATGAAGGGCTCCTCACTTGTAGAAGCCAAACCATCAGTTTTATATTCCTCAATCCTGTCTCGGTGTGTGTGTGAGTGCTAAGTCAGGAGAGCACATCCTGACCATAAAAGGAGATGTTCATGTGTAAGTGTCTGGAAAACAACTCAAATGTTGGCGTTGAGCTACACAGGTAGTCTCCTCTCAAGGATATGGTTGTCACGTTTGCATTCCGAAGTCCCAATTAGGGCCTCTTTCCTACGAGAAGTGATCCAATCCACCTGCGAATGTCAAACTAAGGGGCCTTAATTTACGAACCCCGTTTCCATATGAGTGGGGAAATTGTGTTAGATGTAAATATAAACGGAATGCAATGATTTGCAAATCATTTTCAAGCCATATTCAGTTGAATATGCTACAAAGACAACATATTTGATGTTCAAACTGATAAACATTTTTTTTTTGGCAAATAATCATTAATTTTAGAATTTGAAGCCAGCAACACGTGACAAAGAAGTTGGGAAAGGTGGCAATAAATACTGATAAAGTTGAGGAATGCTCATCAAACACTTATTTGGAACATCCCACAGGTGAACAGGCAAATTGGGAACAGGTGGGTGCCATGATTGGGTATAAAAGTAGATTCCATGAAATGCTCAGTCATTCACAAACAAGGATGGGGCGAGGGTCACCACTTTGTCAACAAATGCGTGAGCAAATTGTTGAACAGTTTAAGAAAAACCTTTCTCAACCAGCTATTGCAAGGAATTTAGGGATTTCACCATCTACGCTCCGTAATATCATCAAAGGGTTCAGAGAATCTGGAGAAATCACTGCACATAAACAGCTAAGCCTGTGACCTTCCATCCCTCAGGCTGTACTGCATCAACAAGCCACATCAGTGTGTAAAGGATATCACCACATGGGCTCAGGAACACTTCAGAAACTCACTGTCAGTAACTACAGTTGGTCGCTACATCTGTAAGTGCAAGTTAAAACTCTCCTATGCAAGGCGAAAACCGTTTATCAACAACACCCAGAAACGCCGTCGGCTTCGCTGGGCCTGAGCTCATCTAAGATGGACTGATACAAAGTGGAAAAGTGTTCTGTGGTCTGACGAGTCCACATTTCAAATTGTTTTTGGAAACTGTGGACGTCGTGTCCTCCGGACCAAAGAGGAAAAGAACCATCCGGATTGTTCTAGGCGCAAAGTGTAAAAGCCAGCATGTGTGATGGTATGGGGGTGTATTAGTGCCCAAGACATGGGTAACTTACACATCTGTGAAGGCACCATTAATGCTGAAAGGTACATACAGCTTTTGGAGCAACATATGTTGCCATCCAAGCAACGTTACCATGGACGCCCCTGCTTATTTCAGCAAGACAATGCCAAGCCACGTGTTACATCAGCGTGGCTTCATAGTAAAAGAGTGCGGGTACTAGACTGGCCTGCCTGTAGTCCAGACATTGAAAATGTGTGGCGCATTATGAAGCCTAAAATAGCACAAGGGAGACCCCCGGACTGTTGAACAACTTAAGCTGTACATCAAGCAAGAATGGGAAAGAATTCCACCTGAGAAGCTTCAAAAATGTGTCTCCTCAGTTCCCAAACCTTTACTGAGTGTTGTTAAAAGGAAAGGCCATGTAACACAGTGGTGAACATGCCCTTTCCCAACTACTTTGGCACGTGTTGCAGCCATGAAATTCTAAGTTAATTATTATTTGCAACAAAAAAAAATAAAGTTTATGAGTTTGAACATCAAATATGTTGTCTTTGTAGTGCATTCAACTGAATATGGCTTGAAAAGGATTTGCAAATCATTGTATTCCGTTTATATTTACATCTAACACCATTTCCCAACTCATATGGAAACGGGGTTTGTACTATGTGCTCAAACGGAACTACTACTATTTACTTAGACTTGCTTTTTATGAATGCGCACAACACTTATTTAAAAAACCTGGATACTTTATATCACTGTGCCTTATGTTTTATTACTGCTTGTCCACCATTGCACTTTGTATGCAACAGCAAACTGTCCATCCTCGTCTGTCCGTAGATTTTCTCGATGGATGTTTTTTATATATCAATCCTGTCTAGGTCTGGTTCCTTCTTACTTATGTTCTTATGTGTAGAGAGTCCAGTCTCTGCAGTTTAAATTCACAGGAAATCCTTGGCGTCTTGGTTCTTAGAGCCAACACAAGCAAAGCCCACAGATTTTCTGCTCCATGGTCACGGTATGAATTCCAAAAGGATCTGAGGCTACCTGAACTGATCACTTTGGGGGAATTTCAGGGCATTTTAAAGGTTCGAGGAACTGGTTGTATTGGTTACTGTACTTGTTTATACCGGAACATTCTATTGGTGATGTTTATGTTGTAAATTGTACTTTTGACTATAGTGTGTGACTGCTCCTTTTGTTATTGTTCTATGCATTTATGGGACCTGTATTTGCTGCCCTGTTGTCCGGGTCACTCAGATTTTAATCTCGATGAGTTTTTACCTGGTTAAATAAAGGAAAATTAAAATGAACAAAACACTATAAAATCATTTATTCCAGATGCATTCTAACATGTTTTACCTGTGAGTAAATTAAAATTTACAGCCTGCATGCAACATTTAATTGACTTGACATTAGACTAGTGTTGTCCCGATACCAATATTTTGGTACCGGTACCGAAATGCATTTTGATACTTTTCGCTACTTTTCTAAATAAAGGGAACCACAAAAAATGGCACTATTGGCTTTATTTTAACAAAAAATCTTAGCGTACATGAAACATATGTTTATTATTGTAATTTAGTCCTTAAATAAAATAGTGAACATACTAGACAACTTGTCTTTTAGTAGTAAGTAAACAAACAAAGACTCCTAATTAGTCTGCAATTAGTCTTCTGACATATGCAGTAACATATTGTGTCATTTATACACCTACTATTTTGTACACATTATGAGGGACAAACTGTAAAAATTTAAAATTTATCCACTTGTTCATTTACTGTTAATATCTGCTTATTTTCTGTTTAAACATGCTCTATCTACAATTTTGTTAAAATGTAATAATCACTTATTCTCCTCCTCTTTGATACTTTACATTAGTTTTGGATGATACCACACATTTAGGTATCGATCCGATACCAAGTAGTTACAGGATCATACATTGGTCATATTCAAAGTCCTCATGTTTCCAGGGACATATTTACTGACTTTATAAACATAATATGAATTTTAAAAAAAGGAAAAATGACTTTTCGCTACTTTTCTAAATAAAGGGAACCACAAAAAATGGCACTATTGGCTTTATTTTAACAAAAAATCTTAGCGTACATGAAACATATGTTTATTATTGTAATTTAGTCCTTAAATAAAATAGTGAACATACTAGACAACTTGTCTTTTAGTAGTAAGTAAACAAACAAAGACTCCTAATTAGTCTGCAATTAGTCTTCTGACATATGCAGTAACATATTGTGTCATTTATACACCTATTATTTTGTACACATTATGAGGGACAAACTGTAAAAAATTAATATTTATCCACTTGTTCATTTACTGTTAATATCTGCTTATTTTCTGTTTAAACATGTTCTATCTACACTTTTGTTAAAATGTAATAATCACTTATTCTTCTCCTCTTTGATACTTGACATTAGTTTTGGATGATACCACACATTTAGGTATCGATCCGATACCAAGTAGTTACAGGATCATACATTGGTCATATTCAAAGTCCTCATGTTTCCAGGGACGTATTTACTGACTTTATAAACATAATGTGAATTTTAAAAAAAGGAAAAATGATTTTGTGATACGCTAGATACACTCTTGTGCTTGGTATCATTACACTGGATGTCAGGTGTAGATCCACCCATGGCGTCTGTTTACATTGAGGAAAGGCGTCATTAGCGCCGATGACCTCCGGTGTGTAGTGAAGCATGTTTAGCTATTCCTCGTCCTCCAGTGATTATGATACTTGTAAGAAACCTACTTTATTTGTCGCCATGGAGGCCAGGATTAGTGATTTAGAAGTAGTTAAAACACTGATAACTGCGGATGGATGTTAGCTGCTACTTTTTACACCAAAATGCGTCCATTCTCCCTTTTCTGTCTACACACTGTGTCTGCTTGTAAGTACTCTGTCTGTGCGCGCTGCCGAACATGCTCCTCTGCTCGTAAAACCAGCAATGTCACGACGTGACGATGCGCCGTCATGCCCCTTAAAAAAAACAACAACAAAAAATGGGGAAACGGTCCTTTTCAAACAGAGTATAGTGCCGTTTTTGATTCATTAGTACCGCGGTACTATACTAGTACCGGTATACCGTACAACCCTACATTAGACTCTGGTGTAAGGCAAACAAGAAGAGCATCAAGGGCGAGGCACTTGCGTTTTTGTCTTCAGCGTTACTTAAATAGTGGAACATGTGTGGTGTGATGATGGGAGAGACCGCTCAGGAATGGAAGAAAAGGTATGACAAATATAAACGCTGTGGAGCGACCACACCAGCCTGAACGCCATGTTACATTATGTCCCTCATATTCCATCTCATCTTCCTCCTGCTATTTATTTCATCCTTTCAAACGCTCTCTGCATGCCTTTTCCCTGGAAAAATAACATGGCTTTTCTTTCCGTGAAAGGTAGTTGTTGCTATGGTAACTGCAATGTTGTTTCACCGCGTACATACCGTATATATGAAACATGCAGCTATGAGTGACAAGCAGTTGTAAAGAATCAGCAAGGCACGCACACACACACACACACACACACACACACACACACACACACACACACACACACACACACACACACACACACACACACACACACACACACGCACGCACACACACACACACACACATGTATTTGTTACCTTCTGGGGACCTGAGAAAAATGCCTCCCTCTTTAGGACCAGCCTTTATAGATATATAAAGATGTGTATTTACAACATTAATAAAATATACATACTATGCAAATAAAAAAAAAGCTTGTTTTGAAAAAATGAGTTGGAATTTTACAAGAAAAAAGTCACAATTTTACAAGAAAAAAGTATAATTTTGGCAGTATTGTAATAAAAGTTGTCATTTTACTCAACGCAAGTCGAAATTTGACAAGACAAACTGAACATTTGTGCAATATTATGATAAAAGTTGGAATTTTACTCAATAACAGTCGCAGTTTTACAAGAAAAGCTTAACATTTTGACAATTTTATGAAAAGAGTCGTGATTTTACTCGACAAAAGTCACAATTTTATAAGAAAACTTTTAAAACGTTGGCAATACTATAACAATAATTGGAATTTTACTTGGCAAAATGATGACAAAAGTCATAATTTCACCCCAAAAAATGTCCCTATTTTACATGAACAACAAAAAGATTGGCAATGTTGTGATAAAAGTCAGAATTTTGTATGACAAATGTCACCATTTTGCATTAAAAGGTAATAATTTTACATAAAAATGTAATAGTTTTAAGAGAAAATATTGCAATATTACAGAAACAGAAAGAATATGAGAAATTGTTCCCAATTTTATAAGAACAAAGTCGACACATTGTGAGAAAAATGCTGATTTTAGTTAATTAATTTATTTTTTGTTTGTAATTGTTTTTTATTATTCCTTATTTACTTCAAGTTATTACAGTATCTCTCTCTCTCTCTCTCTCTCTCTCTCTCTCTCTCTCTCTCTCTCTCTCTCTCTCTCTCTCTCTCTCTATATATATATATATATGTATATATATATTTTTAAATTTATTTATTTAAAAAAAACAATTTTTTAAAATTAATTTTGGCCAAAGGGGTCGCATTAAAATTTCTTACACACACTTGTTGTTACATATGTTGATCAGAGGGGGAGCACTTATAAAGGCGACACACAGTCAATTTGAAGTATTCCTCCTTTTTGGGTCCACCCTCATTTTGATAGATGTCACCACCAGGGGTGCAAATGAGATCTCTATTTTATTTTGTTTTTTGAAATGTGCTTAAGGCCGATGACAAAGGAGTCAGGGACCACGGATGGCCCCTGTGCCGCACTTTGGGCAACCCAGCTGTAGAAGCTAACTGTTAATGGCCACAATAGTCTTAGTAGTGTAGTGTATTTGTTCATCCTATGCTCACATATGGCTTGTCTTACGTCAGCACCGGAAGTCGTAAAATCACCAGGCGGGGTTTTTTCGGGGATGAATAGGGAAGTCCTTCTTTAGCTGCCGCCTTGTTTTATCATATATTGCTGCCTTTGCACCTGTCAATAATTACTCTTGCATGCACATTAAATCAACAAAAAAATCCTGACTTTGGAGCAATGTTCACGGACTCTAGTATTTAGCTCTCTATTAGATGCAATGGTTTTCCATATTGGGACCATGATTTATGTCCCAACTTGTTCACACCTCCTCATATGGAAGGTACTTTTCCTTGTTGATGTCTCAAGAAGGGTAGAAACAAAAAAATCCTGACTTTGGAGCAATGTTCACGGACTCTAGTATTTGGCTCTCTATTAGATGCAATGATTTTGCGTATTGGGACCATGATTTAATTCCTAACGTGTTCACACCTCCTCATATGGAAGCTACTTTTCCTTGTTGATGTCTCAAGAAGGGTAGAAACAAAACAATCCTGACTTTAGAGCAATGTTCACGGAGTCTAGTATTTAGCTCTCTATTAGATGCAATGGTTTTCCGTATTGGGACCATGATTTATGTCCTAACGTGTTCACACCTCCTCATATAGAAGGTACTTTTCCTTGTTGATGTCTCAAGAAGGGTAGAAACGAAAAAATCCTGACTTTGGAGCAATGTTCACGGACTCTAGTATTTGGCTCTCTATTAGATGCAATGGTTTTCCATATTGGGACCATGATTTATGTCCTAACGTGTTCACACCTCCTCATATGGAAGCTACTTTTCCTTGTTGATGTCTCAAGAAGGGTAGAAACAAAAAAAATCCTGACTTTGGAGCAATGTTCACGGACTCTAGTATTTGGCTCTCTATTAGATGCAATGGTTTTCCATATTGGGACCATGATTTATGTCCTAACATGTTCACACCTCCTCATATGGAAGCTACTTTTCCTTGTTGATGTCTCAAGAAGGGTAGAAACAAAAAAAATCCTGACTTTGGAGCAATGTTCACAGACTCGAGTATTTGGCTCTCTATTAGATACAATGTTATTGGGATCATGATTTATGTCATCACTTGTTCACACCTCCTCATATGGAAGCTACCTTTCCTTGTTGATGCCTCAAGAAGGGTAGAAACAAAACAATCCTGACTTTGGAGCAATGTTCACGGACTCTAGTATTTGGCTCTCTATTAGATGCAATGTTATTGGGATCATGATTTATGTCCTCACTTGTTCACACCTCCTCATATGGAAGCTACTTTTCCTTGTTGATGTCTCAAGAAGGGTAAAAACAAAAAAATCCTGACTTTGGAGCAATGTTCACGGACTCTAGTATTTGGCTCTCTATTAGATGCAATGGTTTTCCGTATTGGGACCATGATTTATGTCCTAACATGTTCACACCTCCTCATATGGAAGCTACTTTTCCTTGTTGATGTCTCAAGAAGGGTAGAAACAAAAAAAATCCTGACTTTGGAGCAATGTTCACAGACTCGAGTATTTGGCTCTCTATTAGATACAATGTTATTGGGATCATGATTTATGTCATCACTTGTTCACACCTCCTCATATTGAAGCTACCTTTCCTTGTTGATGCCTCAAGAAGGGTAGAAACAAAACAATCCTGACTTTGGAGCAATGTTCACGGACTCTAGTATTTGGCTCTCTATTAGATGCAATGTTATTGGGATCATGATTTATGTCCTCACTTGTTCACACCTCCTCATATGGAAGCTACTTTTCCTTGTTGATGTCTCAAGAAGGGTAGAAACAAAAAAATCCTGACTTTGGAGCAATGTTCACGGACTCTAGTATTTGGCTCTATTAGATGCAATGTTATTGGGACCATGATTTATGTCATCACTTGTTCACACCTCCTCATATGGAAGCTACTTTTCCTTGTTGATGTCTCAAGAAGGGTAGAAACAAAAAAATCCTGACTTTGGAGCAATGTTCACGGACTCTAGTATTTGGCTCTCTATTAGATGCAATGGTTTTCCGTATTGGGACCATGATTTATGTCCTAACGTGTTCACACCTTCTCATATGGAAGCTACTTTTCCTTGTTGATGTCTCAAGAAGGGTAGAAACAAAAAAATCCTGACTTTGGAGCAATGTTCACGGACTCTAGTATTTGGCTCTTTATTAGATGCAACGGTTTTCCGTATTGGGACCATGATTTATGTCCTAACTTGTTCACACCTCTTCCTATGGAAGCTACTTTTCCTTGTTGATGTCTCAAGAAGGGTAGAAACAAAACAATCCTAACTTTGGAGCAAAGTTCACAGACTCTAGTATTTGGCTCTCTATTAGATGCAATGGTTTTCCGTATTGGGACCATGATTTATGTCCTAACGTGTTCACACCTCCTCACATGGAAGCTACTTTTCCTTGTTGATGTCTCAAGAAGGGTAGAAACAAAAAAATCCTGACTTTGGAGCAATGTTCACAGACTCTAGTATTTGGCTCTCTATTAGATGCAATGGTTTTCCGTATTGGGACCATGATTTATGTCCTAACTTGTTCACACCTCTTCCTATGGAAGCTACTTTTCCTTGTTGATGTCTCAAGAAGGGTAGAAACAAAAAATCCTGACTTTGGAGCAATGTTCACGGACTCTAGTATTTGGCTCTCTATTAGATGCAATGGTTTTCCGTATTGGGACCATGATTTATGTCCTAACGTGTTCACACCTCTTCCTATGGAAGCTACTTTTCCTTGTTGATGTCTCAAGAAGGGTAGAAACAAAACAATCCTAACTTTGGAGCAATGTTCACGGACTGTAGTATTTGGCTCTCTATTAGATGCAACAGTTTTCCGTATTGGGACCATGATTTATGTCCTAACTTGTTCACACCTCCTCATATGGAAGCTACTTTTCCTTGTTGATGTCTCAAGAAGGGTAGAAACAAAACAATCCTAACTTTGGAGCAATGTTCACAGACTCTAGTATTTGTCTCTCTATTAGATGCAATGGTTTTCCGTATTGGGACCATGATTTATGTCCTAACGTGTTCACACCTCCTCATATGGAAGCTACTTTTCCTTGTTGATGTCTCAAGAAGGGTAGAAACAAAACAATCCTAACTTTGGAGCAATGTTCACAGACTCTAGTATTTAGCTCTCTATTAGATGCAATGGTTTTCCGTATTGGGACCATGATTTATGTCCTAACGTGTTCACACCTCCTCACATGGAAGCTACTTTTCCTTGTTGATGTCTCAAGAAGGGTAGAAACAAAAAAATCCTGACTTTGGAGCAATGTTCACAGACTCTAGTATTTGGCTCTCTATTAGATGCAATGGTTTTCCGTATTGGGACCATGATTTATGTCCTAACGTGTTCACACCTCCTCATATGGAAGCTACTTTTCCTTGTTGATGTCTCAAGAAGGGTAGAAACAAAAAAATCCTGACTTTGGAGCAATGTTCACGGACTGTAGTATTTGGCTCTCTATTAGATGCAATGGTTTTCCGTATTGGGACCATGATTTATGTCCTAACTTGTTCACACCTCTTCCTATGGAAGCTACTTTTCCTTTTTGATGTCTCAAGAAGGGTAGAAACAAAAAAATCCTGACTTTGGAGCAATGTTCACGGACTCTAGTATTTGACTCTCTATTAGATGCAATGGTTTTCCGTATTGGGACCATGATTTATGTCCTAACTTGTTCACACCTCTTCCTATGGAAGCTACTTTTCCTTGTTGATGTCTCAAGAAGGGTAGAAACAAAACAATCCTAACTTTGGAGCAATGTTCACAGACTCTAGTATTTGGCTCTCTATTAGATGCAATGGTTTTCCGTATTGGGACCATGATTTATGTCCTAACGTGTTCACACCTCCTCACATGGAAGCCACTTTTCCTTGTTGATGTCTCAAGAAGGGTAGAAACAAAAAAATCCTGACTTTGGAGCAATGTTCACGGGCTCTAGTATTTAGCTCTCTATTAGATGCAATGGTTTTCCGTATTGGGACCATGATTTATGTCTTAACGTGTTCACACCTCCTCATATGGAAGCTACTTTTCCTTGTTGATGTCTCAAGAAGGGTAGAAACAAAACAATCCTAACTTTGGAGCAAAGTTCACAGACTCTAGTATTTGGCTCTCTATTAGATGCAATGGTTTTCCGTATTGGGACCATGATTTATGTCCTAACGTGTTCACACCTCCTCATATGGAAGCTACTTTTCCTTGTTGATGTCTCAAGAAGGGTAGAAACAAAACAATCCTGACTTTGGAGCAATGTTCACGGACTGTAGTATTTGGCTCTCTATTAGATGCAACGGTTTTCCGTATTGGGACCATGATTTATGTCATCACTTGTTCACACCTCCTCACATGGAAGCCACTTTTCCTTGTTGATGTCTCAAGAAGGGTAGAAACAAAATAATCCTGACTTTGGAGCAATGTTCACGGACTCTAGTATTTGGCTCTCTATTAGATGCAATGGTTTTCCGTATTGGGACCATGATTTATGTCCTAACGTGTTCACACCTCCTCATATGGAAGCTACTTTTCCTTGTTGATGTCTCAAGAAGGGTAGAAACAAAAAAATCCTGACTTTGGAGCAATGTTCACGGACTGTAGTATTTGGCTCTCTATTAGATGCAATGGTTTTCCGTATTGGGACCATGATTTATGTCCTAACTTGTTCACACCTCTTCCTATGGAAGCTACTTTTCCTTTTTGATGTCTCAAGAAGGGTAGAAACAAAAAAATCCTGACTTTGGAGCAATGTTCACGGGCTCTAGTATTTAGCTCTCTATTAGATGCAATGGTTTTCCGTATTGGGACCATGATTTATGTCCTAACGTGTTCACACCTCCTCATATGGAAGCTACTTTTCCTTGTTGATGTCTCAAGAAGGGTAGAAACAAAACAATCCTAACTTTGGAGCAAAGTTCACAGACTCTAGTATTTGACTCTCTATTAGATGCAATGGTTTTCCGTATTGGGACCATGATTTATGTCCTAACGTGTTCACACCTCCTCATATGGAAGCTACTTTTCCTTGTTGATGTCTCAAGAAGGGTAGAAACAAAACAATCCTGACTTTGGAGCAATGTTCACGGACTGTAGTATTTGGCTCTCTATTAGATGCAACGGTTTTCCGTATTGGGACCATGATTTATGTCATCACTTGTTCACACCTCCTCACATGGAAGCCACTTTTCCTTGTTGATGTCTCAAGAAGGGTAGAAACAAAATAATCCTGACTTTGGAGCAATGTTCACGGACTCTAGTATTTGGCTCTCTATTAGATGCAATGGTTTTCCGTATTGGGACCATGATTTATGTCCTAACGTGTTCACACCTCCTCATATGGAAGCTACTTTTCCTTGTTGATGTCTCAAGAAGGGTAGAAACAAAAAAATCCTGACTTTGGAGCAATGTTCACGGACTGTAGTATTTGGCTCTCTATTAGATGCAATGGTTTTCCGTATTGGGACCATGATTTATGTCCTAACTTGTTCACACCTCTTCCTATGGAAGCTACTTTTCCTTTTTGATGTCTCAAGAAGGGTAGAAACAAAAAAAATCCTGACTTTGGAGCAATGTTCACGGGCTCTAGTATTTAGCTCTCTATTAGATGCAATGGTTTTCCGTATTGGGACCATGATTTATGTCCTAACGTGTTCACACCTCCTCATATGGAAGCTACTTTTCCTTGTTGATGTCTCAAGAAGGGTAGAAACAAAAAAATCCTGACTTTGGAGCAATGTTCACGGACTCTAGTATTTGACTCTCTATTAGATGCAATGGTTTTCCGTATTGGGACCATGATTTATGTCCTAACTTGTTCACACCTCTTCCTATGGAAGCTACTTTTCCTTGTTGATGTCTCAAGAAGGGTAGAAACAAAACAATCCTAACTTTGGAGCAATGTTCACAGACTCTAGTATTTGGCTCTCTATTAGATGCAATGGTTTTCCGTATTGGGACCATGATTTATGTCCTAACGTGTTCACACCTCCTCACATGGAAGCCACTTTTCCTTGTTGATGTCTCAAGAAGGGTAGAAACAAAAAAATCCTGACTTTGGAGCAATGTTCACGGGCTCTAGTATTTAGCTCTCTATTAGATGCAATGGTTTTCCGTATTGGGACCATGATTTATGTCCTAACGTGTTCACACCTCCTCATATGGAAGCTACTTTTCCTTGTTGATGTCTCAAGAAGGGTAGAAACAAAACAATCCTAACTTTGGAGCAAAGTTCACAGACTCTAGTATTTGGCTCTCTATTAGATGCAATGGTTTTCCGTATTGGGACCATGATTTATGTCCTAACGTGTTCACACCTCCTCATATGGAAGCTACTTTTCCTTGTTGATGTCTCAAGAAGGGTAGAAACAAAACAATCCTGACTTTGGAGCAATGTTCACGGACTGTAGTATTTGGCTCTCTATTAGATGCAACGGTTTTCCGTATTGGGACCATGATTTATGTCATCACTTGTTCACACCTCCTCACATGGAAGCCACTTTTCCTTGTTGATGTCTCAAGAAGGGTAGAAACAAAATAATCCTGACTTTGGAGCAATGTTCACGGACTGTAGTATTTGGCTCTCTATTAGATGCAATGGTTTTCCGTATTGGGACCATGATTTATGTCCTAACTTGTTCACACCTCTTCCTATGGAAGGTACTTTTCCTTGTTGATGTCTCAAGAAGGGTAGAAACAAAAAAATCCTGACTTTGGAGCAATGTTCACGGACTCTAGTATTTGGCTCTCTATTATATGCAATGGTTTTCCGTATTGGGACCATGATTTATGTCCTAACGTGTTCACACCTCCTCATATGGAAGCTAGTTTTCCTTGTTGATGTCTCAAGAAGGGTAGAAACAAAAACAAATCCTGACTTTGGAGCAATGTTCACGGAGTCTAGTGTTTGGCTCTCTATTAGATGCAATGTTATTGGGACCATGATTTATGTCATCACTTGTTCACACCTCCTCATATGGAAGCTACTTTTTCCTTCTTCATGTCTCAAGAAGGGTAGAAATACACGCACACACACGCACGCACACACACACACACACACACACACACACACACACACACACACACACACACACACACACACACACACACACACACACACACACACACACACACACACACACACACACACACACACACACACACACACACATTGAGATTGCAGGTTTGACATCTCTAAACCTCCTCCTCATCTGATAGAAACGAGGGAAGCCTGAGGGGAGGCGCGGGGTCGTTTCATCCGACTCGCCATTAGAACTGGCGGGTCTGCCTCCGCCGTCATTTCATTACGGCCGTTTCGTGGGCGGGGATCCAAATTTGATGCTCAAGGTGAAAATGAAATTCTTTCAATGGCTGGAGAGGACAAATTAAAAAGGAGTCAAATGAAGCGTGTGTTCCTCGGAGATTAGGCATCATATGCTTGTGGAGAAGCAACCGTCACATTAGGTTTGGGCGTCCCTCCTCTTCCTCGCCTTGTCTCTTCCTCGCCTTGTCAGTGCTCCTGCAGCAGCATGCACATGCAAGCCCCCTTTAGGCCATTCTCCATAAAGCCTTCTCATCAGAGCGTGTATTGATTAAGATTATTGATCTGTAAGATAAACCACTAGATGTGGGCCAAGGCCGACGTACCGTACCAGCACCCGGACAAAGCCTTTAAATCGGGGATATTCAAATAAGTTGTTTTGGTGGCCACAATTCCAGACAGCTAGGGACCGAGGAGACGGATCTTACTTTGTATATTCCGGAGAACCAGCGTCCCCCGTAGGAGATATATTTGCTTTTAGTCCATTTATTTTATCGGAGAGACCAAGGGTGGAGAGCCATCAAATCCTGACCCATGCACAGAAGTTAAATACGACAACTAGAAGACCTGCTTGTGCAAATAAACTAGGAAGGAAGTCTTTTACATTGAGAAAATAATGATAATAATAATATGACTCCTTTAAAAGCCTACTGAAAGCCACTACTAGCGACCACGCAGTCTGATAGTTTATATATCAATGATGAAATCTTAACATTGCAACACATGCCAATACGGCCGGGTTAACTTATAAAGTGACATTTTAAATTTCCCGGGAAATATTCGGCTGAAAACGTCTCGGTATGATGACGTTTGCGCGTGACGTCACGGATTGAACGGAAGTATTGGGACACCATTGTGTGCCAATACAAACAGCGTCTGTTTTCATCGCAAAATTCCACAGTGTTCTGGACATCTGTGTTGGTGAATCTTTTGCAATTTGTTTAATGAACAATGGAGACTGCAAAGAAGAAAGCTGTAGGTGGGAAGCGGTGTATTAGCGGCTGGCTGCAGCAACACAAACAGGAGGACTTTGAGTTGGATAGCAGACGCGCTATCCGACGCTAGCCGCCGACCGCACCGATGATCGGGTGAAGTCCTTTGTCGCGCCGTCGATCGCTGGAACGCAGGTGAGCACGGGTGTTGATGAGCAGATGAGGGCTGGCTGGCGTAGGTGGATAGCTAATGTTTTTAGCATAGCTCTGTGAGGTCCCGTTGCTAAGTTAGCTTCAATGGCGTCGTTAGCAACAGCATTGTTAAGCTTCGCCAGGCTGGAAAGCATTAACCGTGTAGTTACATGTCCATGGTTTAATAGTATTGTTGATCTTCTGTCTATCCTTCCAGTCAGGGGTTGTTTTCTTTTGTTTCTATCTGCAGTTAAGCCCGATGCTATCACGTTAGCTCCGTAGCTAAAGTGCTTCGCCGATGTATTGTCATGCAGATAAAAGTCACTGTGAATGTCCATTTCGCGTTCTCGACTCTCATTTTCAAGAGGATGTAGTATCCGAGGTGGTTTAAAATACAAATCCGTGATCCACGATAGAAAAAGGAGAAAGTGTGGAATCCAATGAGCCAGCTTGTACCTAAGTTACGGTCAGAGCGAAAAAAGATACGTCCTGCACTGCACTCTAGTCCTTCACTCTCACGTTCCTCATCCACAAATCTTTCATCCTCGCTCAAATTAATGGGGTAATTGTCGCTTTCTCGGTCCGAATCGCTCTCGCTGCTGGTGTAAACAATGGGGAAATGTGAGGAGCCTTTCAACCTGTGACGTCACGCTACTTCCGGTACAGGCAAGGCTTTTTTTTTTATCAGCGACCAAAAGTTGCGAACTTTATCGTCGATGTTCTCTACTAAATCCTTTCAGCAAAAATATGGCAATATCGCGAAATGATCAAGTATGACACATAAAATGGATCTGCTATCCCCGTTTAAATAAAACAATTTCATTTCATTTCAGTAGGCCTTTAAATGGGTGCCTAGGGGAACACCTCAGTTACGTAAATCACAAGTTTGGATCCCGGTGGTCTTTGTTTGCCAGCAAGGTTAAAACATCAATGCTAGGATCTGCCAAATTGTTTATAAAGGTCCAAGTTCCATACACAACAGGAGCACTCTGCGTTTTTAGAAATTTGCTGCAAAAATGTCGGCCTCCCAAGTTTCCAACTTGAATCGCCAGTTTGCTATAAATCTTTTGAGTACAACCATACTTGGTGGTTTAACTTTTCAATGTTAAGGCAGAAATGTTCCAATGAAGACGGGGAGGGGGGGGGGGGGGAGCACTTAACAAACCTGCAGTGTCAGAGTGAGGATCGTAAAAGCAGAATCATAAAAAGAACGGGAAGGCAGCCGAGCAATTAGAAAGAAGTACCGTAGGTGTGTTCCGCACTATCTGTCAGATCATGCATGAATTAAATGGCGTGACACTGACACGGCTATCATCATAATAATAATAATAATAGATTTTTATCTGTAAAGGCACTTTACATTGAGCAAACAACCTCAAAGTCCTACAGTGCATTAAAAAGAAACAACAACAACACTAGAACCACAAGTAGCTGCCCCCAACAAGTAAAATAAATAGTAAAAACAAAAAACAAAACTAGAACAGCCTAATAGCTACAACTAGCACACATATATCTAAAAAAAAAAGCCTTTTTTTAAAAAAAAAAAAAGAAGGGTTTTTAAGCCTTTTTTAAAAGCATCCACAGTATGTGGTGCCCTCAGGTGGTCAGGGAGAGCGTTCCACAGACTGGGAGCGGCGGAGTAGAAAGCCCGGTCTCCCATGGTTCGGAGCCTTGGAGGTTGGAGGAGGTTAGCCTAGTCGTGTGGAATATTTGTGTGTTCTGCACTATCTGTCAGACCATGGATGAATTAAATGGCGTGTCACTGACACGGCTATCATAATAATAATAATAATAACAATAGATTTTATCTGTAAAAGCACTTTACATTGAGCAAACAACCTCAAAGTGCTACAGTGCATTTAAAAAACAAAAAAAACACCAAAAAAAAACAGAACGCTAAAACCACTAATAGCTGCCCCCAACAAGTACAACAAATAGTAAAAAAAATAAATAGACTAATAGCTAGAACTAGCACACATATATCTAAAAAAAAAAGTTTAAAAAAAAAAAAAAAAAGGTTTTTTAAGCCTTTTTTAAAAGCATCCACAGTCTGTGGTGCCCTCAGGTGGTCAGGGAGAGCGCTCCACAGACTGGGAGCGGGCGGAGCAGAAAGCCCGGTCTCCCATAGTTAAAGTTAAAGTACCAGTGATTGTCACACACACACTCGGTGTGGCGAAATTATTCTCTGCATTTGACCCATCACCCTTGATCACCCCCTGGGAGGTGAGGGGAGCAGTGGGCAGCAGCGGTGGCCGCGCCCGGGAATCATTTTTGGTGATTTAACCCCAAATCCAACCCTTGATGCTGAGTGCCAAGCAGGGAGGCAATGGGTCCCATTTTTATAGTCTTTGGTATGACTCGGCCGGGGTTTGAACTCACGGCCTACCCATCTCAGGGCGGACACTCTAACCACTAGGCCACTGAGTAGGATATTATTATTATTATTACAGTCTGTGGTGCCCTCAGGTGGCCAGGGAGAGCGTTCCACAGACTGGGCGCAGCGGAGCAGAAAGCCGGTCTCCCGTAGTTCGGAGCTTTTTTCCTCGGAGGTTGGAGGAGGTTTGTCTGTCCGGAGCGGAGATGTCGTGTGGAGGATTTGGGGCTCTGGTTAGGATACCACCTGAACGCCTCCCAGGGGAGGTGTTTAGGGTACATCAGACCGATAGGAGACCACGGGGGAAGACCTAGGACAGGGGTCGGCAACCCGCGGCTCCGGAGCCGCATTGACCACTCTGATGCGGCTCAGCTACATACATGCCAACCCCCCTGATTTTCCCAGGAGATTTATGGATGTCAGTGTCTCTCATAGATTACTCCCAGGGAAAAAATAATCCTATTTACACTCTAATTACTAAATAAAGGGCGTGCCCTAATTGCACTGCAGTAATTGTCCTCTATAGCATTTACATACAGCGTGCCAGTCCAGCCACATGTTGCATGTTGTTATTACTTACACTCACAGGAGACAGCAAAGCATACTTACTCATCAGCCACACAGCTTACACTGACGGTAGTCGTATCAAACAACTTTAACATTGTTACGTTACAAATATGCGCCACACTGTGAACCCACACCAAAAAAGAATGAAAAACACATTTCTGGAGAACATCCCACCGTAACACAACATAAACACAACACAACCATTACCCAGAATCCCATGCAGCCCTAACTCTTCCGGTCTACATTATACACCCCCGCTACCACCAAATCCCCCCACACATCAACCCACCCCCCCCCCCCCCCCCCCCCCCCTCCGTGCGTTGGTTGAGCGGAAGAGTTAGGGCTGCATGGGATTCTGGGTATTGGTACCGTCAGTGTAAGATGTGTGGCTGCTGAGTTAGTACGCCTTGCTGTCACTTACGTGAGCAAGCTGAAATTGCATTCTACGTGTGGTCGAGCAGGTACACTGTTAGGGCAGACTGTAGAGGGCGCCAAATGCAGTGTCATCACTCTCTGATATTCGGGAGTCTCCCGGGAAAAGTGAGAGGGTTGGCAAGTATGACGCTATCAAGCGCCATTCATTCAAAACTCGCGGGCTGCACTAACATCAAATTTCCACATTAAAGTGCGTGCCGGTGCGTGTGTCGGAGACCCCTGGTTAACATAGCACAAAGCATTTAAGCTTTGTATGCAGTGTTTTTCATTTTAAATTTAATTTTTTTTTTTGTGGCTCCCATTACTTTCTTTAATTTGTGAAACTTGCCAAAATGGCTCTTTGAGTGGTAAAGGTTGCCGACCCCTGACCTAGGACATGTCGGACAGACTATGTCTCTCAGCAGGCCTGGGAACGTAGCTCAAGAAAGGTAAGTCTGGTCTTCTCTGCTTAGGCTGCTGCCCCCGCCACCCTCTGGTAAGCGGATAAAACGGATGGATGGAGAGTTACTGGAGCATTCTGCGGTTTTC
Organism: Entelurus aequoreus; assembly: GCF_033978785.1. Taxonomy (NCBI): domain Eukaryota; kingdom Metazoa; phylum Chordata; class Actinopteri; order Syngnathiformes; family Syngnathidae; genus Entelurus; species Entelurus aequoreus. Next base: position 11,057,160 of record NC_084746.1, on the reverse strand, counting down.
TGCGGAAATGTGAGTCTTTCACTACTTTTTTTTAACTGAACTCGCGGACCAGCAGTTGAATAGCCCAAATGATGAAAAAAAAAGAGGACCTAAAATGGAACCTTGAGGAACACCAGGAGTATAATTAACGACGTTGAACAAATGACAACTGACCACCACCGGGTGTGAATGAATGATGGGTTCTCACTTCCCTGTGACCGCTTTGAGTATCTAGTAATAGAAAAGCGCAATATAAAATCTAATCCATTATTATTATTACTATTATTACAGTCTGTGGTACCCTCAGGTGGTCAGGGAGAGCGTTCCACAGACTGGGAGCGGGCGGAGCAGAAAGCCCGGTCTCCCATAGTTCGGAGCTTTGTCCTCGGAGGTTGGAGGAGGTTAGCCTTGTCCGGAGCGGCGGTGTCGTGTGGAGGATTTGGGGGGTGAGCAGTTCTTTGAGGTAGAGGGGGGCATTTCCATGGAGGCACTGGTGAGTTAGTAGGGAGACTAATGGATGCACATGATGTAATCTCGCCTCATCAAGGAAACTGTTGACAAATCACCTGCTTCCTCTCGCATCATTAACCAATCAGAAGGAGCGCGCTCACCTGTTCACACCTTATCACGCTTGCTTATCATCAGCTGATATCACCCAGCCCCCATTTCATTAAGGCTCGCTTGTTTATCATCATAACACATCTGAGCGCCGCACTGGGAATTCCTAAACGGTAATCCAATGCGTCAACACGGCCAAAGAGATCATATTTAGCTGTAATCCCATCACAGAAGTGGTATTTGCACAAGATGGCTGCACAGGATCAATACACTTTCTAGAGACCGTCCCTCCCTGTGGTGGGCAGCGTTTACCGGCCGTGACCATACCTACGTTTGAGAGGCCTCAGCAACACTTCTTTGGATACAAACCCCACGGTTGGGGAAAGGAATGCTGCAGATCTCTGCTCCGTTATTACGGTCTGCCTTTGCAAAGACGACAAAGATGTGACTTTAAGGTTTTACTACTTAGGTATAAAATACTACACGGTCTAGCTCCATCCTATCTTGCTGATTGTAGTGTACCATATGTCCCGGACAGAAATCTGCCTTCAAAGAACTCCGGCTTATTAGTGATTCTCAGAGCCCAAAAAAAGTCTGCGGGCTATAGAGCGTTTTCTATTGGGGCTCCAATACTATGGAATGTTCTACTGGTAACAATTAGAGATGCTACCTCAGTAGAATAAGCATCTAATATGTTAGATCCACTATGGACTGGACTCTCACACTATTATGTTAGATCCACTATGGACTGGACTCTCACTATTATGTTAGATCCACTATGGACTGGACTCTCACTATTATGTTAGATCCACTATGGACTGGACTCTCACACTATTATGTTAGATCCACTATGGACTGGACTCTCACACTATTATGTTAGATCCACTATGGACTGGACTCTCACTATTATGTTAGATCCACTATGGACTGGACTCTCACACTATTATGTTAGATCCACTATGGACTGGACTCTCACTATTATGTTAGATCCACTATGGACTGTACTCTCACACTAGTATGTTAGATCCACTATGGACTGGACTCTCACTATTATGTTAGATCCACTATGGACTGAACTCTCACTATTATGTTAGATCCACTATGGAGTGGACTCTCACTATTATGTTAGATCCACTATGGACTGGACTCTCACTATTATGTTAGATCCACTATGGACTGGACTCTCACACTATTATGTTAGATCCACTATGGACTGGACTCTCTCACTATTATGTTAGATCCACTATGGACTGGACTCTCACTATTATGTTAGATCCACTATGGACTGGACTCTCACACTATTATGTTAGATCCACTATGGACTGGACTCTCACTATTATGTTAGATCCACTATGGACTGGACTCTCACACTATTATGTTAGATCCACTATGGACTGGACTCTCACTATTATGTTAGATCCACTATGGACTGGACTCTCTCACTATTATGTTAGATCTACTATGGACTGGACTCTCACTATTATGTTAGATCAACTATGGACTGGACTCTCACTATTATGTTAGATCCACTATGGACTGAACTCTCACTATTATGTTAGATCCACTATGGACTGGACTCTCACTATTATGTTAGATCCACTATGGACTGGACTCTCACAATATTATGTTAGATCCACTATGGACTGGACTCTCACACTATTATGTTAGATCCACTATGGACTGGACTCTCACTATTATGTCAGATCCACTATGGACTGGACTCTCACACTATTATGTCAGATCCACTATGGACTGGACTCTCACACTATTATGTTAGATCCACTATGGACTGGACTCTCACTATTATGTTAGATCCACTATGGACTGGACTCTCACAATATTATGTTAGATCCACTATGGACTGGACTCTCACACTATTATGTTGGATCCACTATGGACTGGACTCTCACTATTATGTTAGATCCACTATGGACTGAACTCTCACTATTATGTTAGATCCACTATGGACTGGACTCTCACTATTATGTTAGATCCACTATGGACTGTACTCTCACACTATTATGTTAGATCCACTATGGACTGGACTCTCACTATTATGTTAGATCCACTATGGACTGGACTCTCACACTATTATGTTAGATCCACTATGGACTGGACTCTCACTATTATGTTAGATCCACTATGGACTGGACTCTCACACTATTATGTTAGATCCACTATGGACTGGACTCTCACTATTATGTTAGATCCACTATGGACTGGACTCTCACACTATTATGTTAGATCCACTATGGACTGGACTCTCACACTATTATGTTAGATCCACTATGGACTGGACTCTCACACTATTATGTTAGCTCCACTATGGACTGGACTCTCACACTATTATGTTAGATCCACTATGGACTGGACTCTCACTATTATGTTAGATCCACTATGGACTGGACACTCACACTTTTATGTTAGATCCACTATGGACGGGACTCTCTCACTATTATGTTAGATCCACTATGGACTGGACTCTCACACTATTATGTTAGATCCACTATGGACTGGACTCTCACTATTATGTTAGATCCACTATGGACTGGACTCTCACTATTATGTTAGATCCACTATGGACTGGACACTCACACTTTTATGTTAGATCCACTATGGACTGGACTCTGTCACTATTATGTTAGATCCACTATGGACTGGACTCTCACTATTATGTTAGATCAACTATGGACTGGACTCTCACTATTATGTTAGATCCACTATGGACTGGACTCTTACTATTATGTTAGATCCACTATGGACTGGACTCTCACTATTATGTTGGATCCACTATGGACTGGACTCTCACAATATTATGTTAGATCCACTATGGACTGGACTCTCACACTATTATGTTAGATCCACTATGGACTGGACTCTCACTATTATGTTAGATCCACTATGGACTGGACTCTCACTATTATGTTAGATCCACTATGGACTGGACTCTCACTATTATGTTAGATCCACTATGGACTGAACTCTCACTATTATGTTAGATCCACTATGGACTGGACTCTCACTATTATGTTGGATCCACTATGGACTGGACTCTCACAATATTATGTTAGATCCTCTATGGACTGGACTCTCACACTATTATGTTAGATCCACTATGGACTGGACTCTCTCACTATTATGTTACATCCACTATGGACTGGACTCTCACTATTATGTTAGATCCACTATGGACTGAACTCTCACACTATTATGTTAGATCCACTATGGACTGGACTCTTACTATTTTGTTAGATCCACTATGGACTGGACTCTCACTATTATGTTAGATCCACTATGGACTGTACTCTCACACTATTATGTTAGATCCACTATGGACTGGACTCTCACTATTATGTTAGATCCACTATGGACTGGACTCTCTCACTATTATGTTAGATCCACTATGGACTGGACTCTCACTATTATGTTAGATCCACTATGGACTGGACTCTCACACTATTATGTTAGATCCACTATGGACTGGACTCTCACTATTATGTTAGATCCACTATGGACTGGACTCTCACACTATTATGTTAGATCCACTATGGACTGGACTCTCACACTATTATGTTAGATCCACTATGGACTGGACTCTCACTATTATGTTAGATCCACTATGGACTGGACTCTCACTATTATGTTAGATCCACTATGGACTGGACTCTCACACTATTATGTTAGATCCACTATGGACTGGACTCTCAAACTATTATGTTAGATCCACTATGGACTGGACTCTCACTATTATGTTAGATCCACTATGGACTGGACTCTCACACTATTATGTTAGATCCACTATGGACTGGACTCTCACTATTATGTTAGATCCACTATGGACTGGACTCTCACAATATTATTGAAGTGTCAATCTAATATAAACATTGTAAACAGACTTTTTGCAGACATGTATCCAGGTGTTTCAGGGTTCTTTGTGGGTTTGTTCGATAACAGGATCTTGAACGCACCGCGCTGTGCATGTTACACAGCCGTATTGTCTTTTGGTTATGTGCACAGACAAATCCACTGGGCTGTCCTTAAAAGAGCAACCAGTATCTGCTCGTGGTCCGAGTCCTTTCTTCACATGAGGACTTTGAATATGACCAATGTGTGATTCTGTAACTACTTGGTATCGGATCGATACCTAAATGTGTGGTATCATCCAAAACTAATGTTAAGTATCATAGAAGAGAAGAATAAGTGATTATTACATTTGAACAGAAGTGTAGATAGAACATGTTAAAACAGAAAATAAGCAGATATTAACAGTAAATGAACAAGTAGATTAATAATCAGTTTTTACAGTTTGTCCCTCATAATGTGTACAAAATAATAGGTGTATAAATGACACAATATGTTACTGCAGACTAATTAGGAGTCTTTGTTTGTTTACTTACTACTAAAAGACAAGTTGTCTAGTATGTTCACTATTTTATTTAAGGACTAAATGACAATAATAAACATATGTTTCATGTACACTAACATTTTCTGTTCAAATAAAGACAATAATGAAATTCTTTTGTGGTCCCCTTTATTTAGAAAAGTACCGAAAAGCATCAAAATACATTTTTGTACCGAAACTAAAATATTGGTATACGGACAACCCTAGTTTGGAATAGAAATCACTCACACTCCAGTTCTTATAACACAACCTAAGAGTCCAGTTCTTTACAGTCTCTGTACTGGTTTTGTAACGCAATAAACTCAGGTAAAAATTCAGAGAGTTCTGTGACGAAAAAAGCTGTCAGATTTGTGATGGTTAGCCACGGGAGGGTGCAAGATTTAAATAATCTTAATGGATTTATATACAGCCTTTGTCCAGAGACCAAAAGCACTTCACACTGAGAACCAATTATTCACTCACTCCACAGTCACTTACTGGTGGTGGTAAGAGTAGACTAAAAGAAACGTGGCTGCCAATCCCCGACTACCACCTTGTATTCATGAGCATTTTTACACCAGTGTGGGCTGCACTGGAGGCACGGTGGGGGAAGTGTCTTACCCATGGACACGAACGCAGTGACCGGGATAGATGGAGCACAGTTTGAACCACCAAACCTTGAGTTCTAGAAGATCTGTCGTTTGAATAGTGACCACTTTAATATAGACTATGGAGATAGGCGATACGATGGATGATTGCAATTGGACTAATGTCGGACGGTTGGCTGGGGGGCCAGTTAAGGACAGATGATCCACGGTCTATGTGGGACACAAACCCAATTCTGGAAGGAGGCACTACTGACACAGAGTCTACTGTCTCTACGGCTGTACACGTAGTTTTGCTACGCCATGCCACTGTTTTGGTCTGTGTACAGGTCTTTCAACCCAATAGACCAAGATAGATGGAGCACAGTTTGAACCACCAAACCTTGAGTTCTAGAAGATCTGTCGTTTGAATAGTGACCACTTTAATATAGACTATGGAGATAGGCGATAAGATTGATGATTGCAATTGGACTAATGTCAGACGGTTGGCTGGGGGGCCAGTTAAGGACAGATGATCCACGGTCTATGTGGGACACAAACCCAATTCTGGAAGGAGGCACTACTGACACAGAGTCTACTGTCTCTACGGCTGTACACGTAGTTTTGCTACACCATGCCACTGTTTTGGTCTGTGTACAGGTCTTTCAACCCAATAGACCAAGATAGATGGAGCACAGTTTGAACCACCAAACCTTGAGTTCTAGAAGATCTGTCGTTTGAATAGTGACCACTTTAATATAGACTATGGAGATAGGCGATAAGATGGATGATTGCAATTGGACTAATGTCGGACGGTTGGCTGGGGGGCCAGTTAAGGACAGATGATCCATGGTCTATGTGGGACACAAACCCAATTCTGGAAGGAGGCACTACTGACACAGAGTCTACTGTCTCTACGGCTGTACACGTAGTTTTGCTACACCATGCCACTGTTTTGGTCTGTGTACAGGTCTTTCAACCCAATAGACCAAGATAGATGGAGCACAGTTTGAACCACCAAACCTTGAGTTCTAGAAGATCTGTCGTTTGAATAGTGACCACTTTAATATAGACCATGGAGATAGGCTATAAGATGGATGATTGCAATTGGACTAATGTCGGACGGTTGGCTGGGGGGCCAGTTAAGGACAGATGATCCATGGTCTATGTGGGACACAAACCCAATTCTGGAAGGAGGCACTACTGACACAGAGTCTACTGTCTCTACGGCTGTACACATAGTTTTGCTACACCATGCCATTGTTTTGGTCTGTGTACAGGTCTTTCAACCCAATAGACCAAGATAGATGGAGCACAGTTTGAACCACCAAACCTTGAGTTCTAGAAGATCTGTCGTTTGAATAGTGACCACTTTAATATAGACTATGGAGATAGGCGATAAGATGGATGATTGCAATTGGACTAATGTCAGACGGTTGGCTGGGGGGCCAGTTAAGGACAGATGATCCACGGTCTATGTGGGACACAAACCCAATTCTGGAAGGAGGCACTACTGACACAGAGTCTACTGTCTCTACGGCTGTACACGTAGTTTTGCTACGCCATGCCACTGTTTTGGTCTGTGTACAGGTCTTTCAACCCAATAGACCAAGATAGATGGAGCACAGTTTGAACCACCAAACCTTTAGTTCTAGAAGATCTGTCGTTTGAATAGTGACCACTTTAATGTAGACTATGGAGATAGACTATAAGATGGATGATTGCAATTGGACTAATGTCGGACGGTTGGCTGGGGGGCCAGTTAAGGACAGATGATCCATGGTCTATGTGGGACACAAACCCAATTCTGGAAGGAGGCACTAGTGACACAGAGTCTACTGTCTCTACGGCTGTACACGTAGTTTTGCTACACCATGCCACTGTTTTGGTCTGTGTACAGGTCTTTCAACCCAATAGACCAAGATAGATGGAGCACAGTTTGAACCACCAAACCTTGAGTTCTAGAAGATCTGTCGTTTGAATAGTGACCACTTTAATATAGACTATGGAGATAGGCGATAAGATGGATGATTGCAATTGGACTAATGTCGGACGGTTGGCTGGGGGGCCAGTTAAGGACAGATGATCCATGGTCTATGTGGGACACAAACCCAATTCTGGAAGGAGGCACTACTGACACAGAGTCTACTGTCTCTACGGCTGTACACGTAGTTTTGCTACACCATGCCACTGTTTTGGTCTGTGTACAGGTCTTTCAACCCAATAGACCAAGATAGATGGAGCACAGTTTGAACCACCAAACCTTGAGTTCTAGAAGATCTGTCGTTTGAATAGTGACCACTTTAATATAGACTATGGAGATAGGCGATAAGATGGATGATTGCAATTGGACTAATGTTGGACGGTTGGCTGGGGGGCCAGTTAAGGACAGATGATCCACGGTCTATGTGGGACACAAACCCAATTCTGGAAGGAGGCACTACTGACACAAAGTCTACTGTCTCTACGGCTGTACACGTAGTTTTGCTACACCATGCCACTGTTTTGGTCTGTGTACAGGTCTTTCAACCCAATAGACCAAGATAGATGGAGCACAGTTTGAACCACCAAACCTTGAGTTCTAGAAGATCTGTCGTTTGAATAGTGACCACTTTAATATAGACTATGGAGATAGGCGATAAGATGGATAATTGCAATTGGACTAATGTCGGACGGTTGGCTGGGGGGCCAGTTAAGGACAGATGATCCATGGTCTATGTGGGACACAAACCCAATTCTGGAAGGAGGCACTACTGACACAGAGTCTACTGTCTCTACGGCTGTACACGTAGTTTTGCTACGCCATCCCAGGTAACACCTAACGTTAACGTAACGTTCCCTTATGGTTCTCTTTTGGTTATGCAAGATGAGAACGTTCTAAGAACGTTCTTAGAACATATCAAAAATAAAGTTTTTGATATGTTGTAAGAACGTTCTAAGAACGGTCTTAGAACATATTAAAAAATATGTTAGTTTTTTAAAATTATGTTCTATGAACGTTCTTAGAACGTTCTCATCTATATACCCAAATATAATTTGCCTGCAATGGAAACAGCAACTGTTAGGCTTTTATAAGTGTTTTTTTTCGCAAATTTACTTTTTATACAGTATGTTGTAACGTTTCCCTAACTTTCTGCGAAAGTGTTGTGTTTTGTGAACAATCTGACGCCGGCTGAGCCAAGGCTGCACGCACAGTAGGTGGCGGTAATGCACACACAAGGTTGCTTGCCAACCGCCATAAAAATCAGAAGAAGAAGAAGAAGAAGGAGAAGAAGACTGCACGCATGCACAATTGAAGCTGCTTCATGAGTCAAAGAAGGACGAAGGCTAACTACTTCCAGAATCCCGATTTTAAAGCAATTTGGTGCGCCATCCATTTATCACAAGTAAGTGTAGAAAGAGTGAAATACGAAGCACGTTTTTGTATAACAATTTCCAACCTACATGATTAATTTCAGACCATTTTACGGTTTTAGCGTTGTGTATAAATGCGCGCCGGCGCTAACTAGCATACATTTCTCGTGCAGGTTGGCTGTTATAAAGTTTCCAAACTGACCAAAGACCAACGAATGACTTCTGAAGAAGGGTGGATTTATTTGTAGTTTAGTTAAACAATAATTTGCCATAGCATATTCATGGGGATACTGCATGAATTTTGAACAGATCAATAACCAGTAGTAAGTATAGAAGGTCTGCTTGGAGCATGTCTAACCAGAAGAGTGTGTGCAGACTAAGAATAACTGACTAACTGTATCAGGATTCATAAATAACCCTTTGATGCAGTATTGAAATGGTAATATTATCTGATTGTTTTCCAGATGGCTCCTTCTTTTGTGGTCGTTGAGTTCCTTGGTGAACATTCAGTCGCTGTTGTCCCAACCAAATGGACAGAAGATGATGGAAAGGTTATTACTTTTTCTGAAAAGTACTGTGCATAGGCATAATATTGTAGCTTATTATTATTATGTCATTCATCATGATTATTTTATCTTCAGAATACCTTCTGCTGTTGGCCAAGGCCAAATCCTACCCACTCCAGAATCCGGAAAGCTGAGATTCCTGACAAACAATTCTGGGAGAGGCTGCCAATTGACTGGTAAGGGAATATTGTCTAAGTCATATCATGTATATTTTAAACAACATAAGTTAAATTTATCTTGAGTCATCGGCATACTTTGAAATTTTGCAGAAGACTTTGACAAGGCCCTTCAATACGAAAAACAAGCTGAAATGTTTTCGAGCCCAGAAGAAGTGTTAACCAAACGGAGCCACATCACCCCTGAACGTTATAGAAACGACGAGGAAGATGTGTTTGATGCTGACGGTATAGTCACTTTTCAAAGACTGTTTACTTACAATACTCAAATACTACTTAGTGGTGCATACATTTTTTTGTCTTCGTTGGTTTAGATGAAGAGGAAATTCGGCCAAAATGGAAGTGCAGAAAAGAGAAAACACAGATCTTCGTCCAGGCACCCCCACTGCCAGAGCTCCCAACCTTTAACTTTCCAATCTCCAGCGAGTACCAGACCACTTCAGCCAGTACCAGCCAATACCAGACCACTCCAAGGCATCCAGGCCGACCTCACAGCCCAGCGAGAAGCAGCACTTCCAGGCTCAGTCCAGACAGGAATGCATCCAGCTCAAGCCAGTACCAGACTACTCCAGCCAGCTCAAGCCAGTACCAGACCACTCCAGCCAGTACGAGTCAGTACCAGACCGCTCCAAGAAGCAGCAGGAATGCCCTTGACAGTGAACGTTAGTTGGCTATTTAACTGTTGATAGGTGGTGTTAAACAGGCTGTTACAACAGGCAGTAATACGAATTACCTCTTTGACTTTTGTTGTCTTTGCAGTTTTCCAGTTGAACATGAAAGTTCAAAATATACTTGACAACCGGGGAGAAATTATACGCATGCTGAGAGGGCTGGCAGCACAGTCTGTGGGGCCAGAATCTGTGGATGTTCAAGATCTCATTGATAAGCCTTTCGAGACTCTTGAGCAGCTCAAGGCCTTCTGTGAACGGCTCGACACTGATCTTCTGCTCAGAAAGCAGCTGGTAATTAGTTTTAATTCCCCACTGCAAAAATATCTTGCTCAGTTATCAAAAAACAATTTCTAATTAAGTAAAATATTGTTGTTTATTTATTTGTATAGGTGAAAGCTCTTACTGCTCTTGGTGGGCAGAATTTGGCAGACACGGTGAGGACAATGCTGAGGAAAATTGCCACAAACAAAGTCCTGGAGCAGCTTGGCCTCCGTGGAAAGTCAGGAAAAGTGGCGTTTGAGGACTTGAACCCTTTACAGAATAATAAATAGTAAGTGTTAATAATAGGTTTGCATCTTTGAACATATGTTGCATGTATGCTCACAAGGTCGATCTAGCTGTTATTATTACAGTATTTATTCTAAAGGGAATTCTAAATTGTGCTGGTGATTGCAGAGGCATGCAGGGGTGTTTACAAGCAGATGACCACAGCTGAAGTGGATTGTGAGCTTGGAGAGGTCCTGAAACTGGCCACTTTTCGAAAGGGAGGTTCAAAATTTGAGGTACGGAGAAGAGAAGATATCCCAATTTAGAATTCCATTTTATTGAAGTTCCACTGCATGTCTTTTGAATTTGCAATTATAACTATTTGCAGGAGAAGAGGAGGAATTAAGAGGGAGGACAAAAAAGGAAAAAGAAACAAGCAAAAGAACAGAGTGAGATGAGAGGTAAATGATAAAGTAATTATGCCAATGTTTTAATTCAATTCAATTAATCTACATTCAAGTGCTGTCTTTGTTGTATTTGTGATAATTATTTACTTCCAGGATTTGGGTTTCCCTGCTTGGGCTGCTGCCCCCGCGACCCGACCTCGGATAAGCGGAAGAAGATGGATGGATGGATGGATGGATGGATGGATTTACTTCCAGGAAGAGAACCAAGAAGGGGCAGGATACACTGACGCGCACGACCAAGACCACTGCATTCCATTCCATTTATAAATGATAAATGATAAATGGGTTATATGTTAAAGACAGGTCACCCACGGCCTGTGAGGAATACGAGCCAAACTCTGGAAAGAGCCGCTAATGACACAGAGTCTACGGTTTCTATGGTTGTACACATGTTTTTTCTACTATAACAGTGTTTTGGTGAGTCTACTGTTTTTTAAACTGATAGACCCAGATTCAAATCCCATTTGAGAGTAAAACTGCTAAGGGTTTTGTAACAAATGGTGTCAAAAGTTAAAGTTAAAGTTAAAGTTAAAGTACCAATGATTGTCACACACACACACTAGGTGTGGCGAAATTATTCTCTGCATTCGACCCATCAGATGGTTAGTTAGGGGTCCAGTTAAGGACAGGTCACCCACGGCCTGTGAGGGACACAAACCTAACTCTGGAAGGAGCCGCTTGTGAGACAGTCTATTGTTTCTACGGTTGTACATGTGATTTTTCTACCATACCAGTGTTTTGGTGAGTCTACGGGTTTTTTAAACCGATAGACTGAGATTCAAATCCCAAAAAATTGTGTCACAAACCCAATTCTAGAAGGAGGCGCTAGTGACAGAGTCTACTGTCTCTACGGTTGTACACTTGATTTTTATACCATACCAGTGTTTCGGTGAGTCTACAGGTTTTGTAAACCGATAGACCCGGTTTCAAATCCCATTTGAGAGTACAACTGCTAAGAGTTTTGTAACAAATTGTGTCAGGAGTCGGATAGTTAGCTGGGGGTCCAATTAAGGACAGATCACCCACGGCCTGTGAGAGACAAAAACCCAACTCTGGAAAGAGACGCTAATAAGACAGAGTCTACTGTTTCTACGGTTGTACACATGATTTGTCTACTGTACCAGTGTTTTGGTGAGTCAATAGGTTTTTAAACCGAGTGACCCAGATTCAAATCCCATTTGAGAGGAAAACTGCTCAGAGTTTTGTAACAAATGGTGTCAGAAGTTGAATGGTTAGCTGGGGGTCCAGTTAAGGACAGGTCAACCACGGCCTGTGAGGGACACAAACCCAACTCTAGAAGGAGCCGCTAGTGAGACAGTCTATTGTTTCTACGGTTGTACATGTGATTTTCCTACCATACCAGTGATTTGGTGATTCTACAGGTTTTTTAAACCAATAGACTTAGATTCAAATCCCATTTGAGAGGAAAACTGCTAAGAGTTTTGTAACAAATTGTGTCAGAAGTCGGACGGTTAGCTGGGGGGAAAGTTGAGGACAGATGATCCACGTCCTATGTGGGACACAAACCCAATTCTGGAAGGAAGCGCTAGTGACAGTCTACTGTCTCTACGGCTGTACACGTAGTTTTGCTACTCCATGCCACTGTTTTGGCCTGTGTACAGGTCTTTCAACCCAATAGACCAAGATTCAAATCCGATTTGAGTGTAAAACTGCGAAAAGATTTGTAACAAATGGTGTCAGAAGTCGCATGGTTATCTGGGGTGAGGGACACAAACCCAACTCTGGAAAGAGGCGCTAGTGAGACAGAGTCTACTGTTTCTACGGTTGTACACATGATTTTTCTACCGTACCAGTGTTTTAGTGAGTCTACAGGTTTTTAAACTGAATGACCCAGATTCAAATCCCATTTGAGAGGAAAACTACTAAGAGTTTTATAACAAATGGTGTCAGAAGTTGAATGGTTTGCTGGGGGTCCAGTTAAGGACAGGTCACCCACGGCCTGTGAGGGACACAAACCCAACTCTGGAAGGAGCCGCTAGTGAGACAGAGTCTATTGTTTCTATGGTTGTACACGTAATTTTTCTACCGTACCAGTGTTTTAGTCAGTCTACAGGTTTTTAAACCGAATGACTCAGATTCAAATCCCATTTGAGAGGAAAACTGCTAAGAGTTTTGTAACAAATGGTGTCAGAAGTCGGATAGTTAGCTGGGGGTCCAATTAAGGACAGGTCACCCACGGCCTGTGAGGGACACAAACCCAACTCTGGAAGAAGGCGCTAATGAGACAGAGTCTACTGTTTCTACGGTTGTACACTTGATTTGTATACCATACCAGTGTTTTGGTGAGTCTACAGGTTTTGTAAACCGATAGACCCAGATTCAAATCCCTTTTGAGAGGACAACCGCTAAGAGTTTTGTAAGAAATTGTGTCAGAAGTCGGATGGTTAGCTAGGGGGACAGTTTAGGACAGGTTTAGGCCTATGCATAAAATTATAATCTGATTGCTCACAGCTTACCAAAATATTGGTACCGAGACAACCCTAGTGCATAATTATTTTAAAAAAAACCCATTGTCGACGATGGGGGAAAAATTTAACGGATTAGATTCGACTGGATATTCCCGGGCGAAGGCAGCCCTAATGAAGTCCCTGGGAGGATGCCCAGGTTTAATGACCCTTGAGACAAGTCTCTATGATAAGACTCTAGAAATGGGTCCAGCCTGCTTGGAATTGGGGACATGTGTGGCCATTGCTGGGGTTGTTGATACAATCTTCCATTTCGTGGTCATTGTAAACTGAATCAACTCAAGTCTTTGAACTAAATAGGGATGGATTTAAATCTAGGATCGTGGTTCAGGTGTTTCTAGTTTTTGGCCTCCAAGAAACACATGACCCTGGACATCGTTAAAAAATAATGATTATATTTGTGAGAGCCGTGTACTGGACTGGATGGTGCAGGTGCTGCTTCCAAAAACGCATTGTCCTTTTGTTGTCTGATGTTATGATTAGCTCTACGGGCAGAACCTCTCCCTCGCACTGTCTCTTGTGTGTCTGTTAAGCTGCTGCAGCCACTTCACTCCGTGCCTTTGTTACCGTAGCAACCGATAGCCAAAGCAAGGCAGATAGGCTCCGTTGCAGCAAATGTAAAAGCAAAGACGTCGGATGGCTTCAATGGCGTACGCACACCCAAAATCGGTGCAAATGCAGACTTTACAGTACAGCGGAGTTACAGATTATAGATTATTTGACATCCGTGCATCAAAAAGGTCAAATGAGAACACAATTGTCAGGTTCAAACACTGATGACATCTATTAAACAAGACAAGAAGCAAGGAAATAAACAGAGACATAATTCAATTTGGCTCAATTGAGGAGAAACGTGTCGACATGTAACCTCTTACAGTGTCAAACCACGCTCTGGCGAAAGATTGTATGCCTCCTTCCTTTATTTGGACTTTCTCTGACCACATGGCAACAGCTGCTTCCAAAGGGACGGGGGTCGTAAACAGTTCACAGAAAAGGTCGTAAAACAGTTCAAAGAAGAGGTTCGTAAAACTGTTCAAAAAGAGGTCGCCTGGAGGGGAGTCTGGTCCTGCTTCCTCTTCGCTTTTGTAGTTCTTGGGTCAGACAATATCTTTCTGTTTGATTTCAATACATGAAAGAAACAGAACACCTTCATGTTGCTTCCCCCCTACACAGTGGAGTTTTACAAGCATTCTTCTTGGTAGGTTCAAAGACACTCATTGTAACACAAAGTTTTTGTGATAACTTAAAAACAATTATTCCAACAACAATAAGAGGGTTGCATATTCCGTTTTGTCTTCTTGGCGACTAAATTGACACGATAGTCAAGCCGTGAGAGTGAGTGTAAAATTTGAGAAGAAAATGTGGTTTGGCTGTTCCAGTCGTTCAAAAAGAGAGAAAGGAAATAGTTTTTCATGGAGTCCCGAAAGAAGTGGTTCATGGAAGTATAAAGTCTGGAAAAAAACCCGAAAGTGCGTCGAAGGAATTGGTTCTTAACAAATATCACTTTCGTCATCGGACCATGCTGGTGTCTGCAGAGATCACTTTGGAAAATGAACATTGGATTTGTTCTGTGATGCAATCCAGTTTATTCTCTACTACAGGGGTCACCAACCTTTTTGAAACCAAGAGCTACTTCTTGGTTACTGATTAATGCGAAGGGCTACCAGTTTGATACACACTTAAGTAAATTGCCGGGAATAGCCAATTTGCTCAATTTACCTTTAACTCTATGTTATTATTAATAATTAATGATATTTACACTTAATTGAACGGTTTAAAAGAGGAGAAAACACAAAAAAATGACAATTACATTTTGAAACATAGTTTATCTTCAATTTCGACTCTTTAAAATTCAAACTTCAACCGAAAAAAAGAAGAGAAAAACTAGCTAATTCGAATATTTTTGAAAAAATTAAAAAAAGAATTTATGGAACATCATTAGTCATTTTTCCTGATTAAGATTAATTTTAGAATTTAGATGACATGTTTTAAATAGGTTAAAATCCAATCTACACTTTGTTAGAATATATAACAAATTGGACCAAGCTATATTTCTAACAGACAAATCATTATTTCTTCTAGATTTTCCAGAACAAAAATTTTAAAAGAAATTCAAAAGAGTTTGAAATAAGATTTAAATTTGATTCTACAGATTTTCTAGATTTGCCAGAATGTTTTTTTTTTTATTTTAATCATAATAAGTTTGAAGAAATATTTTACAAATATTCTTTGTTGAAAAAACAGAAGCTAAAATGAAGAATTAAATTAAAATTGATTTATTATTCTTTACAATAATAAATTTTTTTTTTACTTGAACATTGATTTAAATTGTCAGGAAAGAAGAGGAAGGAATTTAAAAGGTAAAAAGGTATATGTGTTTAAAAATCCTAAAATCATTTTTAAGGTTGTATTTTTTGTCTAAAATTGTCTTTCTAAAAGTTATAAGAAGCAAAGTAAAAAAAATTATGAATTTATTTAAACAAGTGAAGACCAAGTCTTTAAAATATTTTCTTGGATTTTCAAATTCTATTTGAGTTTTGTCTCTCTTAGATTTAAAAATGTCAGGCAAAGCGAGACCAGCTAGTAAATAAATACAATTTAAAAAATAGAGGCAGCTCACTGGTAAGTGCTGCTATTTGCATTTAAGTCTCATCTTAAAACTCATTTGTATACTCTAGCCTTTAAATAGACTCCCTTTTTAGACCAGTTGATCTGCCGTTTCTTTTCTTTTCTTTTCTACTCTGCTCCGGGGTGGACCGCTAGCCTGTCCATCAGATGGGGACATCTCTACGCTGCTGACCCGTCTCCACTCGGGATGGTTCCCGCTGACCCACTGGACTTTCGCTGATGTGTTGGACTTTCACAATATTATGTCAGACCCACTCGACACCGAGGATGTCGTTGTGGCTTGTACAGCCCTTTGAGACACTAGTGATTTAGGGCTATATAAATAAACATTGATTGATTGATTGATTGATTGATATTTGAGCTATTTTTAGAACAGGCCAGCGGGCTACTCATCTGGTCCTTACGGGCTACCTGGTGCCCGCGGGCACCACGTTGGTGACCCCTGCTCTACTATATTAGTAGTGTTTGAGAGCAGAAATAAATATAAAGAAAGGACAATAGATCGCATTAGTTTGTGTTATTTTGTGGTTGCTATGTCTAAATGTAACTAGAAGACCTGCTTGTGCAAATAAACTTACGTCATGTTAGGTCCTAGTACGAAACCCAAAAGCAGTGAAGTTGCCACATGGTGTGTAAATGGTAAATAAAAACAGAATACAATGATTTGCAAATCCTTTTCAACTTATATTCAATTGACTAGACTGCAAAGACAAGATATTTGACGTTCCAACAGGTAAACTTTGTTATTTGTTTTGCAAATATTAGCTCATTTGGAATTTGATGCCTGCAAGGTGTTTCAAGAAAGCTGGCACAGGTGGCAAAAAAAGGACTGAGAATGTTGAGGAATGCTCATCCAAGACTTATTTGGAACATCCCACAGGTGAACAGGCTAATTGGGAACAGGTGGGTGCCAAGATTGGGTATAAAAGCAGCTTCCATGAAATGCTCAGTCATTCACAAACAAGGAAACCTTATCAACAAATGCCTGAGCAAATTGTTTAAGAACAACATTTCTCAACCAGCTATTGCAAGGAATTTAGGGATTTCACCATCTACGCTCCGTAATATCATCAAAAGGTTCAGAGAATCTGAAGAAATCACTGCAGGTAAGCGGCAAGGCCGAAAACCAACATTGAATTGCGGCATCCAAAAGCGACATCAGTCTTTGCAGTCTATTCAATTGAATATAAGTTGAAAAGGATTAGAAAATCATTGTATTCTGTTTTTATTCACCATTTACGCAACTTGCCAACTTCACCGCTTTTGGGTTTTGTAATAAAAGTCGTGATTGTTGGTCCAATACACCGTATTTTCTTTGTCCGTTTTCATAACAGAAACTTAGCAGTTGTTGTGCAGGAAAGACAAGTGCTTTATTGGACAGGATGACCACGATATTTGTTAGCGTCAAGAAAATATCCTTAGTAGTATTAATAAAGTAGATGAATGAATCTCAACAGCATTAAATATTGATATCGCTAGCAAACATTGCTGAACAACACCTACAGCTAAATAATGAGACAAAATATCAACTTCATAGCATAAAAACAACTGCAGACATGAATTATAGATGATACCGCTACCAAAATGTATTTCGATACTTTTCGGTACTTTTCTAAAACAAAAAGGGGACCACAAAAAAATGTCATAATTGTCTTTATTTGAACAAAAAATCTTAGAGTACATGAAACATATGTTTATTATTGTAATTTAGTCCTTAAATAAAATAGTGAACATACTAGACAACTTGTCTTTTAGTAGTAAGTAAACAAACAAAGACTCCTAATTAGTCTGCAGTAACATAATGTGTCATTTATACACCTATTATTTTGTACACATTATGAGGGACAAACTGTAAAAATTGATTATTGATCTACTTGTTCATTTACTGTTAATATCTGCTGATGTTCTGTTTTAACATGTTCTATCTACACTTCTGTTAAAATGTAATAATCACTTATTCTTCTCTTCTTTGATACTTGACATTAGTTTTGGATGATACCACACATTTAGGTATGGATGCGATACCAAGTAGTTACAGGATCATACATTGGTCATATATTCAAAGTCCTCATGTGTCCAGGGACGTATTTACTGACTTTATAAACATAATATGAATTTTTTTAAAAAGGAGATGTGATGCTAAAAGATATCGATGTAATCACAGTAGTATCGACTAGATACACTATTGTACTTGGTATCATTACATTATTTCAGTACTTTTCGGTACTTTTCTAAGTAAAGGGGACCACAAAAAATGTCATTATTGTCTTTTTTTTAACAAAAAATCCTACAGTACATGAAACATATGTTTATTATTGTAATTTAGTCCTTAAATAAAATAGTGAACATACTAGACAACTTGTCTTTTAGTAGTAAGTAAACAAACAAAGACTCCTAATTAGTCTGCTGACGTATGCAGTAAAATATTGTGTCATTTACACACCTATTATTTTGTACACATTATGAGGGACAAACTGTAAAAATTGATTATCAATCTATTTGTTCATTTACTGTTAATATCTGCTTATGTTCTGTTTTAACATGTTCCATCTACACTTCTGTTAAAATGTAATAATCACTTATTCTTCTCTTCTTTGATACTTTACATTAGTTTTGGATGATACCACACATTTAGGTATCGATCCGATACCAAGTAGTTACAGGATCATACATTGGTCATATTCAAAGTCCTCATGTGGAGATATTTCCTGACTTTATAAACATAATATGAATTTTTTTTTAAAAAGGAGATTTTGTGATGCTAAAAATATCAATGTAATCATAGCAGTATCGACTAGATACGCTCTTGTAGTTGGTATCATTACAGTGGATGCCAGGTGTGGATCGATACATTATAGAGGCGGTATAGTACCGAATATGATTAATTAGTATTGCGGTACTATACTAATACCGGTATACTGTACAACCCTAGATGAGACTAATATTTGTAGAAGGAAATCAACTGCAAACAAACTTATTTCATGATGTGCCTTCCAATCTTTTCTTCTCTAAATCCTTGTAAGTGTCAAGTGAAGGGAGGTAGCAGTAACCTCTTGGTGATGATAAAATGGTTTAAATCTTTTTTAAAATATTTTCTTAATAAGGTAAAAATCCATTCCGTCCCATTTGAAATATTTTTTTCATGATCGCTTTTTGATATTTGCCTCTAAACCTTTCAAAATAAGCCTAAATCTGCACCGATTCAGGTAAATAAACAGTACACTGCAAAAAGTCAGTGTTCAAAAACAAGAAGAAAAAAAATACAAAAATGAGGGGTATTTTATTTGAACTAAGCAAAATTGTATTTATTGATTTATTGATTTACTGATTTTTTTATTTTTTTATTTATATTTATATTTATTTATTTATTCAAAATTGTATTTATTTTATTTGAATTAAGCAAAATTATCTGACAATGGAACAAGAAAATTTGGCTTGTAAGGACTTTCCAAAACAAGTAAAATTAGCTAACCTCAATGAACCCAAAAATACCTTAAAATAAGTATATTCTCACTAATAACAAGTGCACTTTTCTCGGAAGAAAACAAAAAAAAGAGACCTTTTTTTGCTCAATATGTTGAAAAATATTCTTAAATGAAGTAAATGCTAGTGCCATTATCTTGACATAATGATATGCGCTCGGCATTACATTTACTTATACTAAAAACTATTTTATTGTTCTTAATGGAAAGGCAACAAGGCAAGCGCTTGTTACTCTCGGGGTCTCCTAGCCGCTCAGGCAAATCATATTGTCTAAAAATGCATTTTTCCATTGATAACATGACATCATCGCGCCAAGTGCGTGCTCTTTCAGTCAATTAGTGCGCATATATACAGCCCGGCCCCCGGCCAAACATTTTTAATTGTAATTTTGAAGAATTTATCTGAATGTGCATGACTTATTTCTGTTCATAATTGTTAGAAATGTTAAATGTTGAAATATTAACTGTCAGTTTACTGTACTGTGCCAACTGTACTACTATATGAGTACATATTTTATATTGTTTCATTGGAAATAAAACAGCAAAGTCCATTTGGCTGTCATCTGTTTTAATTATGAGACACAATTGTGTCAAAGTCATTATTTTTTTCTTTCATGCTTGAAATAAGAAATGATGACTTTAAAAAAGTAGTTTTATACTTGTGAGTGTTGATGACACAGCTTTGCAACAGTTGATATTCTAGTTTCAAGCATGTTTTACTCAATATAGGTCATCACATCTCAGCAACAAGCTGTAATATCTTACTGAGATCATTTAGGAGCAAAACACTTAAAACAAGTAAAACACTCTAACATCAAATCTGCTTAGTGAGAAGAATGATCTTATCAGACAGAAAATAAGCAAATATCAGCCTTAATTGAGATATTTCATCTTACTTAGATTTTACTTTTTGCAGTGTAGTCTAGTGGGACTTACAAACCCCGTTTCCATATGAATTGGGAAATTGTGTTAGATGTAAATATAAACGGAATACAATGATTTGCAAATCCTTTTCAAGCCATATTCAGTTGAATGCACTACAAAGACAACATATTTGATGTTCAAACTCATAAACTTTATTTTTTTACTTAGAATTTCATGGCTGCAACACGTGCCAAAGTAGTTGGGAAAGGGCATGTTTACCACTGTGTTACATGGCCTTTCCTTTTAACAACACTCAGTAAAGGTTTGGGAACTGAGGAGACACATTTTTGAAGCTTCTCAGGTGGAATTCTTTCCCATTCTTGCTTGATGTACAGCTTAAGTTGTTCAACAGTCCGGGGGTCTCCCTTGTGCTATTTTAGGCTTCATAATGCGCCACACATTTTCAATGGGAGACAGGTCTGGACTACAGGCAGGCCAGTCTAGTACCCGCACTCTTTTACTATGAAGCCACGTTGATGTAACACGTGGCTTGGCATTGTCTTGCTGAAATAAGCAGGGGCGTCCATGGTAACGTTGCTTGGATGGCAACATATGTTGCTCCAAAAGCTGTATGTACCTTTCAGCATTAATGGCGCCTTCACAGATGTGTAAGTTACCCATGTCTTGGGCACTAATACACCCCCATACTTTGCGCCTATAACAATCCGGATGGTTCTTTTCCTCTTTGGTCCGGAGGACACGACGTCCACAGTTTCCAAAAAAAATTTGAAATGTGGACTCGTCAGACCACAGAACACTTTTCCACTTTGTATCAGTCCATCTTAGATGAGCTCAGGCCCAGCGAAGCCGACGCCGTTTCTGGGTGTTGTTGATAAACGGTTTTCGCCTTGCATAGGAGAGTTTTAACTTGCACTTACAGATGTAGCGACCAACTGTAGTTACTGACAGTGGGTTTCTGAAGTGTTCCTGAGCCCATGTGGTGATATCCTTTACACACTGATGTGGCTTGTTGATGCAGTACAGCCTGAGGGATGGAAGGTCACGGGCTTAGCTGCTTACGTGCAGTGATTTCTCCAGATTCTCTGAACCCTTTGATGATATTACGGAGCGTAGATGGTGAAATCCCTAAATTCCTTGCAATAGCTGGTTGAGAAAGGTTTTTCTTAAACTGTTCAACAATTTGCTCACGCATTTGTTGACAAAGTGGTGACCCTCGCCCCATCCTTGTTTGTGAATGACTGAGCATTTCATGGAATCTACTTTTATACCCAATCATGGCACCCACCTGTTCCCAATTTGCCTGCACACCTGTGGGATGTTCCAAATAAGTGTTTGATGAGCATTCCTCAACTTTATCAGTATTTATTGCCACCTTTCCCAACTTCTTTGTCACGTGTTGCTGGCATCAAATTATAAAGTTAATGATTATTTGCCAAAAAAAAAAAATGTTTATGAGTTTGAACATCAAATATGTTGTCTTTGTAGCATATTCAACTGAATATGGCTTGAAAAGGATTTGCAAATCATTGTATTCCGTTTATATTTACATCTAACACAATTTCCCAACTCATATGGAAACGGGGTTTGTAAACCATACAGTATTTATAATGGATCTTTGCATCTCTGTGGAACTTCTACCCCACGCTTGTTATTCCAGCTAAAATATACCAAAAGTAGCTTGATCCGATACACAAATAGGCAAGTGCTTTATTTCTTCTTGCTTTCTACGTACCTCCTCCTTGAGGACAGTAAGCAGGTTAATCAAGTAAGATGGCCCGAGGGTAGAAATGCCGACACGGGCTAAACTGGGAGAAGTGGGTCACCTTCACACTCCAGAACTGTACGCCGCGAGCCATACAGCTTCATTTATGCCTTTTTTCCTGAACACTCATGTCGGGAAAATGTAAGGGAATATCGAATGTCCGTCCGACCGCAGACACGACACATAAAATGCGGTAGTAAAAATCCGCATGAGCATCATAGAACAAAATCAATTCCCCATTGAATTGCCACAAAGCCAAGATGTCCATTACCAGGCTGCTCTTACATTACAACTGTCAAAGTCTTCACATTTTATCTCAGAGTTTATTGTGTTCCTCCGCCTGGAGCTGAAGAAGACGACAATCACGCTCACTTTACAGCAAATAATCCTACTAACATTAGTCGCTAACAACAGTGGTGGCCAAAAGTGTACATACACTTGTAAAGAACATCCTGTCATGGCTGTCTGGAGTTTACAATCATTTCTACAATTGGAGCACAAACTTGTTGGTCACAGAAACAATTCATGAAGTTTGCTTCTTTTATGAATTTATTATGGATCCACTATGGACTGGACTCTCACTATTATGTTAGATCCACTATGGACTGCACTCTCACTATTATGTTAGATCCACTATGGACTGGACTCTCACTATTATGTTCGATCCACTATGGACTGGACTCTCACTATTATGTTAGATCCACTATGGACTGGACTCTCACTATTATGTTAGATCCACTATGGACTGGACTCTCACTATTATGTTAGATCCACTATGGACTGGACTCTCACTATTATGTTAGATCCACTATGGACTGGACTCTCACTATTATGTTAGATCCACTATGGACTGGACTCTCACTATTATGTTAGATCCACTATGGACTGGACTCTCACTATTATGTTAGATCCACTATGGACTGGACTCTCACTATTATGTTAGATCCACTATGGACTGGACTCTCACAATATTATGTTAGATCCACTATGGACTGGACTCTCATTATTATGTTAGATCCACTATGGACTGGACTCTCACTATTATGTTAGATCCACTATGGACTGGACTCTCACAATATTATGTTAGATCCACTATGGACTGGACTCTCACTATTATGTTAGATCCACTATGGACTGGACTCTCACTATTATGTTAGATCCACTATGGACTGGACTCTCACTATTATGTTAGATCCACTATGGACTGGACTCTCACAATATTATGTTAGATCCACTATGGACTGGACTCTCACTATTATGTTAGATCCACTATGGACTGGACTCTCACTATTATGTTAGATCCACTATGGACTGGACTCTCACTATTATGTTAGATCCACTATGGACTGGACTCTCACTATTATGTTAGATTCACTATGGACTGGACTCTCACTATTATGTTAGATTCACTATGGACTGGACTCTCACACTATTATGTTAGATCCACTATGGACTGGACTCTCACTATTATGTTAGATCCACTATGGATTGGACTCTCACTATTATGTTAGATCCACTATGGACTGGACTCTCACACTATTATGTTAGATCCACTATGGACTGGACTCTCACACTATTATGTTAGATCCACTATGGACTGGACTCTCACTATTATGTTAGATTCACTATGGACTGGACTCTCACACTATTATGTTAGATCCACTATGGACTGGACTCTCACTATTATGTTAGATCCACTATGGACTGGACTCTCACAATATTATGTTAGATCCACTATGGACTGGACTCTCACTATTATGTTAGATCCACTATGGACTGGACTCTCACTATTATGTTAGATCCACTATGGACTGGACTCTCACTATTATGTTAGATCCACTATGGACTGGACTCTCACTATTATGTTAGATCCACTATGGACTGGACTCTCACAATATTATGTTAGATCCACTATGGACTGGACTCTCACTATTATGTTAGATCCACTATGGACTGGACTCTCACTATTATGTTAGATCCACTATGGACTGGACTCTCACTATTATGTTAGATCCACTATGGTCTGGAATCTCACACTATGAATTTATTATGGGTCTACTGAAAATGTGAGGGTCAAAAGTATACATACAGCAATGTTAATATTTGCTTACATGTCCCTTGGCAAGTTTACCTGCAATAAGGCGCTTTTGGTAGCCATCCACAAGCTTCTGCTTGCATTTTTGACCACTCCTGTTGGAATAATTGTTTCAAAGTTGTCACAAAAATTTTGTGTTACATTGAGTGTCCGGTGAGAGGTCTTTGAAACCTACCAAGTAGAAGGCTTGTAAAACTCCACTGTGTAGGATGGGAAGCAACATGAAGGTGTTCTGTTTCTTTCATGTATTGTAATCAACAGAAAGATATTGTTTTAACCCAAGGACTACAAAGCGGAGAGAAGGCAGGATCTGACCAAGTTCCAGACGACCTCTTTTTGAACTCTTTTACGACCTTTTCTGTTAACTGTTTACAACCTTTTCTTTTGAACTGTTGTAATCAAAGACGATGGCTGTTTACGACCTCGTCCCTTAGAAGCAGCTGTTGTCATGTGGTCAGGGAAAGTCCAAATAAAAGAAGGAGGCGTACAATCTTTTGGCAGAGCGTAAATGACACTGTACAAGGGTACAGATGTCCGAGCGTCTCTCCTCAAATTGAGCCAAATTGAATTCTGTCTCTGTTTAATTCCTTGCTTCTTGTCTTGTTTAATAGATGTCATCAGTGTTTGAACCTGACAACTCCTCTTGACAAAATCACATGGACAAAGATCAGACCTTCTGGATGAAAGTTCTATAGTAAAATGAAACAAAAATGGAGCTGTTTGGCCACAATACCCAGCAATATGTTTGGAGGAGAAAAGGTGAGGCCTTTAATCCCAGGAACACTATCCCTACCGTCAAGCATGGTGGTGGTAGTATTATGCTCTGGGCCTGTTTTGCTGCCAATTGTGCTTTACAGAGAGTAAATGGGACAATGAAAAAGGAGGATTACCTCCAAATTCTTCAGGACAAGCTAAAATCATCAGCCCGGAGGTGTCACGTCAGGGTCGCACTTTTATGCGGGCTCGTTTTCCCAGGAATGCAGACGGAAATCTCCGGACGACAGCGTGAAGGTCGGATATGATTTAATCTTCGCAAACCATAACACATACCAAAAAACAGGAAGCAAACCAAAGGTCGCACATGAAGCTAAGGTACAGACTTAGCATAGGACTGAAGAACATAGAAACAAGACATGAACATACGTGCCTGTTGCTTGCAGCAAACGATGACGCCAGACTGAGCGTGACGAAAAAGGTGAATAAATAGCTTTTTGATTAGTGGTCAACTGTAGGTGAGTGTGCCGACCACTAACCAGAAGCAGGTGAACCCAAATGAATCCCCATAGAAACCAAAACAAACTCAGAGGTGCACAAAACAGGAACTAAGGGGGTCCAAAAATAACAGAACATAACTAAACAAAACATGATCCGGACCACGGATCATGACAGGAGGTTGGGTCTTGGCCGCAGTTGGGTGTTCCAACAGGACAATGACCCCAAACACACCTCAAAAGTGGTAAAGGAATGGCTAAATCCGGCTAGAATGAAGGTTTTAGAATGGCCTTCCCAAAGTACTGACTTTAAACGTGTGGACAATGCTGAAGAAACAAGTCCATTTCAGAAAAGCAACACATTTAGCTGAACTGCAGCAATTTTGTGGTTAAAAATTCAAGCAGAAGCTTGTGGATGGCTACCAAAAGCGCCTTATTGCAGGTAAACTTGCCAAGGGACATGTAAGCAAATATTAACATTGCTGTATGTATACTTTTGACCCTCACATTTTCAGTAGATCCATAATAAATTCATAAAAGAAGCAAACTTCATGAATGTTTTTTGTGACCAACAAGTATGTGCTCCAATCACTACATCACAAAAAAATAAGAGTTGTAGAAATGATTGGAAACTCAAGACAGCCATGCCATGATGTTCTTTACAAGTGTATGTACACTTTTGACCACTACTGTATATGATGTCAAAAATAACTTTAAAAAAAAAACAAACAGAAAAAAATTGGAGGGAATTAATTATGTATAAACTTAGAGGTACGAGACAAGAACATTTCTGTACATTTTTTAAGAATGTTCCCTCAAAAGTACTATATTGTTCCTTGAAAGGCCGGAAGGAGACCTATACTACCAAAAAACTGTACAAAGTGGTATAAAGTACACATTTGTTGTGGCGTAATTAAACTCTGAGACTGGTTTATTAGGATATTGACCACGTTGGGGTTCCGGTCATCAGTTGGACTATTGGATTGTACCAGTGACGGGCCGTGCGTTTCCCACCTAGGCCTTCGGTGATGTCCGACCTCATTGATTACCTCTCAAAATACCATCATTGATGTCACCACAGGAACACATTTACGCCCTCCTGCGTATTGAATCACATCAACAGTCTACAAAACGGGTTATTTTCTGGCGCATTTAAAAATCAATAAACCCTCATCAGCAAATAAAACATATCTTATGTGGTACTGGTAACATTAAAATTGCAAAAAAACATATTGTGGAGGGAGAGTGCGATCAGCGCGCCTGCAGGAGCAAAGGTCACCGCCTCTGTCAATGGTGTTGAGGGCGGAGCACCATCGGCTAAGGGCGGGGCATGTGCTGGACAGCGAGACACCGCTGGCAGGTGATTAGATTTCCCAGGTGGTACGTGGTGATCTAATCACCTGTTGTCTTTAACAGTGAGCGGCCAGCGGAGGAGGAGGTGGTGGGAGAGACTGGAGAGTAAAAACATCTGAAAAAAGATTGTTCCTAGATTTACATGCACATTAAAACTCTGTTAAAACGGCAGGCCTGGCTCCTGTGACGTGGCATCCGTGGAACGGGCATGGAACGACTTCCACACATTTCAAACGTGAAAAAAATAAAGAAATGAAATATTTGAACTCACAATTTGTAGCACCCGTTTGTAGGTACCCCTCGTCGATTCGAGGGGGAAATGGCGGGCATTTCCCCATTTCATCGCCAACACCGTCTCACAGGATGTCATTTCTCTTTAAAGGCCTACTGAAATGAATTGTTTTTATTTAAACGGGGATAGCAGATCCATTCTATGTGTCATACTTGATCATTTCGCGGTATTGCCATATTTTTGCTGAAAGGATTTAGTAGAGAAAATCGCCGATAAAGTTCGCAACTTTTGCTCGCTGATAAAAAAAAACCTTGCCCCTACCGGAAGTAGCGTGACGTCACAAGCGGTAGTGCTGCTCACAATTCCCCGTTGTTTACAATGGAGCGAGAGATATTAGGAGCGAGAAAGTGCCGATTACCCCATTAATTTGAGCGAGGATGAAAGATTTGTGGATGAGGAACGTTAGAGTGACAGACTAGAATGCAGTTCAAGAGATATCTTTTTTCGCTCTGACCGTAACTTAGGTACAAGCTGGCTCATTGGATTCCACACTCTCTCCTTTTTCTATTGTGGATCCCGGATTTGTATTTTAAACCACCTCGGATACTATATCCTCTTGAAAATGAGAGTCGAGAAGGCGAAATGGACATTAACAGTGACTTTTATCTCCACGACAATACATCGACGAAGCTCTTAGCATGAGCTAACGTGATAGCATCTGTCTCAAATGCAGATAGAAACAAAATAAATAAATCCCTGACTGGAAGGATAGACAGAAGATCAACAATACTACTATCAGGAGACACCGAACCAAACACTGGACATGTAAATACACGGTTAATGTGTATTTGACGCCTGTCGAAGCCTAGCAATGCTGTTGCTAACGACGCTAACTTAACAACGGGACCTCGTCAGAGCTATGATAAAAACATTAGCGCTCCACCTACGCCAGCCAGCCCTTCTCCGCTCATCAACACCCGTGCTCACCTGCGTTCCAGCGATCGACGATGCGGTCGGCGGCCCGGAGACGTAGGAAGTCAAGGTGAGTTCGCCGCTAGCGCGTCTTCTATCCAACAAAGTCCTCCTTGTTGTGTTGCTACATCCAGCCGCTAATACACCGATCCCACCTACAACGTTCTTCTTTGCAGCCTCCATTGTTCATTAAACAAATTGCAAAAGATTCACCAACACAGATGTCCAGAATACTGTGGAATTTTGTCGAAGAAAACAGAGCTCTGTGTATTGTGTCCAAAAGGGTCCAAACACTTCCGTGGACCTCGCGACGTCACGCGCATACGTCATCCTCCAAAGGCGTTTTCAACCGGAAGTTCCCCGGGAAATTTTAAATGTCACTTTATAAGTTAACCCGGCCGTATTGGCATGTGTTGCAATGTTCAGATTTCATCATTGATATATAAACTATCAGACTGCGTGGTCGCTAGTAGTGGCTTTCAGTAGGCCTTTAAACATCCTTCTTGAAAATGGCCTTGCAAATATATATCTGCCACCTAATCAGCGTTTTGTTCTCCTTCTTTGTGGGTCAACACTTCCCGCTTCCTGCTACCTCATTGAGCTTTTTTGTCAAATTGTGCGTAATCTACGGCTTTTATCTCGTATTTGTTGGCGATGGAGTGAGGGTGTCCAGCCTCATTTCATGAGCAGGTTTAGTACCTACTTTTAAATACTTTCATCACTGTTCTACTGCTCCGAAAATAATACTCATTCATTCTTCTTTTTTTTACCCTAGATTAAAAGTAAACAGACAATATGTTTTTTCCAAAAAACTGTACGTTGTTTTGTGGCCCGAAGTTAGCCCAATAGACTATTATAGAATACAACATTCAAACTTCACCATCATGTACCGGGTGATGGCGTTAAAAGTGATGTTTGATCATCTCACGGCGGTTATCCAGGCTATTCGCAGCCCCTTTATTTTGCTCGCAAACACTTCGGCTTTGCTTTCACGCTGGAAATGACAAACTTTTTTTTTTTTATTACTGAAGCGATCATAATTCCGTCCTGGTCGTGGAACAACTGACCAGCTCTTTACTCTTGCGGGAATCCTGCAGAAGGCCTGGGAGTATGCCTATTCAGTCTACATGTGCTTTGTGGATTCGAAAAAGGCGTATGACCGGGTCTCAAGGGAGATCTTGAGGGAGGTGCTGAGGGAGTACGGGGTGAGGGGAACCCTGCTGAGAGCCATCCAATCTCTGTACAACCAAAGCGAGAGTTGTGTCCGGGTGCTTGGATGTAAGTCAGGGTTGGTCTCTGCCAGGGCTGCGCTCTGACACCTATCCTGTTTGTGATTTTCATGGACAGAATTTCTAGGCAGAGTCATGACCATGGTGGAGAGGGTATACGTCTCGGGGGGCTAAAGGTTGCGTCACTGCTTTTTGCAGATGATGTGGTCCTGATGGCACCTTCGGTTCGTGACCTTCAGCTCTCACTGGATCGGTTCGCAGCCGAGTGTTCAGCGGCTGCGTGAGGCCATGGTTCTCAGCAGGAAACCAATGGTTTGTACAGTCCAGGTAGAGAAGGAGACTCTGTCCCAGGTGGAGGAGTTTAAGTATCTCGGGGTCTTGTTCACGAGTGAGGGAAAGATGGAGAAGGAAATCAGCCGGAGAATGGGAGCAGCTGGGGCAGTATTGCAGTCTCTCTGCCGCACTGTTGTGACCAAACGAGAGCTGAGCCAGAAGGCAAAGCTCTCGGTCTACCGAGCTATCTACATTCCTACTCTCACCTATGGTCATGAAGTGTGGGTCATGACCGAAAGAATAAGATGGCGGATACAAGCGGCCGAAATGAGTTTCCTCAGAAGGGTGGCTGGCATCTCCCTTAGAGATAGGGTGAGAAGTTCAGTCACCCGAGAGAGACTCGGTGTAGACCCGCTGCTCCTTTTCCTGGAAAGGAGCCAGCTTAGGTGGTTCGGGCATCTCGTGCGGATGCCTCACCAGCGTCTCCCTAGGGAGGTCCTCGTTGCACGTCCCACTGGGAGGAGACCCCGCGGCAGACCAAGGACCAGATGGGGGGATTACATCTCCTCTCTGGCCTGGGAATGCTTCGGGATTCCCCAGGAGGAAGTTGCTAATGTTGCTCTGGAGAGGGAAGTCTGGGGGTCTCTGCTGGAGCTGTTGTCCCCGCGACCCCATTCCGGATAAGCGGTTGAAGATGGATGGATGGATGAAGCAATCATGACTACGATCGTGGCAGCAAATGATGACGCACGTTCGCGCCAAGTTTTGAACTTTAAGGGGAAAAAAACAAGTAAACTTAAGCACAGAGTCTCTCATTCAGCCTAAGTGACTATAGGAAATAATCAATATTGTGCAAAAAGGTCAATCCAAGACCTCAACTGATTGCAAGGAAATTGATATGAAAACGATAAAAAAGGTTATTGAAGATATTTCAGAACCTTTAACATATATCAGCAACCTATCCTTTCAAACAGGCAAATTCCCAGACAATATGAAAATAGCAAAAATCGTACCAATTTATAAGACTGGAGACAAACACCAGTTTAGAAACTACAGAGCTGTTTCTCTACTTCCACAATTTTCTAAAAGCATTGAAAAACTGGTCAATAACAGATTGGACAAATTCATAAATAAAACCAAACCACTCACAGACAACCAATACGGATACAGAGCCAACATCTCAACATCAATGGCATTCACGGAAATAACGGAAGACATCACAAATGCAATAGATAATAAAAAATGTGCTGCTGCAGAGTTTATGGATTCAACAAAAGCATTTGACACAATTAATCAATAAATTAGAAAGGTATGGCATCAGAGGGTTGGTCTTGAACTGGGTAAGAAGCTACTTAACCAACAGGAAGCAATACGTGGAGATAGGAGAACACACTTCTACAGAGCTGAAAATATCTTGTGGCGTACCTCAGGGATCAATACTGGGACCAGAATTGTTCAATCTTTATATAAACGACATTTGTAAAGTTACAAAGGACTTAAAGTTAGTAATATTTGCAGATGATACAACAGAACACACAGAAGCGAAAACAAATAATGAAACTTCCAAAATTCCAATAATTCTGGCCTTCCCAAAGTCCTGACTTTAACGTGTGGACAAGGCCATTCTAAAACCTTCATTCTAGCCGGATTTAGCCATTCCTTTACCACTTTTGAGGTGTGTTTGGGGTCATTGTCCTGTTGGAACACCCAACTGCGCCCAAGACCCAACCTCCGGGCTGATGATTTTAGCTTGTCCTGAAGAATTTGGAGGTAATCCTCCTTTTTCATTGTCTCATTTAAAGCAGCAGTTCCATTGGCAGCAAAACAGGCCCAGAGCATAATACTACCACCACCATGCTTGACGGTGGGCTTGGTGTTCCTGGGATTCTGATTGTATTATTCCGGTACTCTTGTCTGTTCTGTATATTGTACCGTATTTTATATATTGTTTTGTACATTGTACAGGATTGCTTATTATTTTTTATTGTATAGTAGTCTGTTTATTTCAATTCTTATTTGTTATCTTTATTAATTCTTGTGTAATTTATTTTTATCCCATATTTGTTTCCACTACCGCACCTTAAATCGGAGTCCTTAATCTCGTTATATGCAAATATAACGACAATAAAGTCCATTCTATTCTATTCTATTCTATTCTATTCTATTCTATTAAAGGCCTCACATTTTCTCCTCCAAACATATTGCTGGGTATTGTGGCCAAACAGCTCCATTTTAGTTTCATCTGACATCACATGGACAAAGATAAGACCTTCTGGAGGAAAGTTCTGTGGCTACATATATATATATATATATATATTAATATACTGTATATATGTATATATATATATTGGTAAATGCATGTATTTACATGCTAAACAATGCAGTGATCAAGTACTATGATTTTGACGGATACTCTCGAGTCCGTTCTTGTGTTTCTTTATCTCAAGATCAATTTATTTATTTTCTCCATTTGACATGTACAAAGTGAATGCGGAAGATTTTAACTTCAGCCTATAACTTTTTGGTCAGGAAAATGTAAACCCATAGTTTTTATTTATTTATCTGCTTCACACTTGAAGTGACCAAATAAAAAAACTTTGAATTGAAAAAAAAAATTGAATTATGGGGTATTTTGTGTATAACGCTCATATGGAAGCTACTTTTCCTTGTTGATGTCTCAAGAAGGGTAGAAACAAAAAATGTTTGACTTTGGAGCAATGTTCACAGACTCTAGTATTTGGCTTTCTATTAGATGCTGTTAGGAGTTGGTGATGTGGATCCCAAGGATGCAGAGACGAATTTGGGGTTTACAATTGTTCTTCCTTTTTATTAGGCGGAAGCACAAGGTAGCAAAAACAAAAGGCGATGGTGGAAAACACACAACACACCATGTAAAAAAAACTACTGAGAGAAAAACAAACACACAAAACTAAAAGCGCTAGACAAGGCTAGGAAAAATATACTTCATGAGAGAAGAAATAAGACTAGGTACAAAAAATAAAACGCTAGACAAGGCTAGGATTAATACGGGCCAACCTGAGGTGAAAGGTACACGAACTAGAGAGTCCTCTTGGCACGACCAACCGTATGGAAGCAATGGCAAAGTTCCGGCGCTCACCGGTTGTCAGCAGCCTGGTTAAATAGGCTGTATTTAATTACAGTCAGGTGTGTGCTGCTGCCTTGCGTCAGCTGCACTCCATACTGTGAACGAGAGAGAGAGTGAACATGGAGTGCAGACAACAGAAATAGGCAAGGACATTTACAGATTACCACAGTACCCCCCCCTCAACGGACGCCTCCTGGCGGCCTACCTGGCTTGTCTGGGAATCGAACGTAAAAGTCCTTGATCAAGTCCTTGTCAATTATAAGCGATCTAGAAATCCATGACCGTTCCTCTGGGCCGTACCCCTCCCAGTCCACCAGGTATTGGAAACCCCTTCCCCTTCTTCTCACATCCAAGATGGTGTTTACAGTAAATGCTGGGTGACCATCAACCAGCCTGGGTGGAGGAGGCGGTACCTCCGGAGGACTGAGCGGGCTGGATGAGACAGGCTTGATGCGGGACACGTGAAAAACAGGATGGCACTTGAGAGATCTAGGGAGATGGAGCTTGACTGCAACACGATTGATGATCTTGGCAATGGGGAATGGTCCAATGAACCTGGGAGCCAGTTTCCTAGATTCGGTGGCCAATGGTAGGTCCCGAGACGATAACCAGACCTTCTGTCCCAACAGGTAGTGTGGGGCTGGTGTGCGATGGCGGTTGGCTAAGAGTTGATTCCTGGCCGATGTTCTTCTTAACGCCGCCCTGGTGTTGCGCCAAGCCTGGTGAGCCCGATGTAGGTGTGCAGTAACAGATGGGACGTCGGCACTGGGTTGGGTAGAAGGAAAAACTGGTGGTTGGAACCCATAGGCGACGTGAAATGGAGACAGGCCGGTGGCGGAGCTAATGAGGGAATTGTGAGCGTATTCGATCCATGGGAGATTCTCAGACCAGGTCGAAGGTTGCTGATGACAAGTGCACCGGATGGCTGCCTCCAGGTCTTGGTTGGTCCGCTCGGTCTGTCCATTGCTCTGAGGGTGGTAGTGTAGTGGATTGTCCGAAACTTAAGCAGGCAACAAAAGTAGTTTAGTACAACAAATTTATTTACCCATTATCAGAAGTGCAGGTTGAATTAAGTTGTCCGTGCAAGCAGACACAATGTACTCCAGAGCACACAAGACACACACAAGCCAAAATCACCCCCCGAGTTCCGGTCTTCTGCCATTCATTTATATGTCTGTTGTGCGTCATCGTTCCTTATCAAATGCGTCAATGTCTTGTTTTGCTTTTCCTATCTGTTCCATAACAACTCGAATTCTGTAGACAGGTTGGCACGACTCAATATTCACTTTTGTCCCACAACTGGTCCATTCAATGGCACAAAATACAAGAGTATTGAAAATGAGCGGACATTCTTAAAAGACAAGAAATATAGGTCAAAAGGTCAGAAATTCTACTACATACCCGCCTTCCAGGGTCTTAAGACCCTGGACCAAAACAATTTCTGATATAGACCACTAACTTAAATCTCTACCGCAGATAGAGGCAAAAACCTCAATGTTTTTATACGAGGCAAAAATTCCGTCTATGACCCTCCTTCAGAGCGATCGCTGTTACCAGCCTGCAGTAAAACCATCTCACAGAACACAATTAGTGGCCTACCCTTTGATTTAGTAAAGGAAAAACAAATACTTTGATCATGAACATCATTGAACATAAATAGATGAATGTATATAGACTTATGACTGTAAGACATTTTCAAAAATATTTTTCCCGGCATTTGCAATGAATGTAGTTACCAATATTGTAAATTATCAATTGATTTTGAACACACAACTGAATTTCGTATGAGTCCATGTTCGATTAGTGCTCATATAGATGGCTCGGTGGTGCCTCAGGCTGGTGGCCTGCCGACACCTCGTTGGGCTTTTGGCTGCCCTGGTGAAGAAAGAGATCCACTCAAACAGTCTGTCTCTGTCTCTTCTTGGGGTGTGGTTCAGTCCATTGGGCAGACTGTTCAGTGGCATGTGCGTGCTGCCCGAAATTGGGGAAAACTCAGGTAGAGTTGGAGCTGTGGGGGCTTTGGGGAAGGCTGGCGCAGAGTATGGGGCGTGGGGCTTTGGTCCAGGCCCTCGGCTTGCTTCAGGCCTCCTCGCTGCTTCGGCACTCCCGACACGGGGTGATTTTTGAAATAGGTCAAGTAAAAGAAAATAAAAACACAAATGTATTTCAGTTTTAGGAGTTAAATGATGTACCATCCTCAGTGATGAGCTGAACACATGTAGTTTTTTGTTATGGTTTAAGAGACCCTTGAAAAGTAAAGTTTTTTAACATTATGCAATATAGTAACAATTACTTTCATCTTTTAACGTTGATGTTCCAGGTAATTTAATGTTCAGTAATTGTATATCATAGGCCAATATAAGCTTTGGCTTCCGCCTATTCTTTTTTTTTTTTTTTTTTTTTTCTTTCGGTCATTCTTTTTTCTTTTCTTTTCTGTGTGTAAATGTGTATGATTGTTAATATGTCTAATTTACTGTTAAACTGCTCACACAAATTGGTTGATGGTTGATTACATGACCAAAATAAACTTATTTCATCTATTCATTCATTATCTATCGCACTCATAGTTTTATTCCATTTTGCATGTAATTATTCCTATTGATTTCTTCCCCTTTCACTCAAACAACTAAACAAACAACTAAACAAACTTGCAGCTAACCACAATCAACAGCATACTATTTACGAATCCAAAACAATCAGTCTTATAAAATAATTTTAGCTTTAGATATGATTTAGGGCAGTGGTTTTCAACCTTTTTTTTTTTCCAGTAAATTAAAGAAATAAAATACAGCATAATGTCATTATTTTCTGATTTATTAAATTATATAACAGTGCACCATATTGCTCATTTGTTGTAGTCTTACTGGACTTATTTGGACAAACAAAAAATAAGAATAACTAAAACGTTTTAAAAATTAAATAGTGATTAAATTATAATAAAGATTTCTATACATATAATCAATCATCAACCTTCTTTGGATATTGCAATAGAGATCCATCTGGGCTCGTGAACTTAATTCTAAATATTTATTTTGTTGAAGAATTATTCTTCTATAATTATATTTATAAAGGATTTTGAATTGTCGCTATTTTAAAATATTTAAAATCTCAGGTACCCCTTGGCATACCTTCAAGTACCTCCCTTTTTTGTCCGAGCGGAAACACCATACCCTCATTTGAGAACTACTGGTTTAGCCTATAAAAAATCCTTTGTCTCATACATCATTACACTGTACAACTCCTCTTTGGGGGGCTAGGATGACAGGGAATGCAAAACAATAACAGTGCAATACTTTTTTATATCATGGTCGTTAATGCCTAGTTTCTCTTTTAATAGAATCTATTTTGTTTCCATTTATACCCTTATTAGTTACTGTTTACTTTTTAGTTCTTCTTCCAAAGGGAACTCTCCTGAAGGAATCAATAACGTTTTATCTGTCTATCTATCTATCTATTACTAACCCGAGCACAATTCATGACGTCATGCTCATCTTGCAGACAGTTATTTCCATTTAGTTTTATTCTCTATTTGTAATTCTACATGCACCAATGTCACATAAAAATTTGCTTTCTTTGTTATTTATTTACATTATTATTTCTGGTTTACTTGCTGTCTGTTTACTTAAGTTCTCATATTTTGGTCTGTCTTCCTTCTGATTAGAATTTGTTTAACGCTTCTCTACGTTTTGTTTTGACAATGGCGCTGAGTGGCTCTTATCTGTACTTCTTCAGACTCTATGTTTCACAGATGCCCTTAGATGTATTAGAATATAAATTTAACTTTTATTTTATTGTGTGTTTATTCCTAAAAAAAATTAAAATGTCAATGTATAATCAATTTATCTTTCTCAAATTTAAATTCAATATTATTAATTTATTTGTTGTATAACTATTAATTCAAAGTTACAGTGTGTCCTAATCTATGATGTTCGTGCGTGTGTGTTTGTCTCAACTTCCACACAGAAACTGGATGGATCAGATAAGCAACAAGGCTGTACCAAAAAAAAAATATACTAGACATATAAATGAATGATGAATTAAACAATGTTTCAATGTCCCACAATCCGTATTTATTGATTGATATTTAAACGTGTAATTTTCCATATATCTATTATTTTACTGGACTTAGCAAGCACCTACTACTAGCACACTCTACAGACCGAGAATAACTGTTCAACCACACTTAGTAATGCCAAGCTAGATGATAACTTAGCCTTACTATGCCTCAGTAAGCAAACTTTTGCTAACCTAGCCCAATGCTATGCTAACACAATGCTAACCTAGCTCAATACTATCAGTGTCACTCCTCTTCGAACCAATGCCTCACGCAGCTGTCACTCACACAGCCTCGTCACACGCACACACTCTTATCTCAAAATGTCTCCCAGCCGACGACTATATGCGTCACAGTCACTCACACACAGAGAATTTACCAGCACAGTTAAAAGTAAATGCAATAGACAACTAATTTTCTCATCCAGAAGCACAGCTGTATCATATCAGAACCTTAATAATAAGAACAACATTTATCATTCACTCTTAGATGGACAAATAGTCAAGTTTAAGGAGGGTAATCTGGGCTTCCCTGCTTAGGCTGCTGCCCCCGCGATCCAACCTCCGAGAGCGGAATAAGATAATTAAATGGATAAATCATTCACTCATATGTTTTCTGTACATAAACTTTGTCTACTTTCTCACACGCACACACATTTTAGACAATTTCCAGACTTTTACAGATAGCGGGGCTGTGAAAAAAGCGTGAGGGGAGGTTGCAAGAGGGGGGGGAAAGGAAGGGGGGGATTAAACCAGACAAGAAACCAGGTGCTACACAAAAGTTATTAAAATACGCAGATATATATATATATAAATTTAAAAAACACACACATTTTTATCCCACAAACCACTCCCCCCTGGTCCGGACCAA
This sequence comes from Entelurus aequoreus, assembly GCF_033978785.1. NCBI lineage: Eukaryota > Metazoa > Chordata > Actinopteri > Syngnathiformes > Syngnathidae > Entelurus > Entelurus aequoreus. The sequence goes on along the minus strand of NC_084746.1, from coordinate 11,019,300 downwards.
TATAAACAACTAATGCACGCGTGCTTTTGTGGAATCGGCCGTCTCATATCACAAACACAGGTCCCATCATTACTCATACAACGGCGATTAACCCGTTCCAGCGGAGCAGCTCCTGTTTTTCCTCCCTGACCAATACACGGCAACAGCATAAAAGCACCATAGAGTCACTGATAATCACCCAATGCTCTACAGTCATCATGTTTTGGTCAGTTCCATACAGTTTCACCAAAGCTTCACCAAAGCTCCACCAAAGCTCTACCATATGCAGCCCGATCAATATCCATCTATACTGCAGCCAATTAAACAGAACGTCGTGACAAATACAGCTCAGTTGATCTCCTTTACCGGAGTCACCAAACGGTCACCCAAAATGAGGCTTTTCCACCGCTGCAGTTTCCACATAGAGAGATATGTCGCACATTCATAGACTTCATAAATTTGTATGGGCCAAATGTGCCACCAGTTAGCAAAACCCTGCCTTAAATTTAGCTGTATCCAACTCTGGCTAATTCTGATGCACTTGCAGAAAGAAGCATCCTCTGCCAGCAACGACAGAGGATGAAGAGGTTAAGAGAAATTTTTCGTCTCACATAGTCTATGCTTCTACACTCCAAACCACCAAAATTCTATCAACAATCCCCTGATGTTAAAAACAAGAAATCACAAGTTTTCAACAAACTCACAGACAAATGATCACATATAAAACAACTCAATCCAACCATAATTTACCCCAGTCCAGGTTGTTTTTGGAGAACCTGACTAAACCTATCTTTTATCAAAAATAGATTCAGCAATTAGTCTTATCGATCTGGCTCTCTCCAGGCAGAAAATGTTTACACTTTAAGCAAAACGCTTACCTTGTATTAGATGCGCGCGTGCAGCACACTGTCTGCCTGACAGAGAGAGCGAGAGCGGCTGTCGACCTGTAGCTTCTAAACCATCCTAGTTCGTGACGCCAATTTGTGTAGTGGATTGTCCGAAACTTAAGCAGGCAACAAAAGTAGTTTAGTACAACAAATTTATTTACCCATTATCAGAAGTGCAGGTTGAATTAAGTTGTCCGTGCAAGCAGACACAATGTACTCCAGAGCACACAAGACACACACAAGCCAAAATCACCCCCCGAGTTCCGGTCTTCTGCCATTCATTTATATGTCTGTTGTGCGTCATCGTTCCTTATCAAATGCGTCAATGTCTTGTTTTGCTTTTCCTATCTGTTCCATAACAACTCGAATTCTGTAGACAGGTTGGCACGACTCAATATTCACTTTTGTCCCACAACTGGTCCATTCAATGGCACAAAATACAAGAGTATTGAAAATGAGCGGACATTCTTAAAAGACAAGAAATATAGGTCAAAAGGTCAGAAATTCTACTACAGTAGCCGGAGGACAGGCTAGGGGAGGCCCCCAGAGATTTGCAGAATGCCCTCCAGACGGCCGAGGAAAACTGTGGTCCTCTGTCGGATACCACATCAGTGGGGATGCCGTGCAGCCGGAAAACGTGGAGCACTAATAATTGGGCAGTTTCAAGAGCTGACGGCAGCTTGGGAAGGGCCACGAAGTGGGCCATCTTCGAGAACCGGTCCACAATGGTCAAGACAGTGTCATTACCCTCGGAGGGGGGTAGTCCTGTGACAAAGTCCACAGCTATGTGTGACCACGGGCGGGAGGGGATGGGTAATGGGTGTAACAGTCCTGCTGGAGCCTGGTGGGATGCCTTGTTCCGGGCGCAGATCCGACATGCTGCCACAAACGCCTTCGTATCTGCCAGAATGGATGGCCACCAAAAACGCTGGGAGAGGACAAAACTGGTGCGACGAATACCTGGATGGCAAGCGATCTTCGACCCATGTGCCCAATCCAGAACGCTGGAGCGGAGCCGAGGAACCACAAACAACCGGCCTGGTGGGCAGCCCCGAGGAGATGTGTCCGACTTCAGGGCCTCCAAGACTTGCCGCTCGATGTCCCACTGGAGTCCCCCAATGACGTGGGTATGGGGAACAATTGGTTCATGTGAAGAATTCTCAAAGGATGAAGAGTAGACACGGGACAGGGCATCGGGCTTCCCATTCTGAGAACCAGGTCGGAAAGTGATGATAAAGTTAAAACGGGTCAGAAATAGTTGCCACCTGGCCTGGCGGGGGTTCAGTCTCTGTGCGGTCCTTAAGTAGGACAGGTTCTTGTGGTCTGTGTAGATGATGAATGGTTGCTCCGCCCCTTCCAGCCAATGTCTCCACTCCTGAAGGGCCAAAATGACCGCCAGAAGCTCCCTGTTGCCAATGTCATAATTTCTCTCAGCAGGGGATAGGCGACGAGAGAAGAAAGCACAGGGGTGCAACTTCTGGTCGGTGGTAGATTTCTGGGAGAGTACGGCCCCTACACCTGAATCAGAAGCGTCCACCTCAACAAAAAATTGGAGAGAACGGTCAGGGTAACACAGAACAGGGGCAGAAGTAAACAACCTTTTCAGCCTCAAGAACGCGGAATTGGCTTCGGGTCCCCATTCAAACGGAACCTTAGTAGAGGTTAGCCTCGTAAGTGGCTCAGCGACGCGACTAAAATTACGAATAAATCGCCTATAAAAATTAGAGAAGCCCAAGAATCTCTGAAGGTGCTTCTTGGAAACCGGAGTGGGCCAATCTACTACTGCTCTTACCTTAGCGGGATCCGGTCTGAGTCTACCCTCCTCAATGATAAAACCTAAGAATGGAATGGAGGATGAGTGAAACTCGCATTTTTCCGCCTTGACGAACAGTTTGTTCTCGAGCAATCGTTGAAGGACTAACCGAACCTGCTGCACATGTTCGTCAAATGTTGATGAATAAATTAATATATCGTCCAAGTAAACAAAGAGAAAACGACCTGTCATGTCCCGAAAAATGTCATTAATGAAACCCTGAAAAACGCCAGGTGCATTAGTAAGTCCAAAAGGCATGACAAGATACTCAAAATGTCCGAGAGGAGTGTTGAATGCGGTCTTCCATTCATCCCCCTCTCGGATGCGAACAAGATGGTAAGCGTTACGTAGATCGAGTTTAGTAAAAAACCTCGCTGATTGTAATGGAGTAAAAGCTGAATCAAGGAGTGGTAGAGGATACTTATTCTTGATAGTAATCTGATTAAGAGTGCGGTAGTCTATACAAGGCCGTAGGGACTTGTCCTTCTTTTCGACAAAAAAAAAAATCCAGCGGCTACAGGTGCGGTCGAAGGGCGAATGAGGCCGGCAGCTATAGATGTGTTTATGTATTCTTCTAGTGCTTTGAGTTCGGTGTTAGACACCTTGTACATACGGGTCGATGGTAACGCCGCCCCGGCTAGCAAATCAATGCCACAATCGTAGGGTCGGTGGGGGGGAAGTGAGAGTGCTCTATCCTTGCTAAACACCGCCCTTAAGTCATGGTAGTGCTTGGGCACGTTTGTCAAGTCTATGTTCTCTATAACAGCGGTAGGTGGCGGTGTACGAGATCCTGCTGCGGAACGAAGACAATGTGTGTGGCAGGTTACACTCCAATTAATAATGGCCGAACGAGGCCAGTCTATGTGCGGGTTATGCTTATGTAACCAGGTTAACCCTAGAATGACGGGCGCGGACCGTGATGGCACAACAAGAAAAATTATTTTCTCACAATGATTTCCAGACAAGCGCAGGTTGAGTGGGAGTGTCTGGTGGGTTATGCTGGCTAATAGGCGCCCATCAAGAGAATACACCCTCTTGGGCACAAATAGTTTGACAACAGGAATCTTATGGAGTCTCATGAATTCAAAATCCAAAAAGTTATCATCTGCTCCTGAGTCAATGAGAGCGCAAATGTCTATTTGTTGGTTAGACCAAGAAAGAGTACCTTTTAGCTGCATTCTGCCTGCGGCCAACGAAGGAGAACGACGACCTCTGGTGGACGTGTCCTCTGGCGAGTGAGGGCGCACTCGTGGCCGTGCGGCGGGGCGCGGCAGTTCTTTGCAGCGGGAGATGAGATGATCAGCGGCCCCACAGTATAGGCAGAGTTGGAGGTGAACGCGACGTTCCCTCTCGGCGGCGGTGAGTCGGCGGCCTCCCAGTTGCATCGGCTCATCTATCTGCCATGAAGGGGAGGTGTCTTCGAGTTGCTCCGTCTTGCAGATGGCAGGTCTAGCTGGCGC